>NC_054066.1:20731298-21036298 GCF_017639655.2 Falco naumanni
TGTTAATCTCTTTAAAGCCATTTTGCATTTGTTTTTGCTAAGCTTTAGAGTCCTATGATTACTAAAGAACATTTTTATAAGTGAATTTTCAGGTTAAATACTAGGATGTTCAATGAAAGTATGAGTAGAATATTATAAAACTCATAATTCATGATGTCTTGTGGAGTTACATAAGCTAGAAAGGAAAGTAATACCATCTGCCACATAATTGCTCAGCATCAGCAAATGATGGATTTCAGTTGGACCAGGAATAATTTTAGTATGGACACACATAATGGTTACAGAATGTTAAAAAAAAAAAAAGTTTGTCATCAAATTCAGTATTATTTCCCCACTAAGTCAATATATTTATTATATTGTAAAAACATATATAACCTGTATGCATTCTTAGGTATGGAATATAGCTGTCCATTTCACAAAAGCTTGGTTACATTAACAAGTTCATGGAAACTAGTATCAGCTGATCATGTTTCAGGAAAAGAAAATAGCAAAGAAAAACAGATATAAGACAAAAGGAGCAATATCAAAGAAGATTTTGACAGTCCAAGGATAAATCCAGTTTGGTCTTTATATAAAGGGCCTAGCCTGTTTCTTGTCAAGCTTAGTTGCTCAGTCTTTGTGATTCAAGCTTTTTTCCAACATCTTTTGATATCCACGTAATCAGAAAATATTTTTATTTTGCCCATCTACCTTGTGATCTGAAGAGATACGTCCTCAATCGCTGAGATTTGTACAGCAAGCGGAGCTGAAAACTGAACTGATCCCATCACAAGCAAATTATTAGCTTTCTAACTGCGGAGGCAAAACTTCACTTAATCTGATGGCAAATAACATGCATTTCTTCTGCAATTCCTACTTTGACTAATCAGTCAGACTGATGGATGTTTAGCACTTACCTTAATGCAGATTTTTGCTTTAGCTAACATTTGTAGAAACAGAATCAATTACAAGCTGGAGATTACTGGGCTGATGGGCTTTCATGCTATTGCAGTTGACCGTGCAATTGGGTTTCTAAGTGACAGACACCACAGGACAGTCTCAGCTTGGCAAAATCCTCCTTACTTTTCCACTTATCTAACTTAGTCTTCATTCAGCACTTCAATTTCCCACCCTTTGCCTTGTTTCCCGAGCCATCCGAGCAGAGTGCATGGATGCACGTGTGCTTTGCTCTTTCCTGATGAAGAAATACCTGCATCTGGGTGCCCTCAGCACTGCAGGCCCTCACCCTGCAGCACAGCCATCGGGACAATTATCTCCATGACCAGGGAACATTCAAAAGTGGAAACGCTGCGTGAGGGAAGACTTCAAATGTGGGAGCTGCACAGAGGGCTGTTGGTCAACACGAACCAAAGCCTGGCAACACTCAAGAGCATACGGGAAGTCTTCATAATTAATGTTTTTAATCAGCATGGTCCCAAGCAGAAGAGCATTGTTGCTGTTCAATATTTTTTAAAAGGCAAATGGTTCCTACCCTTTCTACTTCAACAGATTTGATTGCTTCCCTCACTCCACCCAAACTTTAGGAAGCAGCATACACCTACTGGCAATTATCACAGCCCTTTTTCACTTGTTTTTACTTGTTCCTTTCTAGAAACAGTTGTACAGTTCAGAGTCCTGCCTACCTCCATTAGAAACACTGGTGCTTAAATTCAAACCTATAACGCCTGTTCCCCAGCAGAGGTGGGAAAGACCCTGCACTTTGCAGAACTGAGCCCAGCAATACAGGTAATAAGAATTTAACTGGTTCCAAAAGGTCTCATCCATAGAGTAACTGTGTATATTTAGGTCAGAAATCCTATTAAAATTTAAGCAGGTAGACAGCATATGAAAGTAGGAGGGTTTTCTCTTTTTTCAATTAGCTAACTGTCTCTAGCCTGGAGCTAGTCTCTCAAACATTTTTACAACACAGTGATACTCCAGTTCACATCTGTCAGCTGGAATACTTACAGCTTTGTAATTATTAAAATTGTCTGAGCTCCAGAGCCACAAGCTGGATGAGGCAGTCTGGCCTAAGGTACAGGAATAAGGCACTTGCATCTAGTCAGGGTCTAAGTTAGCTTCGGAAAGCTGAAGAGATACAGAAGTGAGGTTTCCCACAACTTGCAGCTCATTATTGGCTGCCTCACCTATAACCATGTCTGTGACTGAGCTACACAGTTTCTTCCCCCTCACCACCATGGTGGTTCCTTTACTAGTAGGAGTGAGCTGACATTACAGATTTTTCAGTCAAAATTAGGAGATTTACAGAGTGCCTCTGTCTTACTTGTAGTCTGCTGTCACAAATCTTGTGGAAAATTGTAGCTCTTTACCAGCTGGCGAGCTTTGGCTGTAGTCATCCAAAAGCATCAGAATCTGTTGAAAGGAGATAGAGACAGCCAGTGTCCTCACCTGGGCCTCACTGCACAGAGCTGGGCTAGGAAACCAGCCCAGGGTCATCACAGCCTGGTGAAGCCAGTCCAGCATCAACAGAAGTGATTCCTTCCAGCTAAGCACCTGGAAGCAGCAGGATGGATGAATCGTCCCCAGGAAGGGAACACCACCGACCCCAGCAGAAGGGCAGAGCCGATCCCAAGGGTTTAGACAGGTGAATTTAAAAGATGTGGTGAAGCAGAGACCTCTCCCACTACATTGAGATGAGCTTTGCTGAAGACTTGCATAAAAACAAAATTGTAGGGATGGAAAATTTTGGGACCTTTTTTCCCCACCTCCAAGGCAGAATTACCTGACTCACCAACATCTTCTGTTTTAGTAACAGCAGCAGCTCCTCTCAGAGCAGATGTACCAAAATGATGTGTGGCAGCAGAGCTGAGAAAAAGACAACTGTTTTCTACCAGTTCTTTTCATGACAGATTGTCCCAGTGCATCACCAGTTCTTTGACACACACCTACTGGCCTGTCCAGGGTTATAACGTGCCACAGTGGTGGGAAGGACTCACGCACAGGGGCCACGCCACGATGGAGACACCCTTCTGCATGCAGAAGATTCTGTGATATTTGCATTGAAAAATGTTTATTTTTTGTGTGTTCCTCCCCAGGAACAACACAGATGTGGGTTCGGTTTTTTTAAGACACACTTGGGTAAGTGCAAACACATCTCTTTTGTAATCAGCCTGGGCTGACCCTGTTTAGCCCGAGGTCAACGACCAGTGGCATCTGACCTGCTGAAGTTAATGCAGCAGAACAATAGGAGAGGGTTGGCGAGGCCTTATCCTATTACCTTTTTGATACCAAATTAATTGTTTTTCTCCCTCTCAATGATTCTCTGACCTTTCATCTATATGTGTTGCTAGCACAGAGTGATGGATTAAATTTAAGCAAGTACATTTCTTGACATTGTCTCACAGATTTAAAAGTTATTTAGGTCTTCCTTTCAGTACTAAGAGGTTTAAGAATGTGCTTATGATTGCAACCCCATTTGATAGTTAAAGACGACTGCAAATATTAATTAGCTTAGGACTATCAGAGGCAAGAAAACCAAAGGAAAGATCACAGCACGTATTACCAAAAAAATCCCACAAGTAACAGAGATAGAGATGTCCTATAAACCACAAGTAGGCAACTCTAGATGACTGGAATAACCTTAATTGGCAGTACTTTATTAATTGGAGAACCCCAAAGCATTACTTCCAGAATAAATTTAATTAGTCAGACTGATTTTTTCAAACAGAGAAATGATCCGCGGCACTTCATTGGATGAGCAGAGTTTGCATGGAATCGTTGTTGATCCCTATCACAGCTTTGATTCGATTAAGTTTTTATTTCCTAACTGATGGACCACTCCACCAGATGGAATAAACAGAGGTGGCACAGCAGGGACTAACACCGTATTTAAAAAAAGAGTGAAAGAAACCAGTTCAGGTTTCAGGTTTTCCCTGCTATGCATCAGTTAAAGCAAGAAATCCTGGAAGCCTGAGTTATGAATCTGGAACTTAAAAAATTAACATTTGCCTGTAGGTGACTGTAAAACACAAAGGCACTAGGCCCAGACGTGTGTCCTTTGCCAGTTTCAGCTCTCTGCAGGCAGAGCAGCCTTCCCTGCGCTTCACAGCACGCCACGGCGACACACGAGTGTCACGTTCTGTCAGGTTATAACACCCACACAAGTAAAAATAGTTTTCCTTCAAACACTATTTTTCCCCCGTGTTAGCTGGCAAGGGCCAGACCAGCAGCCAGGTACAGCCTGGATCAATTCCCCTGAATTCAGCAGAACTGTAGAAACGGGCATGAATCCAGAGCTACCTCATGTATGGGTTTCGGGTGTTTTGGAAAATAATGGAACCTCATTCCCACCCTTCTTTAACCTCCCTCTCCACTCCACCCCCCAAAACCAGAAAAGACTGGAAAGTTCAGTTCCCAGTAAGCAATGGGAATTTAGTTCCTAGCTCCCTTGATCCTCTGTACAGTCCAGCTAATACGTAGCTCAAGTAGCACTATAATGTTACGCATATGCTTAACTATTTCCAAGATCACAGCCCAAACTTATTTATTGATGATATTTTTCAAATAACCATGCAAGACTACTAACTGGTGGAGTATATCATCTTACAGGTGCTATCTCAAAATAAAGCAAGCATTTTTGACTGTGTCTTGCCACCAGGAGCCTGGAGAATTACCTATTTAGTCACTCATACCTCTGAAAAATATATTAATTAATTGCATTTGTTATAATGGCTTATTCTGATTTAAGCAATACAGGATCACAAGAACAGAACAGGATCGATCGAGAGAAAGTGTTACACCAGTGGTACCACTGAGTAACTTTACTTGTTCAACACAGTTCAAATAGTCTCTTAATTCATACTCCGAACTTCAAATATGGATGATTAAGCATCTATATTAGCAACACAAAGAGCAAATGATTTCCAATGACAGCACTGCCCAAAAGTGACAAAAAAAATGCCTCAGAGAGAAATTGGGAGAGAGGTAGTAAAAAGCTAGTCTTGTTATAATGATTTATGGTTTATGAAAAAAAAAAAATTCGGTCTAAGCTTTCTTCAGATTTTCCAAAACATCCATACCTGCATTTAAACACTTCAGTAAGAGCAGAAACAGTAAGCTCTGTTTCCACGATAACAATATACTTGATTTAAGCCAAAGCAGAATTTCACAGGAACATATTCAGGAAGTTCAGTATCAGACTAATTTGATGTTCATAACTGATAAAGGCAAGCAGAATGTCACAGAGGTGAGCATCATCAACTTCAAACTTGGGTGCCTTTCTAGCTGTTGAATAACTACATGGGCATACTTTCGGCTTCCACCAACTTCAGTGCAACAGGGACAAGCCCCATGAAGTTATCCTGAAATATTGTAACTGTAAATAATTTGAAGGGTGTGGAAAACAGATAAAACCGAATCACTGCTAGAACAGAAACATATCATGACCTTCCCAGGGCAAAGTTATTAAAGCAGCTAGATCAATAACAGGCAAGTCAGAATACCAATTTCAACCACATTACTCATTTTGAAGAGTGATAATGCTGGCTTGAGCTTAAAAAGAAAAGTATTGTTGCCAAAAGCATCCAAAAAAAGTCGGCCTTCAATGCTTACATAAAGCAATTGTTTATACTGTAAAATTAGAATAACATTCTAATTCAGCATGTTTAATGGGGAAGTAACATACAGAGAAAAAACAAAGATAAAACAAGAATATTAGCAGAGGAACTGCAGTTAACTCAAAAAAAGACACACAAACAAATCTTACAAGCCAAAGATTTGCAAAACTGTGCCAAAAGTTGCAGGAATTATGACAGAGGTGACACCCCTGTCCCTTCTCATCAATGTTTGGGACCATCCAGAACAAAATCCTTGAGCTCAGTGCAATTTTATTTCTGATATAAAAATACATGCTTTAAAAGCCTGATGCATTTCAGCTAATTCCCCATGAGCCATTGATTTGGGTCTAGACATGGTGCAAGCGGTTGACACGTGACTAACAACTCATGCAAGTCTTCTATTAAATAGACTGAGGAATTAATGTGTAATGCAGGTGAAAGGACTAATTTTGTCCTCCATAAATGAAGAGGTGAACAAGACCAAACCGGACTTGGGAAGCAACTTTCAGAAACCCTAGGCTAGAGGAGACAACTGCAGTCTACTTTTAGTAAAGCCTGGCATGAATTGGGAAGGACAGTAGTTGTTGTTACTATTAACTATTAACTATTAGTAATAGTATTAGTAATACTATTAACATATTAACTATATGTTACTATTAATTAATAGAAATAGTTACTATTTCTGAAATAAAAAAAAAAGAAGCAAAAACTCAAGCAGAGAATAACTGCATGTATGTGATGCATAGATTAAAAATACCTACCTTATGACTTAGAAAATATCCCATACAAATTCTATATTTATTTCTCGTTTTTTAAAAAACAGAGAGAACAGGAAACTTGCTGGTAAAATTCCAGTCAAAAAAACTGACATCACCATTGCCACTGTCCCAAGTACATGATTTCCGAGCTCATCAAGGAACTTAATAAATCTAACAGCTGACAGCTATAAATACCAACAGCTTAAAGAGACAACCATGTACTGTAAGATATATTCCCCTTCAGGGTCTAGCATCGCACCCACCAGATTTCTATGCAGTTTCTGTTCCAGACTCCAGGAGAGCAAGACATTACTGCACCATCACTGCGGTCAGCCACAAACTAGCCCAGTGAAGCAGTAGAAGTAACTACAAATTCATGCAGAAAAGACCACAATATTCATCCTTCTTTCTATAGCAAAGTAATACAAATTTTTATCAGCCAGTAAAGCCACCGTGGGTAACACTGCATTTTTCCCCGCCTTAGCCTCACTCTGAATAAAGAAAGTCATTAGAGAGCAAAGGAAAAGCTGGTGCTAATCACACCCCCAGTGGGGGAACCTGGAGCAGAGCAGCTCGTGCAGCATGGCTGGCTGGAGAAGGCTTTGGGAGACTGGTCTGGGCACACCTGGCTGGAAAGTGCAGGCAAGCATCTGTGTGAACAGTTCCTTCAGCAAAGGCAGGTAAAAATTACAAATATATTATTATTCTGGTATAAAACCACTAGCAAAGCAAAGGAAAACTGCTGATATCAACGAGAGCCCTTATTTTCTTAGCAGGTGCTTTCCTGTCAGATCAGCACCGGTTATTATTGCTAAAGCAAGATCCCGCTCACAAAATCCTGAGTGGGAAGATTTTTCCAGGCTGCCCCTTGCCTGCTGGGTGACACGGGACAAGGCACTGCACCCCCCTATGCCTCAGCATCTCCATCCATGATGAGGGTGAAGCACTGTCACCTCCTTTACTGGTGGATCTCTTGAACATCTCATAAACAGAGGAAGCAGTGCTATTACTCAAACTGAGCACATGCTCAGTAAAAATATTGTCTTTTCCAGTAACATTTTCAAACAGCCATGTCTTGTTCGTTCTGTTTATCCATCACTTCTCCAGTCCAATAAAACCCCTGCAAAATCTTCTGTTGGAGGTTTTGGTTAAGTACTTGACTTCATCACCATCTTTCACACTCTCGCATACTGCCATCAGCTTGAGAGCACCAGACTCCAGGGAAAGGCTGCACAGACGAGGAACCCCACACACCATCCCAGACCTCACCCTTCATCTCATCTCACCCAGGCCCCCTTCCTGCACACCTGCCCAGGGCCATTTCATTAAGATTGTGGCTCATCAGGCACTCAGCGGCACAACTGCTCACACATTTCAGAATAAGTCAGCACATCGGTGCTACTCTGCCTCCCTTTGCCCTCAGCTTTCAATTAAATTTAGAATTGACTTTAAAGGTACAACCTGAACGTATATGGTTCAAAATGACCTTGTTACACCTTTCCTTACCTTCCTGAGCAGGGCTCTTGTACTCCAACTCAGGGTTTAAAACCTAGAAACATGAATTTTCTCTAAGCTCCTGTGGCAAACTACAAGTCTCAAGCTGTTTAAAGTCTTTAAAAGGTATGTCCAAAGCTAAAGTGCGCTCTGCAGAGAGAGATCTGGGAGCCTGGGTCCAGCAGCTTTTAGCAAGATATTTAAAACCTTCATGCGATATAAGTGGTTTTTTCTAATTCATTTCCTGAACTCTCAGCACAGTAACAACTATGGGTTTTATAACATCAATTAGTCATTATTAAAATCATGACAGAAATTAATAAAGATATGTTCCACACAGATGAAGAGCCAAAAGCCATCTCTACACAGCCTTGCTTCAACCCTTTTTCTTCAGTTTCTTCCTTGTTGTTGGAAAAGAAAAACCAACTACATTTAACATGATCCTGACTGGGGGGGAAAAGTATGAGTAGGTCAGGTAATTAATTTAATGACACACTTTAAATGTCCCCAAACACAACTTTAAAAAGCTGAAAGATTTCTGTGGCAATTGTACCTGGCTTAAGGACAGCAGATAACCCTTAAATATTCACACATACCACCACCCTTCACACAGGAACCCCAAGACTGAAGCTCTGGTTCTCACAGCTGGGTGCTGCACATCAGAGCAGCACTGCAACCCCCGAGTAGTCACTGAGAAGCATCATATCCTTCCTCATTCTCTGCCAGGAAACATTTTTAGATGTGGTGGGTGTGCATGCAGCGGCTCTCAGGGTTGGGAGGCTGCCTGATCCCCAGCCCACAAGCGATGCAAAAAAGTGCTTATATGGGACACCCAGAAAAAATTGCATTCACCCACCCCACCACAGAAGTCCCCTTTGGCAGAAATGGAGCTGCTCTCTGATCATTAGTTTCCACATTCCCAGCATCTCCACTACAGCCCAGCCACGAGCCACTCTCCAGCCCTTGCTGCTGGGAGAGGACACGGCCCAGGAGGAGACCTGCTGAGCCCCTACCCCTGGTTTCCTTCTGCTGTTCAGAAATGGAGCTCCTGGTGCTGTTGGCAATCTCACAAGCATTCAGGTGGGCTTTAAAAACCCCATTCCTGCAGTTACAAATGTTTCTAAGGTATGAATAAATAAAGGACATGTCTCCAACCCCAGGCAGAAAGACAAAGCTGGAAGACATCCCCTAACTGCACAAAGCGGTAGACAAACAAGCCAAGGATTATTAACACTTCAACATTTTTGCTCTATAACCCAGACCCAGGATTTTTGATGGGCAACACGACCATCTCTTACCATACACTTTTCCAGCACCTCACACAGAGAGGCTTCACTGTCCACAGAGGGACCAGACCACAGCTCCCTACATCATGTCTCATTTTTACAAAATTAACTTACTCCTTATGTTACTTTTTAGAATAACCCTGGGACGCCTAAAGCCAATCATGGTTTCAGGACTAACACAGGCCACCATTATACCTCTCTGGACTCAACAGGAGGTAGTATGGTGGTGAAGGACATACTTGTAATCAAAGCAGCAAACTTTGTTTTATGCCACTTACAGTTATGACACAGAGCTGCTACCCAGGTGAAAAATACGTGCTTTTTGAGCACAAAGTTACATTTCATTTCAAATGCTAGAAAAGTTATTAATTATCTTCAACCTCAGCATGAACTTATACATTAAACTCAATTGTTTCAAGAAAAACACTACCAGATTTATACATACTTGCAGGTTAGGCACACAGTACACTTACAACAACATTAAATAAACAAACCACCACCCACAAAACTTACTATATACCCATCCTTCTCTAAGAACAGGCATTTTCTCCCCCTCTCCCATCCTCCAGAAGAACAACAACACACCTTGTACATTATAATAAAAACCATACAAATAGCAATAAAGTTAAAATCCTTACTTGCAGAGAAAGCAGCAACTGTTGGGCACCAACCAGACCTCCACTGAGGGATTGCAAGCAAGCAGGTGGCACAATTTTTCTACTAATAAAACCCACAGCTGGGACCTATTGAGATAGGTTAAGTAGGGTCTTCACTGCCAAAGAGGTTTCCTATTTGCAGCCTTAGCTGGTGCACCAAACAGCGAGGCCCAACATTTAACACAACAAGAATAAAATCCTACTGCTTGTGCTCAAAATGTTACCGCCCCTAATTAGAGGTTGTAACAGGACTGTGTCCTACACTGACCAGTGAATTGCCGTAATCCTAAATTAATTTTGTATATGGGTATTCTCAGTGCTATGACAGATGCAGCCTGAGTGACTCCAGCTGTGGTAATGTTAGAGGTTATGTCCCCAGCTAGCTGATGTTACACCTTTGTCAGGAGCTGCCACCACTTGAGGTGAAGGGCAGCCCCCGACATTGCAGTTCGAACACCCCGTACTTGTGAAAAGCAGGTTTAGATGAAGAAGTACAGACAAGACTGGTCAGAGTACAGACACATGTTTCAGCACCCACCTCACCCCACCTGGGAGTGACCTTAAATGCAGTGGGCTGAAGAAAGTGGCCGTGACTGCAGATTTCAGTCCATGTAGTCAATACAGACACTGAGAAGCTGAGACTATCCATCAAAATCTGCTGCTACAAGACAGCTCTGTCTTTGTATAAATTTAAAAAATAAAGGCCAGTAGACAAGGCTGATAAAAATGGGAGTGTGGGGCATAAACCTGTGCAGCAAACGGCTCTGCCTGGCACCCTCTGCCCTTGTGCTTCACCTGAAGTAGCTGGATTGCTCAAACCGGGATAGCTGCGCAGAGGATGTGGCAAAGACTTAAACTTGTAGTGCCATGGCAAAATTCTACAGCTGGCAACAGGGTTTAGGGGTTTCTGCACCTGCAGAGAAGGACATGCAGGTGATCCAGTTGCTGATCAAGGCCAGAGAAGTTCTCCAGATAGCCACAGCTGTGCTGTGCATTTCTAAGAACTTTCTTATAGAAAAAAAGTGGTGTTTGTTTTTTTTTTATTCCAACAGCATCAAGTGCTTATATAAACTCCTGATGAAAAAATCCAAGATTCATTTGGGCCACATTAAATGCACCTTGCCCATTCTGTGAGGGTTCTAAGCTATATTTTTATTCCTACAGTAACACCAGTCTAAAACGTTAAAACTTGTAGAGCGTGGCATAATAAAGCAGCTTGGACTTGAGAGCTCTGCCAAGCATAACATCAAATCTTCCAAAGAGTGAGGTTAGATAAAGCACCAGATACGCGGCAAATTCTTGATTGAAATAAAACACCAAACATTTCTCCTTGGCTGGCAACAGGTGAATTCACAGGATGGGTTTCCTTATTCACAGCAGTTTCTTTTATAGCAAATCCACAGGTTTCCCTGCCTCCCAAGAAAACTCCGTCTTCCAATATGTTTAAAATGTTATCAGCTTGGAAAAAAATAACACTGTTTTAAACTGATGGGAAAGGAGCCCATTGGCTCTAAAGTTACTAGCCCTAAGTCAGGTGCGCAGTGTTGCTTGGGGTCTTTGTTTGGGGTAAATCAGCCATCGAAAATCAGCCCCGCAGCTCGCTGCTGTGCTCAGGAGGGATGACCAGGAGAGTTTCCTGCAGCCTGGTTTGGGTGCTAATTACCTGTTCAAACATCTTGTAAATTAAATACCTGTCAGAGGAGGGAGAGCTCACCGCCTGGCTGTGAGGTGGCTGGCTGGGGATGGGGCAGCCAAACCTTGCTGGGGTCCCCCCTACACCCCCCTCCGCTCCCCTCAGCCAGGCCACCACAGCTACCACCACGAAAAAATGTTTACAGCAAGGGCAGGAGTCATTTCTTCCCTGCAATTACGTAGCTTCAGTCTTTTCTCCTTCTTTCCTTCCTCTCCACACTGACGATGATTTCATGCACGGGGTGGATAATGTCCAAAAGGTGCTTTACAGACCCTAAAGCTGAAGGTGGGGGATCCACCAGCAAATCCCGGCCCATACTAGTACCTTTTTCTAAGCAAAAATGTCTACAGGTTGTTTTTACTGAGGAGTCATATTCAAAACCATGGTTAAAATCTGACAGTTCTAAGCTTAACCTGCTGAATAGGATGGGGAAGATGAGTCTGACTCCACGGCACTACGGAGACGGAGATGCTGAAAGAGGAATTTATTTCCCAAACTACCAAGAAATGAATGTGATGCTCCAGAGGCCTTTGTTCCTGTGCCTGACACCCTCAAAAAAATAATGTAAAGATCCTTTGGAGAAGATTAATGCACAAAGTTTGATGATAATCCTGCGGTGGTGGTACTGGCGCAGCAGGGGGGCTCAGGGGGGCTGAGTGCCTGTGCACCAGCAGGCACAGGATGGCTCGGCTGCGCTGTGCTCCTCACCCGGACAGCAAAATCAGCCGCCTACGGGCTGTTTCCTTGGGAAAAAAAAAAAAAAAGGTTTATTTTTTTTAATCAAAACAGCACCCAGGGCGGTGGGTGCGAAGGATGGGATGGCCTTGGCTGGCAGCACACCCCCCTGCCCGGGCACGGCGGTGGGTTCAGTCTGTATGTGGCACTGTGGTACAAGTGACCACTGTTGTGAAGCGGGGGGGGGGGGGGGGGGGGGGGGGGGGGGAGGAGGAGAAGAAAGGGGAAAAAAAAAACCAACCTTAACATTTTGCAAGAGAAAACAATCCTCCTGCGGACAGCGGTAAATAAAATAACAGCAGTGGGGTGATTTGCAACCATGTAACGGGCTTTTGTCTAGGCCTATTTCTCTCTGCCTTGAGGGTTTCTGTGTTCCCTCTCTGCAGGATCCCAATGTTTCGCCCTCCGGCTACAAAGGCTGAGGGCTGCAGCCCCTCCCCCGCTGCTCACCCCCAATCTGCCCATGCTGCGGCGCCCCTCCGGCAGCCTGAAGGGCTCCGGGGGGTGCAGGGCACTGCAATTTAGGATTTCTGTAGCACTGGTTGAATTTTCAAGAGTGCTGGTCTAGGACTTGCCAGGTTTAAAAATAGCTTTTACTCATCTTTTTAACTCTTTTTTTTCCCCCGAGTTTACATTAAGCCTGTTGGGCATTTTGTTCCCTGTAGGAAAGTTAGAGGTATTTATAAGTCTAATTAGAGTCATTTATAAGAGTGATTAGTGTGAAGCATCAGCTGCTGGCGGCTTTCTCTGTGCGTCTGTGTGTGTGTGTGTTCACACATGGATGCAACACTACAGTTTACAATTTGTTCCTGTGCCTGAAAGCTGTGAAATGCCCTTAATTCCCCCGGCGCTGATGGCAGCAGCGGGCACCGGCTGGCTCCGTGCAGGGGCTCAGCACCAGACAGGATTGCAGCCCTGGGTAGTGGCTGTGGTTTTGCACTGGTTGTGCCTCGTATCTTCATGCAGTGATGTAGCAGCAAGTGGCTAAGAAAAAAAAAAGAAAAAAATAAAGGAAGAAAAAGGATGGATGTGCTCAGAGCTGTTGTTCAACTCCTCGGAACAGATACCAACACAGCCCTGTTTCTGCCTACCCATGGGCTGCCTTGCAGTCCCCCAGCTCATGGGTGCCAGCACTGTGAGATGCCTCTCTTCTTTTGCTGCTGTGCATTAACTCTGCATCCTCACCCTCCATGGACATGGTTTTGCAACACAGCTGTCCGTCGGAGAAGAGGCTCCCCCAGGATCTGCTTTGGCAGGCAAAACCACCCAAAAGTGAACTCAAATAACAACACGCGTTGTGGATCTGGGTGAGCAGCCATCCCAGAGCCAGGGAAGCTCAGAACCAGTCATGCCACAGCCAGGCCATGGAACAGCCCCTTCTGCAGAGCTGTGCTCAGCCCCAGGTTACTGAGCTGTGTCCCTGTGGGTGCCACCCTGCTGGGTGCTGTCCGCCAGCGTGCAGGGCAGGGAGGTGGCTGGCAGCCGGCAGCTGGTGGGGCAGAGGGTGCTTCCAATACAGCCAGCCTGCAAACCTGCATGCTGAGAGCCTCCAGTGACGCTGCTGGGCAGGACCTGCCATACATGTGGGGCACCCCATAGGTTGTTCCGGATCCGGTTGAGCACCCACCAAGCACCTCAGCACCACAAAGAGCAACCCAGGAACGACAGCCCCACCAGAGCCTCCACACTGGGCCTCAGTGCTGGCATGATCAAAATTGCATCTGACAAGATGCTGAGGCGTGTGTAAGTGCTCACAGGCACAGGACCTCAGTACTGTCCATCTCTTAGCCCTGCTGGGATAAGTGCTTGTGTCCCTGTGTCTCCCTTAAACCAGTGCCAACCGGGCAGGTGCCTGCTGCCAGCCGGGAGCGCTGGAGCAGGGCTGGCTGCCTGCAGAAACGCCTCACATTGTATTTGCTTAAAACATCTTGAGGCAACTCCTACGAGTTCAGACCCTCCTTGACCAGGGATTTTTTTTTCTAGTCATCATATAAACAGAATTAAAAGGTCAGTGCTGCCCCCACACGCTTACAAAAGCTTTTGGTTGGAATGGCTTAAGATAGGGAGATATGTAAGGAATACTTCAGTAATATATTTGTTCTGCATAACTGTGGTCTGTTTCCCTGTCACAAAGCAAACAAACACAAGGAAAGACCTTTCCTTGATTTCTGCTTAAAAATACTTAAGAGAAAAAAAATTAACAGATTTGCCCATATCAATTTCACAGCTGTGTTTAAAGCAGTTTCTGTGAAACCAGCTTGTAGTACAGTTACACTGGCCCATAGGGATTGATCAGCTTGATTTTTTTATTATCATTTTTATTTTTTAGTCCCCGAAGTCATCTACAAAACAATGTTCTTTTCATGTAGCCCACCTGTGTCTAGCCCACGTAGCCCATATAATCCACATAGTGATTTTTCTGAGGGCAAACTTTTCCTTGCTTTTTCATTTTTTTCTCTGTTCAAGTCTGTACAGCTACAGAAAGTCCCACACAAACCGAAAGGTGAAACACAAAGCAGAAGAGTTACAATGAACTCACTTTACTCCAAGTAGTACCAAGTGACCATGTGAAGCAATGTACAAAAAAACAAGCTATTTTTCTCTCTAGTCTTTTCAGCAACAGGGAGGTTAAGGTACCCTTCCTGGTAGGGGGTGAGACTCAAATGTCATGCTGAAGAATGATGATGTGTATGTCCCTTTAAAAACTTTGAATAGAAACTAGTTTAAATTTGAATGTAAAAAGAAAAAGTGAGTTGGTTTCAACCTGGAACTGGCTAAAATGTTTCATGCAACATCTCTGACAGAAAAAAAACCAGTTTATTTTAAATCTAAATGTTGCTTTTGATCATTTTCAGTGGCAAAAGGTTAAAAACACTGCTTTATTTTCTGACCACGGACTGTTCATTTCACTCCAGCATTACAGCAGCAAAAGCCAGAACCTGCAAGGGGTGGAGGCGCTGCTCGGAAATCCCCTGTATTTCTGGCTCCCTTTGGCCCTGTGCACAAACCCAGGCTCCACGGCCGATAAACCTGCTTCAAGAAAGTGGCGTTTGCCCAAGACCACCCCACGGGTGCAGGCCACCACCGCCCACCCTATCTCAGCGACAAGGAGGGGTTGCACCAGCTCCCGCCTGCCCAAGCAGCCCCGCGGGGTGTCCCTGGGGTCCCCGTGGGGTTTGGGCAGGTGGCAGCCCCAGCCAGGTCCCTGCTGCTCTCACCCCGCACCCAGCCAGTCTGCGGGCTGGGCTGGCAGAAAGCCATTCCTTGTTCTGTGGGACGGGACATAGGAAGGGACGGGAAGGTGCCACAAGGGATGAGGGGACAGGGAGGCATGGGCAGTAAGGGATTACAGAGACCCCCAGTTACATCAGGCTGAGCTCCCCTGAAAGCTCAGCCTAGGCAGAAGGAAGAAACAAAGCTTCACCTTGGCCTCTATCACTGACTACGTCCTTTGCTGGGCCCAGTTTTTGTCCACATACAAAACCCCCTTACAGGGTCACAATACAGCAGCGTATGAAGTATGAAGGATGGATGGCCAGGTATCCATCCACTTTGTACAGGAAAAACTAAGTCCCATCTTCCAGGAAGATTTTTTTAAAATATTTTCTTCCCTGCAAGAGGGTTCAGCTTTGAAATCAAGCTTGCAAAACTTTCTTTGTGCAATTCTCTGTACGTATGTTTTTGCAGCCCACAAAGGAAACGTTGCCACAATAAATTTCATTCAGTTTTAATTTCAGTCTTTGTGGGAGACTCATGTGAATGCATCCACTAAACAAACTACTCTTCTTGCCCAGGCTTCTGTCAGCCTTAGATGTCCTGAATATGCAGTCTACCAACTGGAATACAGGTACCTCAGGGCTTTAGCAGAATGAAAAAAAATAAATCAAAATCCAAATCATTGAATTCAGAGAATACTGAGACCAGCAGTGGGTTATAAAACAGATTGACTTGTAAGAACAATAGAACTTTTGATCCCACTTTCCTTAATTCGACTGGTAACATGGGACAAGGTACCAAAATCACAAGCAGAAATATATAAATGTCATGAAAACACACAAAAATGAATACAAAAATGTTTTAATGTTATCTGATCAGAAATTCCATTTTTAGAAATATAACAAATCCAAATGGCACCATTACTTTGTAAACATCTTCCCTCAAATCCTTTGAAATGTCAATGCAGATTTTAAATACAGTTTTACAAAGAAAACAATGTAGAAGAAGAACAAATAATTACAATGTATTTGAGAAAAGTCCCGATATGAATTTAGAAAGGACGTGACTTTATGATAAAAATACATCTGGAAGAACAGCCGTTTTGGTTTCTTTAACAATCCTCAAATTTTCCTAGCAGGAAAGCTGGATGGGCACTCTCTGTACCATCCCTCATTATTTTCAATTATTAGTTTGTTTACCATTAAGTAACAGATTTGAAGTTACTTTGACTTTGTGATAAACAGCCAGTGGGAGTTCTGAAAAATATATATTAAATATCAGAAGGAAAACAAGCGAGTTTATATAAAATGGAGCCTGATCCTGCTAACCCCTGCTCCTCCAAGCAATCCTCTTTCTTTTCTACTTACTGTACAGTGTAAGAGCTTCAGGATTAAGTCAGATTTTGGAACCATAATTCCATTTATTTGGAGAAGCAAATGTGCCTTTTGCTCAACATAAATGGTTTCATTTAAAAGGAGGTTGTCAAGGCTGAAAGCACATTAAATTCACTTTTAGAAGAAACTTTGTGCAGAGTTTCACACAGGCCATGAGACTGCCGAGCCGGAGGGATGGGGTGGATCTCAGCAACTCCAGCACCCGGAGCAGCCCCACAGCTGCTCTCCCCAGCCCCGGTCACCACGTGTCCAGCAGCCAGGCCAGCGAACACCCGCCGTGCTCACACGCCCAGATGCACATCACACACATGGATGCAGCGCGGCCAGAGACCCTTCCGATGGTCACACCTGCAGGAACGCCAGGGCCAGCGATGCCTCCCACCACCACACAGCACCCCGAGAGCCTGTCTGGCCCCGGTGCACCCCCTTCACCACCACAGTCACTCCTGCTCCAAGTCAGCAGTGGGAAAATAGCTCCTGGAATTTCAATATAGCATCCCCGTCACGAGGCTGGTGGGGTGCTGACAGTGCTGCAACACGTTACGCTTGCCTGGAATGGGAAAGAGCAGCTCATGAAATAAGCTGCAGGCACCACACAAAACACAGTCTGCCACACACTTAAAGTTTATGCTGAAACATCCATCACTGAACCCTCCACTTGAAAACAAGCCTGCCAGCAACAGTACATGCATACACACGTGTATGTGCACACAGATACACAGAGTTTGCTGTTTAATTTTATAGGGGGTTTTTTTCCTCTTGAATTATCTCCTGTAGATAGAGAAGACAGAACAGAATGTCATTTACTGTTCACAGCATTTTTCATACAGTATTATGCAAGTCACCAGCAAAAAATAATAATCATAGCAACCTATAACCCCTTTTTTACATGCATTAGTAAACAGCTAATTCTGAACACACCATTTTGCTTGCAAGCCTCAGGTCTGAGTTATGTTACATTTATTAAAATGCATCAGAAACAGTCAAATCATCCTTTAAGATCATTCTTAATAACATAGCATCATCTATAGTTCCCTGCAAAGGACTAAAAATATTCTGTTCTGATTAGCTTTTTTATTTTTACATTTCATCCAGCTCAGGAGTGCTGCAAAATAAGTCAGCCATTGTCAGCCTTTCACAAATAATATACTTTCCAAAAGGAGTTATTATAATAGTTTGGATTCAACTAATGGTTGAATATAATTGATTCATACATCCTTTTTTAAAGAAAACTGGGTTGAGTCATTAAACAACCCCAAATAAGTCATTATTTACCCCCAGATTATTAGACTGCTTTTCTTGAAAGAGCACTAAGGCATATTTTGCCTCAGTTCAATATGAACAAATTCATTTCCCCCAATTTCAGTTGGTTAGATATTAAAATCTCAGAACTTACTCAGCTTTGTTCAGTGTCTCAAGTGTAAGAAGAGAGTTGGGTACTCATGTTTACCTCTGTCAAACAACGGTTAGAATACAGCCCTTCTGGCAGAACACTATGAAAATATAAAACCAGGAAATGATTCCCAGGAAATTCAGAAAACATCCTTTTCAAACGATTCAAGGTATTTTTGTGGAGGCAGATTATTTGCTATTTTTAGCTTTTCCCACTGTCTAGCTTGTCTAATTGGTCCTTGCGTGAGTGCTCTGGCCCAGGGGTTATTTTGCAGCTCTAATTGCAAGGAAAGGATTACATGGCTTTGCTTGTGTTGGAGATGGGGCTCAAACCCTCAGAAAAAAACTCCCTCCCCTGATTACATACCTACCCAGCCCAGTCACTCAGTTTTCTGATCTCATCTGTAACTTCAAACCTTCTGCTGACAACCTGATTGCAGACAGGTAACTGCTGGGCGCTGCCTGCCATTGGGGAGCAGGTCTGCCTGACCAGCGCTGGAGCTTTCCTGCTGGTGCTTCTCTGCTACAGACACATCTACTCACATAGTGAAGACATGCAACAATTACCAGAGATGTTACCTTGCAATTTTCTTTGAAAAGTCATGGAGAGATTCCCATAAAATCCTCCTCACTGCAATTCTAGCTGGAAATCCTGGCAACAGCATAGTGAAGTCAGGCTCCATGCTGGAAATTGGCACTGACCTGAGAATTTTTATTATAAAGGTATCTGCCCACCTACCTACCTACCTACCTAAGCTTGGGGGATTTGACTTTGTCAGACATGCTAAAATGCCACAATCAGAACTCATAGTGGCGGGCCAGCTAAACTGCATGACCTAAACTTTCGGATGAGAAAACCATTTTGTACTCAGTTTCGTTAACACCATTCTGTGGATGCACACAAGGGCTCTTTTGAGATGTTTTTACCTCAGCCCACTGGGTAACTTCACCAAGCAGCAGTCTGGCAGAAGCACCTCTCATTTCAGAGCTTAAGAATCTGGCAACACAGCACAGCTCCTCCCAGAGAGCAGAAAGAAAGATGGATCTCCAGCAGGAAAGTGGAAAAGCTCAAATCTGTGATTTTGCCTTGGCCACATAAAGAGTACTCGCAGTTTGGCCCAAGCCTGAATTTGCCATTAAAGTAGCCCTTGTCTACACAAATGTTAGGAGGCAGTCCCAGCACCGTCACAGCCTGGCACATCACTGTGAAAAAGCAGTCACTGTCATCTCCTGCAAGGGTACAGCCCTCCTCTGGAGCAGCATCTATCTGAAAATAAATTCATTTTCCTGTGACAGTACAAATGTTGGTACAAAGGTCCGGTCTATTAGAGCAGTTGTGCAAACACAATAATTTCAATTCCTGGTCTGAAATGCTTTACAGACAGTTGGAGGGTCCAAGGCTGAGATCCTGAAGCACCAACATATTCACAGCTATGCAAGTGTTAGGGACTACTGACATCTCAACACATGCAACATCCTACGCTACACTTGGCAGATTCCATTTAAATTCACATGCCTATAAGCATTTTCAATGGGGAAATATCACAGTCACATATTTACAGGAATGTGTGAAAAAACAGTAGAAATTAAGCCAAGTAACTTCAGCTATTAATGATTTGAGGTTTGCTTGGGGTTTTTTGCCTCTTGGGAGACACAGGTTTCTAAATACAGCATCAGGCTCTCAAATCAACATTTGAGATACTCTGTTCCTCCTGCATGCCTCAGATACGCATGGGTTCGCTCCACATCTTGTGCTTGCTCTGCAGCCCATGTGATGCTTTGTTTACTCACTGCACAAGCAGATACGTGCAACAGCCATTCCGCGGCAGAACGACTTGTCTCAGAGTACACCGCTTGCTTACGCTGGAGTCTGCAAACATTGGGCAGCCGATGGGCTCCCCTCCTCCCCGCTCAGCTACCCTCTGTGTTTTGGGTTCAAAGCGAAACTATCCCAGACTCAGGGACCTCAAGGGAGCAGGACTCGGGAAAGGCAGAGAGAAGCACTGAGGGCACGAGCGCATTATCAGAAAGAATTTGAGTGCTCCCAGCAGCCCAGCAGCAAATTAGAAAGTTTTGGCTCCCAAGAATGAGTTGTGTTGTTTGCTCCTGCATACTGCAGCTGCTCGTCCCTCTCCCTCCCCACCCCCCTCCTTTGGGTGGTTTATTACACACAAGCTACTAATGAATGGGAGCCGCTGTTTTACAGTACACCACGCTTACAGGACTTATCTCTAGGCCTACCACAGATTTGACTGATCAACAGCAGGGCACCACCATCATAATTCTTCCTAGAAACAGGAGGATAAAAAGGGGTTTGTTGGAGGTTGGCTGTGTCTGCAGAGAATCCTGCCTGCAGGGCCTGCTGATGCCATCGCGAGCTGCTATGGTCTTTGGCCTAATAAGGTACAGAAACAAAGATTGTTCACTTGTTCAAGAATACTAAAGTACCCAAGTGACGGAAAGTGGAGGCAGCAGGGCACACATCCAAGTGGGATTAAGGCCACAAGTGCAACGTTACAGGGCTGACTGGGTGGCAGAGGGAATATCTGCCTCTGAAAAAAAAATTCAGTTCAAACATAATTTATAACATGTCACTCACAGTCAGAGGTGGCTGTCATTAAGAGTTAAATGTTGCATTGTGTTCAACTTATTCCGATAAAAAATTCTCTAAGCTGCTTATATGTTATCATAAGTCATGAGAAACCAGAGCATGGGCATGGGGAAGGGGGAGAGGCTCTCTGGGGCAGGATGGGACCCAGGCTGGGAGGCAGAAATGCTGGAGCAGAGCTGAACTGCCGGGACCTCAGCGTAGCATGCCCACCGCCTGCATGCTCCAAGGACTCTGCGGTGAGCCTTAGAGCCTGCCAAACCCATAATACTTGTCAAGTTCCAGGCTCTACTTGGAGAGATTAGCACCTTTTTTAACTTCTATGCATTTCTCCCAGCTAGGGAGCCAGGCAGTAACACCAAGATGATCTAAAATGGTGCAGTGAACCTCCGTTCAGTGGACCCAGGGGAACGCCAGGGAAGAGCTGAGTGCAGCAGGGCTGCCTACAGAGGGTGAATTCACCACGGCCGGGAGGCTTAAGCGTCGGCATTGAAGGAGGAAAAAGTAACCAATGTTGGAGCCAAGTAAAAAGCCCTGAAGTTAATATTGCTCACTGGAGAGGGGACTGGGAACACAACAAAAGGAAGCAGCTTCCTTGGGGACAATATTAAATGCCACTGACTGGCTTGGCAGTTTTGAAGCAGT
Source organism: Falco naumanni (assembly GCF_017639655.2). Lineage (NCBI taxonomy): Eukaryota > Metazoa > Chordata > Aves > Falconiformes > Falconidae > Falco > Falco naumanni. Next base: position 20,752,731 of record NC_054066.1, read on the forward strand.
AGGATTGTTTTCTCTGGAAAACCCAGCAACAGACCCCACTGAAGTTCAAGGAGCTACATCACGCACAATCCCACTAGACTTTACAGGCTATTTAGGGAAAATTTCACCTACAATTTTTCCCCTACCTCGTTTTGGGTGTAGAGGCAAAAACCTGTATGGAATAAGAAGAAATAACCGTCATAGGAGTCTGTCCATTTTCACAGGTCTTTCAATAGCAGCGCAGATCGCTTAGCACAAACACCCACTGTAATTCCCAGTGAGGAGTGTTTCTCTGGTGCAACTCTTTCAGAAAGCCCCAGTTTGTTTACTCACTGGCTTGGGCTGCCTGGATCACGTTACACCTGCTGGGGCTGCTGGTGATGTGGGAGGTTGGTTTTAAACTGGCACTGTTGCTTTTATAAAGCCTTTAATGTCGTAGGCTCTAGCTATGTTCAAGATCTCAACCACCAAACCAAGGCTTGAGGGATTCTGGGCTGAGACATCCCAGTTCCCCATTCCTGTCACTCAAGTTAACGACCACAACTTTGCTGCGGTAGGTATGGGTGAAACGTTTCAATACCTGCCCTCTGTGCTGGAACAGCTACCCCTACCTTTACACAGTTACTGATAGAACCCTTCCTTGGCCTTCCCAACTGCATTTCTTATTTACATTCCTACAGCAGGGTCTTGCAGTGTGCCTGGCCCCAGGTGCTCCGCCAGGCACCAGGGGATGAGCTACAAACGTGGGGGTACGGTGAGTCATGAAGGAAGTATCATTCACTTACAGCCCGGGTGGTGGGGCAGTGAGCTTTGCCCTGGGTGGAAACAAGATAGAGGGCATCAGAGTATCAGTGATGGAAGTTCTTCCATGGTTTCCATGCCCTCAAAGCCTGGTTCCCCAGCCTGTGCTTGGTGCCTCTCCATAGCTTTCAAATTTACTCCAGTCAAAGGACAAAGAACTGAACATCTTCCCTGCTCCCCTGAAGCATCATTTTGGTATGTTACCTGTGCCTGCTCTGGCTAAGGACCAAGGGTCTCCAATTTGTCTACATTACTTCAGAAACACCCTAGAAAGTACCCAGTTTTCTGGGTACTGAGCTGAAATGCAAGCATCTTACCAGCTACGCAGCGCTGTCTTCAGATGGGTTTGCAAGCCGATGGGTTAATCACAGCGAGCTCAGAGGTGGCTGCTTCATGTCTGCCCATGGATGCTGCAAGACACCATGGGCAAGGGTGGGGAGGATGGAGGGGCTGTGCGCTCCGCGTGCAGACACAACGCGACACCAGGATGCATTTATGCCTCCAGCCTATACATCTCTGCCTGAGGTGTTCCAGGCTTTCCAGCAGCCACAACTGCAAACCCCTGTCCTTGCAGAGAGCACAGTTCACTGTGGCCATCTCTCTCCACGGTGACCCGGCAGATGAGATGGGAGCTGCGTGCACCCATTCCTCCCAGCCACCCAGCCACAGTGGCGTCTGGAGCCCACCCACATGTGGGAATTGAACACAGGGAAATGTGTGTGTGTGTTTGTGTGTGTGTGTGTGTTTGTGTCCAGGGGGTGGTGCATTTGCCTGTTGTGCAGCCTTAAAAGTGTGCATGTTTAAATACAGGGATGCAAGTTACAGTAAACAATCACATTTTAGCAAATAAAAGTTTTAAATAGATGTAACTGATCTGTGAAGACATGCTTTACCCAGCTCTGACTTCTGTCGGATACCTGGGTAGAGGCAGGTAGTAGATTAACCGTGCAGCTACAGAAACCGTGAAGGCTTGCAGAGGAACAATTAGTCAGAATTTGCATTTTACAAAATTGAACCTTTTATAAAACTTACAATACAGCTACAGACAAAGATTTCTTCAAATAAGTATTCCCCTCTAATCTCTGTCACATGGGGTTTGTAGCATCTTGACAGTATTGTGAGAACCTGAAAATGTAAAAGACAATTTTTCAGCAAAAATGAAACTCACTTGTTTATCTTCACTCTCTGTACAGAGTGTAAACAGAGAGAATAAATAAATAAATACTGAAAAATACATTTGTTTTAAATAGATATGAATAAAGGGTTTAACACATTTTGCAGCATGTAATACTGTTTTTAAAACATGATTTTAACCACCTGACACATTCAGTTAAATACAGAAAACTCTCCAGGTTGTATTTGCATTCTGGAAAAGCAGTTACAAAAGAAAGTATAAGTGCAGCAAATCATTCTGAAAATAAACTGATTTAAAGAGAGAATGCGTCCTCCCTGAAAGGCTGCACACTACTGACTTTGTAATAGTATTTGAAAAACCTGCAAGTATCCTATTTTTCCCCATGAAGCAGACACACTTTCAGAAGGACAGACAGACAGTTTGGTCTATGCACCAAGAAACCATGAGAAAAAAAATGACTGCTAAGAGTACAACATTTTCAATTAGGGCCCTTTTTTCACTAATATTCAGTGAAATTCCTAATGCAGTTCATAGTCTTTATTTAAAAAAAAAAAAAAAAAAAAAAAAGGCAGCAATAAACGATGGAAGAAAAGCAAATCCTTTTTGCCGGCAGTGACACTGCCACTTTAACGGTTTCCCACTGTACTTGGGGTTAGTTGCCAGAGAAGCCTTGTTCAGCCTATTTGGGGGCCCCATGAAATGCTGCAAGCGTTACTGAAATGAGCACTTGTCTTTTGTTGTGCTGCATGCTAGCACCATACAGTGCTGAGCTGATAAATCCACTTTTTCTAACACAAGCATTTTTCAAACAAAACTACCATGAGACTGATGAGTAATGCCAGCTTGCAAAAAAAAAAAAAAAAAAAAATCACAACACACACACACCACCACCCCAACCGCTGCTGACACTGACAGCTGTTAAATTCACATATTCACAAAATGAGATGTGTTACATAACTGGAAACTACAAGAGCAGCTCACCAACGGGAGGAACTGCTACGCAAGGTGTAATGGGGGCGCAGAGGGGCTGGAGCACACGTTGGATGGGCACTGGCCCACTAATGGCTGTGATAAAGCTGGGTGCAGCCTGGAGCACGCAAGGGTTACCGGGTGCTCGAAACCCTGCATCATCCGGCTGTTTGTAGTTTGTTCAGGGGTGGGGGCTCAGCAAAGCCAGAACACATGTGGAAAAAATTGTATCGGCGCTGCTATGTATGTTATGAATGTAAGGGTAATTTAAAAGCCAAAATGTCACTATATGCAAGGCATGAAGCAAAAACTGAGTCTAAAAGGCTTATCAGCAAACCTTCACAGCTAAAAGACAGCAGTGGAGAAGGTGGAAAGTGTTAGGCAGAGTTAGGCTTGACAAAATCTAGGTAGCTTTTAGTTTGCATCAAAGCTTTCAGACATATAAAAGCACTTTGAAAAGTTGTTATTATCATTATTATTGTGTGGACAAAGAGCTGAGCTCCGGAGGTCTGTAATCTGCCCAAGGCAGGGCAGGAAGGCAGTGGCAGAACGTCACCCCATCACCTGATCACCAGATCACCTGCCTTTATTTCTGTATCTATTTCTAGATTGGTTTGAAAAACTTTGACAAAAATGTCTGATTCTGGAAAAGCCATGGGGCAGATGATGGAGGAAAGGCATCATTAAGGGCTTTTGAGAAATGACAGGCTGTGGCGCGGGTGGAACAGCGCAGAAGAAGGAGCAGTGCAGGGAAGATGGCAATGTTTGCAGAAGCTGCCAGACCCCCACATGTTGCTGAGATTGCCAGAAATGGGGTTCTGAAGAGGGCTAAGCTGGAGATAAATCAAAGCAGAAAACAATGGACGTCTGTATGAATAGCAATAAAAGAATCCTGTAATTAAACCACCACTAACCTCAAGCTAGATTTTATACATGCAAAATAATCTACACTTCCATTTTGTCTGCTTATGGCTGAATTCATTCTTTTTATATAGTAAGAGATTTTTTTTTTATTAAAAGGATTTAACTTGGTAGAAAAGCAACACATAGAAGCTTTTTTATAAGCAAGTATGCCTGCTCATTAAACAAGAACTGAACATGAAATGACCAACTAAATGCATAAAGTTATGTGTGCTTTATCGTGTTTTCTGTAATAAACTAGGTTAATGCAAAATCAAGATGCACAGACAAGTCGGGAAAAAAAAGAAACACAGAACTGAATGTTTTGAGAATGATGTCACCTAAGCCAGTGTGTAGGTACAGTCTGCTGCGTAGGAGAGCAGTGAAAGCACAAACAGAATACTAGATGTGCATTAAACCACAAACTAAAATAGCTGTGAACAATGGCCAAGTCCGGTTGCTCCTGGAACCTTAATGTAAGGAAACATCCTTATAAAAGATGAGACAATAGCAAGTCTATAAATGACAGTCCCGTAGGCAGGGAAGGATTAAGAACTTCCTATAGCTCCTAAAGTATCAACTATATTGTAACCCTTCCACAAAGGCTGCCATAAGTGCTTTCTCTGACTTAGTCCACCCAGAATAGGGAAAAGCATCAGAATTAGTTTGACTTTTCCACTACATGCCAGCGGCACACACACTCCAAGTGGCGAGAGGTAAAAGGAGAAGGAAATGCAGCACTTGTTCAGGACCTTCTGCCAGCGCACCTGTACATCCCAGCGCTCGCTTGCCCTACCTGCTTCCTGCGGAGTGTGCAGACCTTTGCCAGCCCTGATCCAGGCTGTGGCAATGTGCTGCTTTCTAGAGCAGTGCTTCTGGCTCTCTGAGAGCGCTGGGAACACGGGGATTAGATACAAGCAAGCACAAACTAGGCTGAGGCATCAGTGTTCATTTATTACTTCTATTTTCTTCTCTTTATTTTGAGGGGGGGGGTGTTGTTTTTCTTTTGCTTGCTTGCATGAGTAATAAAGTGTGTTCATTTAACTGGGCATGTATTTAATCTGAAAACATTCCCAAAATACCTTCTAATGCCTCATGGACCACAGGCTGAGACGCATTCCTGTAAAGCAGACATCCTCAGAGCTTTAAGGCTAGTAGATTGCTCTCAGCTCTCAGATTTTCTTGCAGACTGCCGCACAGTCTTCTCATCAAAATTTTAATTGATGACTGTGAACATTATTATTTAATACAGTTCCACAGACCACCTGCAGCAAACCTGCCGAGGCCTCATGGATAATCAGTGATCCATAGGACAGAGGCTGGGAACCACCAGTCCAGAGACTTTTATGATTCTGACTGTTCATCTCTAACACTGTATTAAGCCCATTCATATATATCACTCCACTAAAACTAAAACAGTCAACACTTCATAAAATATTTCAAAGAATCAAATGAAACTGAGTAAGCACTTCACTGAGCTGAAGGGGAAGGCGGCAAATAGTCCCACTGCAGCAACCTGCAGCTACCACTAACATATGCTCCTCTAGGCACTCCACATCCCAGGATGGGATGAACAACTGAACATGAAGAGGTACAAAAGATGCAAGCCCAGGACCTGTTTCAAGTAACATTTGTAGGTTTGCAGTTGGTTGTAAATTCAGTAGGATTTACAGAAATCAACACTAAAGAAAACTGCAGCAAGTCCAAGCTCCTAAGATCCCTTGTTGTTCCCTCTGCCAACAATTTCTCATTTCAGGCCTCAGGCTTTGGGGCAAATCTGGGGCAATTTTTGTCCAAAAGTTCCAGTGGAATAGTTGTATCATCTGTTTTAGAAGTGATCCCCTTCAGTTTGTCAGGTAGAACTGGTGAACTCTGTTCACATTACAAAGGAGATATAAGCATTAAAAAAAAAAGAAAGAAAAAAAGAAAGAAAACAACCTAGCTAAAAATTCTGCAGATGCTTTTGAAAATATTGAAGATTCACCTGCCAAGCTGCTCACCATTCCTTTTTTTTAAATGTTCTTTTCTGAAAACCAATCAAATGTGCTGGTCCTCACCGAGGACTGTTGGCTGTGCCTTGCCAAGCTTAGTTACACAAGGCACTCCCCTGAATCAACACGCTTGTTAATGTGAACAACTTGTTTGCAGCATAGTTCTTTTAAAAACCCAGTGACAACAACAAACTATGATTGATATTCAGATGGAACTAAACAGTGTCACCATTGATATCTGCATGTGCAGGTCTGAGCCCTAAATTATTTTAGGGCACAGTTCAGCCACCCTTGTTATTCCTAGTAATGAAGCTCCTGCTCTTCAGATAATCCACCCGAGCAGGTTACGCCAACCCTAAAAGAGGTTGGCCAACACTCTGGCCAACAGACATCCATGTGTTTTGGGGGACTTTCTGCAGAGCAAGGTGTTACTGCAAATAAGAAGTCAGAGACTCTTGCTGTTGTAACCTATGGGGCTTTTCAGCAGTACAATGATACTCAGCACGCGGAGCAGCTCAGACTCTCAGCCAGAACAGCATTTAACAGCCCCATCTCTGCACAGCCCCTCTAACCTTAGGGGAACTGAGCAACAGGTAAACAACTGGGAAGAAGGATGCCAGAGCCAGGCCCTCTCCTGCAAGGTACAAGAAGCGTTGGGGCAAGATTCCTGCTGGAATCAGTTTGAGTAAATTTTCTAAGACTGGAGCAAGTATTAAGTATTAAGCAATTTTCTTCCTTCAGAGCAGTTTTAAAGTCACTTAAATTGGGAGAGCATTTTCCACCTGGGAGACTGGACTTTGCTCCTCAGTGCAATTCCACTTACTCATCTGAGCAATGCTTGTGGAGCTGAGGTTTTGCAGAAGCCGGAATAAAGCATGAGCACATCTTTTCACTCAGAAGGGCAAGTTTCTAGATTTGATAACAAAACCAGACATCTGCAGCAGCCTTTCTCCCCCACATAGTTTGTTGCTTAAAATCTTAAAGGAAAAAAATATCATATTTTCTATAAATACAATCTTAGTGTGACCACAATTTTCTTCTGCAAAAATGCATAACCACGTTTGTGGCTTCTCTATTTGTATTACAAATCAGTAAAGGAACTAGCCTGTGAAACTCTTACACTTTCATTCCACACTATTCTGAATGTTACTTGATTTCCTAGTTTAAAAATAAAATTACAGGGATTAAGAACCTTTTGAACCTAAAAAGAATGCACATATTAGGGAAGATACTTCCTAAAACATAAAAAATTATAGACCATATTAAAAAAGAATAAACAACCCGATTGAATAAACAGCCTCCTGGTTTTTATGATATTGAGGAAAAAAAATGCTTCACAGACATCTAGTTTAACACATGCCAGTCAGCTTCATTTACAAGTTCAAAATCCAGAGGCAGATAAAATATTTTTCTGGTTTGGAATATATAAAGTGCCAATTTTTCATATATTAATTCACTGAATTACTTGATATAATGTTGTTAGGGAAGCAAAAAAAAAAATTGTTACCAGAAGAGTTTATTTAAGGAACAGTTACTGCTAATAAAAACTTTCCACTAACGAGGATTTTTAAAATTGTTTTTTAATATGCTTTTAATGACCTCTACTCCTCATACCTACCTCCTTGCTTCCAAAACTGTTTGTACTGTCCCCAATAACACTCAGTGGAAAGCTGTCGTTCCTGGCTAAATCCTTACTTAGGTTGGATGCTATGCCTCCGTTAGACAGGGTCACAAGGTCACAATCGATTTTGGAGGCCACCTGGAGAGTCCAGGCCGTGAACTGACTCAAAAAATTTATATCAGAGCTGGAATGGTCCACCTCCCAGGGCTCAGCCTGCGCTAACACCCCAACCGCAGGATGGAGCCTGCCAGGCCCAGCTCAGGGAGAGGCCAGAGTTGTTGACCCCGTTAGCTGACCTCTTCAAACTTCAGGAGAATTTTTCTGGCAGTTACCACGGTGACTGGGCACTCCAAGCTTATCCTTCTTACTGAAAAAAAAAAAAGAAAAAAAAGAAAAAAAAAAAAAGAAAAAAATGTTAAAACCTACCTTGTAGGGATGTCTATCAAGAATCAAATACGTAAATGTTTTAATTGTTTGCTTCTCTCCTTGGGCTGCTCTGGCTCTGACTGGTACATCCAAAGTGAACATCAAGAAAGCAGTTTGGTTAAAAACATTTTGACTTCTGAAAAAGTAATGTTCAGTGGATTTAGCAAGTAGCGTTTCTAGTATCTGCCTGTGATCGCAAATGACACACTAAGAGGTTTATTGTGAAATAATATTTATTTTTCTTTCTGTATCTGTCTCCAAATTATTACCATTCCCTTATCAAATCCCGAACGAACTGAGAAAAGGCTCGGGGAAGGATTCCATGCTGCCTTTGGCTTTTTTCCTTTTAAAAACTAGCTGCTTGATGAAACATTAAGTAAGTGGCAATACGTTGCTTTGGTCTCTAAAGAAGAGACTGCGTAACCCATCTAATGTACCATGAAATATTATTTAAGAGGGGGGGAAAAAAGAAAGAAAAGTTGTCAGACATTGTTACTGCTGTTTTTTTCAGGAACTTCGAACACTAATCATTTCACACATAAAATTTACCAGGTAAGCAAGGTCTCGTGACGCTGACAAAAAACGCTTGAAACACATCAAGGGATCAGAGAGCGTGTTAAGTAAACAAGAAAACAAAGTGCACTCTTCATTTCTAAAGCAATAAGGGGAAAACTGGTGCTTCTTCATTTCAGAGCAATCACGTATTACATATGAAGCTTTTATGTAAATTTTCCTCCTGCTCCTATACTTGAAATAGCATCTTGCGAAAAGCAGCACTGAACAGTATGCTGCATTATAGCTGGAAAAATCCTACTTAAGGGCTCCTGATGGCAAACTGTCAATCAGAATTCCCCAGTTGTTATGAACTGCTCATTTCTGAAGTACAGCAAACAGAGGTTTAATGATTGGAAGTTTAATGGCATTTTGTCTCACGCATGGTTTTGAAGTATCTTCTGTTGTTTGAAGAGTTAAATATGAATATTCAAATTGCTGCTCAGCCACTGCTCTGCACTCCTGGGCTTCTCCACTGGCAGTGCTGAGACTGCAGAGAGGACCGAGCTGCCCGAGTTGCCTCTCACAGAGGGAGATCCCGCAGACCCTGTGGGTGAAAAAATAAAGCAGGAAATTTGGGTGTGAAAAGCAAAAAGCACGTAACTGAGCTTTTGTCCCAGATTTGTTTTGCACTTCTGCTGGAAGGATGAGAGAAAGGCAGGCCAGCGAGTGTGTATTAACCAATATTGAGAGAAGTGAATGCAGGCATGGTAAACGACTCTCTCCTTTCAAGACTGGTTCAATTGTTTTGAAATATCATACACCTCGGTGCTAAATAGATACATAGACACACGATAATATTATTTAGCAATTTTTCATTAAACATGAAAACAATTTAAATTAAAAACACTTAAAGATTGTTTTCCTGTTATTAGGGATGTGTTAGAGAAAGGCTAAGCCTCTCATTAAGAGACGATTTTTTTCGTTTGTGTTTTTATTATGGCTATACAAAATGGTTTTATGTTTTCCTTTTTTTTTCCTGCATGAAATAATGTAAATTGAAACAATCAGGTGACTGATTAATAGGCTAGTGGGAAGAAAAGAAGTGCTTGTTGCGTTTTATTTTTTTGCATCCTTTTTTAACAACCCTGCATATATAAGCATGTGCCTTTCAATTAGATAGCATGATTTATGAAGTCATGCTCAGGACTAGCCAGGTTGTTGACTCAGATTAGAGCTATGATGCCAGCTCATTCCCTGGTGACAAACACTGACTGTCCTTCCCGCAGCCAGGCACCCCTGGCAGCCTTATGAAAAGACCTTGTGGTTGGCAGAGCACTGAGCAGGAAATGAGGTCCTCTCCGGTTTGGGACAGAGATGACTGGAGTTACAGAAAGCTGTAAAGCAAAATCAGCATCCCCTGAGTCACAGGCTTTAAGCTCTAGGGGACCCCGCAGTTCCCGGCACGACCTGGCCCACCAGCGCTGCATCGCCTGCGCCCTCCGGCCCCCCACTGACCCCCCCAGGGCAGCACCCGGCCAGACTGCATGCCCACCCTGCCATGAAGGGAGCCATTTCACATGGGAGAGGGGAAGCAAAGGCACAGCGGTCCCCCCACCTTCCCCACATGCCCCAGTGCGGTCCTGGTGCTCAGCACCCTCCCGAGGGAATGCCTTTCTCTCTCATCCCCACCAGAGAATTTCTGGCACATCACAGGGTGCTTTTCTAACGATATTACAACAAGGCATTTATCTCGGCCTATGGCTTGGGGGTCTTTTGTGTGGCCTCCCCTCTTCTAGGAATTTCACAGATAAATCACTGGAAAGCAGGAAATCTGTAAGACCTAGTGGGAGGCTCTATGCTGTGTCTGCCTCAGCACAGACAGCTGCGGACCGCAGTGCTCATTGCCTCGTAGGTGCTGCAGCAATGCCGACACCTGGACCTGGAATGGGGGGACTCACCCCCCGGTCTCAAAGATCTCTGAGCCGGCAAGCAAGCCCCTGGAAGGAGGTTAGAAACTCTTGCTGAATTCATGGAGAAGGACCCCCTGATGCTCTCCGTGTAACACTTTCAGTCTGAATTCCCTCAATGCAATTGAAACAATAATATTTAGACCATTTGGGGCTGAGATTATTGCTCTAATAAATTGGTTTTTTATTGGTTCATTGTGGCAAATAAGCCCCCGATTGCTTTTGCTCCTAATCAGCATGGAGAATGCATTCCGCTGTAATTAAATCCTGTGTAACTGGGCACTCCGTGTTCGCTTGTCTCTTAGCTTGCAGTGGTATGAGATACAGTACATCAAACGCTATACTGTACACGATAGGCACCCTGCCAGCCCGGGGAACGATTATGCTAGCTTGCCTTTAGTGTGCTTACAAATGCATATAGCTGGAGCACGTCCGGAGCAGCGTGCATCGCTTGGGAGACGTAGGAAAGTTATTAAAGGAGGAAGATGGCCCGAGATAAGGTCTTTTCTCTCGAGGAAGGTTTGACCCCCCTCTCTGAAAAGGCTGCGAGAGACGCGGGGCCGTCCCCGCCGCGGCTGCTCTCTCCGCCGCCGGGGCTGGGGCCGGGGCGCCCGGGGCAGCGGGTCCACTCCGCCGGCGGGCCGCGGCCGGGCTGCCAGGCGGGCAGTTTTGAAGAGTCGATCTTCATAATACAAATCCCCCGGCTTCGCCTCCCCGCCAGCGGCGCGAGCCAGCTTTTTAATTGAATCCCGGGGATTTGGCCGATGCCGAAAGCCCCGGTTCGGGCCCCAGCGCCGTGCCCCCCCGCCCCCCCCTCCCCGCCCCCCCCGTGAGCGGGCCCGTCTTTCGAGGGTTGATCTCTCGCCTCCAAAACCGGGGCGGGGGAGGGACACACACACGGCCCTGGGGGCCTAGGTGAGCCCCCCCCTCCCAGCAGCCAGGAGGCAGCGAGCGGCGGGCTGGGCGCACCCCGCGCAGGGCGAGCGGGGCGGGGGCGGGGGGCAGCTGGCGGGGCCGCGGCGAGCTCCGGGCTGCTCCCGCCTCTCGCCCGGGCAGCGCTTTAGGGGGGGCTCAGGCCGGATCCTGCCCATTCTATACATTAATGCTCTTTTCTCTCCGGCTGCAGGGAAGCAGGCCAGCGGATAATTACCCCTCACCAATCCGCAGAGCTGGCCTAATCCGAAAGCTCAAGTGCCCGTAAGTAAAACTTCAGGAAAAGTTATTGAAACTGACAAATACAGGGTGACAAATAATCAATAAAAGCCCAGTCCCACATCCTTTATTGTTTCCAGGCACTAACAGCAAGTAATGAAACCTCGGCGAGGACAGGGGGAGGGACCAGCCCGGACCGGGAGCTGAGCTGGCTCCTGGAAAGCCCCCGGTTAAAGAAGCCAAGGGAAGGACCCGGCAGCACCACGGGGCCGGTCCCGACCCCATGTGAGAGAGGAAAATGCCAGGGCCCCCCTTCCCCCACCCCTCCCGCCGCCCGGTCGCTGGGCCGGAGCGCTCCGGCTGGGCAAGCCCGAAAGGCGCCGGCCCCGCGCCGGGAGCCGCTGTCCGGCCCCGGCAGCCCAGAGTCCCGCCGCTCGCCGGCCCCGCTGCACCCCGCACCCCTCCGCACCCCGGCCCCGGCCGCCCCGAGCCCCGCAGCACCCTGAGTCCCGCAGCACCACGGCCCCGCTGAACTCCGCACCCCACCGCACCCCGGCCCCGCCGCACCCCGGCCCTGGCCACCCCGAGACCCGCCGCGCCCCGCAGCTCCCCGCAGCCGCGGGCAGCCGCCACCCACGGCCGTACTTGGCGCACCCGCACAAGCCCCCAAGCGCTCTGTTCTGCTTTCCAAAATCTATAACGTATCCGGACACCGAACGCGCTGCTCCTAATTAGCATTTCGGCCCTGGGCTTTCCGCGCCGCAGTTCCTGAAGTTTCAGCGAAGGACGCTGGGCAAGATAAATCCGTGCTGTCGTTTCTCTCCCTTTCTGTCTCTCCGAATTAAGTTCTGATCTATCAGTTTAAACACTGGCCAGAAAGTTGATTCACTTTCTGTTAGGATTTCGGGTTAAACCGGGGGCTCCTCCAGTGTCTTAAACCTTTTGAGCTGTGTAAATGAACTGCAGTGTCACATAATCGATAGGGAAAACTCAGCTGTCACAGATCCGAAAGCAGCCTCCTGCCACAGCAATAACGTGATTTGGCATTTCAAAGTTTGGAAACGTGCTGTCTGCACGTCCGGGACGCGGGGAGGGAGAGCCGGGCAGAGGGACAGGGGCGATGCGCTGGGGGGGGGGCGGCGGGGCCGGCGGCCCCCAGCCCCGGCATCCCGCACCGCGGCACCCGCTGCCGCTCCGCCGCCGCTCCCGCCCTCCCCGACACACGCTGCGAAAGTTGTTTCCCAACTTTGGCGTTTGGGGAGGGTTGACCCAGAACAAATCTCAGTGTCTCGGTGGCCTTTCCAAAGCGACCGTGCCCCCCCGCCCCGAGCCTGCGGGACGTGCCCATCTGGAGCGCGCACCGTGAGAGCAACTGTGCTGCGTACAGCCACCGCGGCCATCAGTCACTGAAAGCCACACGCTTCAGTGGGCCGGGAATAAAACGAAGCCCTGGTGACGCCTGGTTAAACCACTGACCCTCCTGCGAGGGCTGCAGAAAGGGGGGAACGTGGGGGGAGGCGACCCCCTCCCGGCAATCCCAACTTCGGGGGGCTTCGCGCCGGGCTTTGCAGGGTGGTCCCCGCAGCGCCGTGCCCCTCTGACCGGAGCTGGCAGCGCCCTGCCGAGGGGGCCTGAGCTGGGCCGGGCCGGGGGGGGGGCCGGGCAGAGCCCCCTGGGCCGCAGCACCGCAGGGCGGGGGGAAGCCGCAGCTCCCGGGCGTGAGTTTCCCACCGAGGCGCCCAGGTCTGGGTGGGCCCGGGTGGGATATCGGCCTGCAGGCAGGGAGCGCTCCAAGGGGGGTGACCGCTGCCCACCGCCCCCTGTCCCTCTGCACACCCCGACTTACTACCCGGGCACACGGGCAAGAACACAAGGTATACAGTGTTCAGGTGCCTTCTGGAAGGGGAGGGCTTTAGCTTCAAATTAGGAAGCTCCCTCAGATGAACGAGAAATTTCTCTTCAGTCGGGCCACGCTGTTTGATCATATCTTTGTGATTGTGTCCCCGCCACAAAGGGACCCGTAGGCTGACTCAAGAAATAGGATTTCAGATAGTTCGGTTTGACATAAAGAAACTGTTGCATTTGGAATATTATAACGCTCTAAAGGGGAAAAATAAAACCTCTGTAACTGAGACAAGGAGTGTGCTTAAGCACCGCGATGTTTCAATCCCCACTTGGATATAACTTAAGTCTCCTCTGGCTCACAGTAATATACCCTCCAACCTTGAGGCTATCCAAAAGGGGGGATTTAATGAGGCCGAGTTTATACACTTATATAATTTAGAGGTTTTGCTGTACCTGTAAAATGACAATTGGTACATGTGTAGTGCAAAAGAGCTGAAATCCCATCCAGGGTCCAAGTTGGCTTTTTCTGAAGGAGCTGTCATTTCCTGCAGGGGGGACACAATGAGAAGGCCAGGAGCGATGGAGCTCTGATCTCCACCAAGGAGAGATAACCACCTGATTAAAATAGGCCTCTTGTTCCCTCGTTACCCGATCGTCGTGTGAACTTACCTTATTTACAATTATAGGCAATGAGTGAGTCACCCAGATTGCAATACACCTATAGCTTTGGCTTTAGCCCTCCCTTTGTTATCAACACCATCAAGACGGATCTCTGGACCACTCATAACATGGGTGCACAGCAACGCTCTTAAGGGAGGGGGGATGTGTACATTCAGAGCCATATACGCGAGCGCAGCATGTACATCCTCCCGCTGGGAACCAAGCAAGAGGCCAGGCCCAGCAGAACCGGGCTCTCAAAATCAGGATATTTACAGTACTCAGGCGCATGTGAGCACCTCAGGAAAGCAAAGGGGCACCACACTGCACGAAATACGATTTCGTACTTAACATCTGGTATTTGCTCATTTTCTGGGTGAACCCAGGCATGGCGGCTGCCGGAGGACACCCTCCCTTCGGGTCAGTCTGGGGCCCAGACATGGACCAGTGTCGTCGGACAACTCCGCTAAGATCTAATGCACTTTGTTCTCCATTTTAATATTAAATGGTGCAGTGTTTGCCAGATTATTATCCCACTATTGCCTGTGCATTTGTCTCTTATGTCTAGTGTCTGTCATTACACAAAGCGTCTTGAAGAGCTAATTTCAAAAGACAGAAAGTCTACACTTGCTATAAAAGTCATTAAATTAGCATGACAAGCATAAAGTTCCTAGGTTATAATTTGGTTATAGATCTGAAATCTTCCCTGCTTTCTCTCTCCACTTGAAGGATGAAGGCTGCAGCAAGGCACTGACTCGAAGTTAGGACAACTGAGCTGCAGAGCGCACGGTGGAGGAGCGGGGAAGAGATGCGGGCTCCATCACCACCTTTTTGGCAGTGCAGCGGGCGACAAGAAAGATCTCTGGTTTCCCCTCCCAGCAGCCAGAGAACGGTGTGATCAGATGCTCTTCTACTACAACAGGTGGGGAAAAAAAATTAAATACATCTCGATGCGTTTCTCATCGATTAAAAATGTTGTCTGAATAGCAGGAAGCGCCCTTGCCTTTTAGATCCCACTAAAGGCTCAGACGGGAGGATGTGTTACGAAAGCAGCCATTGGCTGTTTGCGCTAAAGCTGCAACGCATCCCATTTATTTTAATTGCTTCTTCATTTCGGAAGAAGGCTGGGGAGAGGAGGGGAAGAGCTGCTGCTGCCAGCACCGAGGGTACCCGCACGGCCGGGGCCGCAGGAGCAGCCGGCGCGCAGGACGCGGCAGCGTGGGAGCGCCCGGCCCCGCCCGGCCGCGCATCCTCGCCGTGACATGTTGCATTTCGACAACAAGAAAACCAGAGAAGAGATTGGGCATTCAGACGCGGTATTCGCAGAAGAGGCTGCCCTGGTAGTTATTTACGCTAAAAATCTGCCGTCAATTTTTTTTTTCTTTTTTTTTCCCCCTCACCAGGTGCGTTTCTGCGGGCTGATTTATTTGCTTTTAAAGAGGCACGCTGCGAATTGTGGAAGCTTTCCATTTACCTTTTCTTCTTTAAGCGTTTTAATTATCATCACTGACCTGTTGGGCATACCTACAGTATCAATGTCCCTTTTACATCGCTGCCTTCCCTTTCTCTGCATGTTTCTGCTATTTAACACTTGCTACCTTTGCCATTAGAGTCCTAGAGTGACCCCCATGGGTATCTTTGAAAGAAAGACCCTCTGCATTCCAGCACTGCCTCCTTACCCAAGTAATAGCAAAGGGACCATTCAGACACATGGACCACACTGAAGCATTAATTAGGCTGATGAAATCCATAGAAATGTATGGATTCAGCATAATCGAGTTTCTTCTGCTGACTATAGTTAAGGAATACGTGAGCAGCTGGGAGAATAGAAAGTACTGTTGGGGTGAAGTCATGCATGTAATTGAGTATATTTAACATAACCATTTTAATGATCGGTGATTAAAAGTGCATCTACTTAAATTGTATACCTCTGCAATTTGTCCATATCAACTTTAGAGCACACACAAAGAAAAGGTCGTCATATAAATTTATAAACAAGATCCCTTCCTGGCTACACATGACTCGAGCTGGAATGATAACTCGGCAGCGGAGAGGGGGGAAAAGGCCTTTAGCGAGCAAACAGCTACGCCAGTGCGATATTAATTAATCACTGGTTTGGCCCCCTTTCTCTCCTCTGCAGTCACAGTATTAGAAGTGCATAATAAGTGAGTTTTCTTTTCACCCGTAATTATTTATAACAATTAGATCACTCGGGGAAAAAAATCTCTGGGTTTCTTTCCCATATGAAAGGAGTATCTCTTCCCTCGCTTGCCAACGCTGTGTGTACCTACCTGTGTGTGTGTGCGCCCATGCATGTATTCAAATAAAACGGTTTGGGGGTTTGCTCTGGGGATTTTTTTCGGCAGCAACGTTGCCGGACACCCAGCGATAAAGGTTTAAACTTCTCCCCTCGTTGAAGTTGTGCGCGGAGAGGCGAGGGGCTGGTGCTTGGGGGAGACAGAGCTGGTGGGCACGGCCGCGTCCCCCCGCAGAACGGGAAATTAGCAGGCGGGATCTGCTTGTGGGGACGGGATCCCACAAAGCCCACGCGTTGGGAAGGCTGAGTGTCTCTCGCCTATTCAATCTGCCCAGGCTGGTTGCAGCGAATAAATAGAGTCATTGTGGAGCCCATACACAAACCGACCCAACTCCCTCCCCCACCCCTTCTCTCCCTCCCCCCGTCCCTTTATGCTTAAACGCACACAAATCTGCAACTGCTCTGCACTAAGAGGAGCCCAAAGTTTTCTTCCCTTTGCTGTACGACGCCTGTAGGAAAGGTTTATTCACACGTATGGAAGATGTACTTAATGGCAGAGAGACGGGAGTTCACGCTGGGTGAGGGAATACAGGAGCCTGTCAGGGGCAGGGCCCACCCTGCCCTCTCCCCGCCGGGCATCCCGTTCCCCGCCGAAGATAACGGTTCAAAGTAGCCAGATGCATTAAACAGCCACAATAAGGGGCGGGGGTGGGGAGAAGGTTCACTTAAGTTTCTGGTGGAAAACTTAAATCGTGCTGTCTCCCCCTCTCCCAGCATCGCTGCAAGGTGAAATCCATTTGGAGGCATCCCTGCCAAGCGGCCCGCGGCCGGCGGGGCGGGCGGCAGCTCCGCGCCCGGGGAAGTTCCTCCGTGCAAGAGAATTTGCAGCCTTGAAAGCATATTTTTCTTCCAGCTATGGTGGCACTTAAATGATAATGTAGGCAATGAAACTGGGGAGATTTATATCTTTTGGAAAGTAGGACGAGCCAGATGGTAATAGCGTCATTAACAAACAAACTTAGGATCTGCAAGTGAAGCTTGAAATTGGGAAAGAGATCTGGAGAACAAAAGGAGCTGCTGTTGCGGGGGGGGGGAGTCCTTCTTCTGCCGGCCAAATCTAAGAGCACATTCTGGAGGGGCTGCTCCTGCCCAGTGCTAGATAATAAACGACGGCTTTTTCCTCCCCTGTTGTGACTGAGAAAGAACAGAGAAAACTTTTGCAGTAGGCAAATGTGGCATTTATTTATGTGTAACCCTTTGTAGTCTCAAGTGTCCCAAATGGGCCTTTAATTCAAATCTCTAGTTTGATACGGAGGAATCGCTTCTCCCAAGTTTATTTTAGAGAAACAAAGCGCCACTTGTGGAAGTCGAAGGGCCAAAAGTTCAGTAATTATTTTTTTGAATTAGCAGTAACGAATAAATATTAAAGGTTAAACGTTATTTGCGAGAGAGTGGAAACATTTGAGGGATTCATTGCGTCCTCTCGTCTTGTGTGTGTCCCCCTCGTCCCCCCCCCCCCCCCCCCCCCAAATGCTCACTGTTTGCTGGGAGGCACCGGCACAGCAGCGGGCAGAGACCCCATGGCAGGGTCGGGGTGCCCTCCCCGCTTCCCTTCCCCCCCCCCCCCCCCCCCCCGGGCCTCTTCCCTACATAACCCTCCGGCTTTGCTCTCTGAACCCACGCCGGGGGTTTCTCAGAGGCCAGCAGAAAGGCCTTCAGCACAGATTCACCCAGCAGAGTCCACCAAGAGCAGAGACCCACCAGCTCCAGGGCTTCAGCAGGAGGGATGGGGTGTTTGACTCCTAAATTTTAAACAGTATGATCCCAAAAGCCATAGAAATTTGGAGGTCTTTAGAAGACCCCCCTAGCTCCCTCCTAGAGTAAAGTTAGTGGTTATTAGATGATTAATGATTTAAAAGATGCCTGTTAACAGCTCCAAGTTGAGAGACGTGGACCAATGCTCTAAAGTAAAAATCTAACGTGATTTTTTTAAAATGTGCTGGAGATCTTTAAAAGCCCCGAGGACTTACCCTTAAGGCATTATTCAAAGAAAAAAAACCTGAGACTGGCGGTTCGTCACAGGCAATTGTAAAGGGTTTCAAAGGACCGATCAAACGAGTTGGAGAGTAATCTACATTAAAGTCCGGATGGCAGTGTTACAACATGCACCTGCAGGGTATTTGCTATCCGTGCCCCTTACAGAGCTACAAATCACCATTAAAGAAAGCTGCTTAAGCTTCCTCCTCGCTTCTAGAAAGACTTATTCGGGCTCCTTCACTTTGATATTTATACATCTTGTTATTGATAAGTGTGGGGCTGTTCAGCGCTCCCCTCCCCCTCCCGGACTGTCCCCGGGCACTTCTGCACCCTCCCGCCCCCCGCGCAGGGCTCCGGGCGGGTGCTTAGGGAGCCCGGCCCCACGAAAGACACGCGTGGTGCCCCCCCCCCCCCCTCCGCGGAAACCTGCGAGGTGCGGGGGCCGGGAGAAGTTTTATTTTGTTTTATTTAACTAGTTTCGCCCCCAGCCGGCGCGGCTCTCCCGGGCGGGCGCTGTCACCGGGGAGACCGGGGCAGCCCGGGCCGCATCGGCACGCTGCGTGTCCCGGCGGATTTTCTCACAGTTGCGGGAGGCGCAGACATGGAAATGAG
Source organism: Falco naumanni (assembly GCF_017639655.2). Classification (NCBI taxonomy): domain Eukaryota; kingdom Metazoa; phylum Chordata; class Aves; order Falconiformes; family Falconidae; genus Falco; species Falco naumanni. Next base: position 20,771,575 of record NC_054066.1, read on the forward strand.
CTCATTAGGGGGGGAGTGGCAGCCGCCCAGGCTCCCCCGCCCCCGGCCCGCCGTACCCCGGGGCTCCGGGAGATCTCTCTCCTGTGGATGTTTTTTGGGGGGAAGTCGCGGCAGTTTCATCCATCGCTGGCAGAGCCCCGGAGCGGGTGCAGTTAACCCTTGACACGCCGCAGGGCCGCTGCTGCCGGACGAGAGAGCCCCGGCGACCCCCGCTCCGCCCTGTGTCCCCCCAGCGCTCCCACGGGCCGCATCCAGCGTGCGCGGTGCCCCCCCCCGCCAGGTGATGGCAGCGGGAAAAGGAAAGTTGTAAAACAAACGAACAATCCGGGAAGGGTAGAACGAAAAAAAAAAAATAAAGAGGAAAAAAAAAGAAAATCAAGACTTTCCACCCACTCGAGAAGAAAAAGGCCTAAAGGTCAACAAGGATTCACCCACCGCTTCCCATGGCGCAGGCAGGGCTGCAGCCCCGAGTTACCGAACCTGGGTTTGTTTGGGGGGATTTCAGTGATCCCACCTGGTTTTCAATACTTTCCTCGCGTGGGCTCTTGCAAAGGAACAAACCCCTCACCCCACCGCAGGTGTGAGGCTGGTGGCCTCGGGGACAGCGATGCCCCGCCACTGCCCGGCTGAGCGGATGGGGGAGCGGGGGCGGGGGGGAGCCCTCAGGCACAGCACCGGGGACCCGCATGTCTGCGATGGAAAGGTCCTGCCCAGGGCAGCTGTGGGAGCACCCCGGGAGGGAGCAGTAAGGGGCTTCGCCGCTCTTGCTGCGGAGGAGGATTTAGCTAGTTTGTGTCAAAAATTGCCAAAAAAAAAGAAGAAAAAAAAAACTAACAAAAAGAGTGACAGAAAAACAGAAAAGGAAAGGGAAATATCCCGAATGCGGTGTATCTGCCCCATCTCTTGAGCCCCTAGGCAGCGCCCGGCTACGCGGAGGGGTGGGACACACCACCCCAACCCACCGCCGGCGGGGCCCTCAGCGCGCATCAAAGCGCGCATTGTTGGGGCTGGGGGCGAGCCGGCAGGACGGGGCAGGGGCTCGGCAGCGCTGCCAGCGCCAAAGTTCGCCAGATCAGCTCCTCTCCGCGGCATTGCCCTCGGAGGGGCCGGCGGGATCCACTGCCCCAGCCGACTGATCCCGGCCAGGTCGCCTCAAGCGCAGGGGAAAATCCCGCGCAACGCCCGAAGCGCGGAGCGCTCCGCAGAGCAGCGCGCAGCCCAGGGCCGGGGCATCAGGCCGGGAGAGCGAATGCGCGCTGGGATGCGCGTCCCGCACCCCACCCCCGCCAAAAGTCGCGCACCTTTTCCCTCGGAGCAATCCCGGGGGGATCCCTGTCCCCGGAGTCGTGCCCCACAACGCCTCGCCGGGCAGGCTCATTGCTGATGTCTCGGTGGAGCCGGGAGGGTTTGGGTCAGTTGGGCTGGACAAGGAGGGTCGGACAAGCAGGACCCCCCCAGGGCAGCGGGTAGCACATGGGGGGGTCCGCTGGGGGGCCCGTCCCGCCGCCCCCCCCGGGGCTAGCAGGCTCTGGCACGTTTCCTTGCCACATAACGGCGTGCGCAACTTGCAGTCACCTCCAAACTGTTGCAAAACAAACCGCCGGCACGTTTACAGGGCTGGCAAGACGGTGGAGAACCGCAGCGCCGAGAGCCCAAACGCCCCCGGCCCTCCCTTCCCCCCCCCGCCGGCCCGACACTCCCCCCCCAGCCCGCAGCTGAGGGGGAGGCTTGGGGCTCGGAGTGAGCGAGGGGCGAGCGCGCCTTGGGCCAAGCACTAATTTGGTGTGTACGCTTAAGCCTGCCATGTGAAGTGCTGTATAGCAACGAGGGGAAAGGGGTGTACTTGCGACTGGAAGATTTAGGTTGTTGCTAGGATGTGAGAACAAAAAATCTTCAATAAGTCGGGGAGGGGGGAGGACGGGGCAGTGGGGGAGGAAGGGGGGTTACAAGGTTTGTCACAGGGAAAAGTGCAGACATCTGCTGGAACTTCCATATCTAAGCTGTTCATTTACAGGAGCCAACTTCTGAAATCTCCACAATTAGATCTGCATTGTTCTTTCTCAACAACACTGCCTAGAAAGAAAAGGTCTTCTCTGTCGGGGCCAATCCAACGAAGCGTTTGACGTTATTAAATAATAAAGCGATTGTGATTTACATTGTTGTTCAGAAAAAGGGCCAATTATCCACTGTTATGTTGCCATAAAGATCATATTAACTCGAATTAGTAATCAAACAATATGCTAGCGTTAAAAGTATAGAGAGGACAACGCGACCGGTCTTGTTCCATCCTCACTTTTCCTTGTAAAACTAGAAGCATAAATACACTTGAAAGAGGCGCAGAAACTTCATCCTTAACGGGAAAAAAGTGAGAGAGGTACCAGCGTTTGTGATTAATGGTCCCCCATGTTGCTTGTTTTTAATTAATTCAAATCCATCCAAATCTCATATTGATTTTTCTGTTTGCAAATTAATTCTTCTTCTGAATATCATGGGTAAATGTTCCACGACGCTCCTCGAATCGGCACGATTTTTTGTTGATGTAAGGTTGGGTTTGGGATTGGAATTTTCGGGAGCTTTTTCGTTTGGGTTTGTTTGTGGGTGGTTTTTTTTTTTTTTTTTTTTCCCAGAGCAATGTTTTTACAAGGCGTTTGAGTTCAATCCAAAGACGAGTCTCACCGCCACCAGAACGCAAACCCAGCCGCATCCTTGCACTCCAGCAATTTTCCCCTGCCATAATCAAATCATTATTTTTATTAAAGCAGTTATTAGGTTTATAACTCATTTGCCACTTAAATTTGTGCAACCAACCAAGGCGATCTAAATAGGTTTGAGTTGCCCCTTGGGTCCGGGATGTAAGCGGTAAGAAGGAGGATTAATTATGGGTGTGTGCAGCAAGAGGACACAAAGGCTATCAAGTGGCGCGGGGGAAGCAAGTGGGAAACCCGGAGCGGGGGTGGGGGGGTGGGGGGGGCAGTTCGCACCTCCCCCCCCGGCGCTGCCGGCCACCCCGCGCAGCCCCAGCCCGGGAGGGACTGGGCACCCCCAAAGCCCCATCCTTCCTTCTGTTACTATCAAGCTGCAACGGGGCGAAGGCTGGCGCTGGGAGAGCTCCAACTTGTTGGCAGTAAATAGGGCGCTGTCAGGTGATGATGCTCTGGAGCGTTTGAAACATCCCGAAAACAGAGTGTAAACGATCTGTATTTTTCATATAGGCGCATCGATATGATCTCTTCTCTCCCATGTAGACAAGATCCCTTCTTTTGTGCGTGGAATGACAACATCTGACCCCTGGAAAAGCGCTCCAGGCACCCACGGGCATCTGACTGTTATTTCTAATGTCACTTATTGCCAACACGTTTTGTTATCAGTTGGGGGGGGGGGGGAGGGGGAGTTTACTCGGAGCTCAGGTAATAACTGGTTAGCTGTCAACTTCTGCCGTTTAGCAGGATTCAGGCAAAGAATGCCTTTGCCATACTGTTCCAGGAGCTGATGCTATTTGTTACCACGATTAGGGGGAAAAAAGAACTTTCACAGTAACATGGTTTTTTATAAGCAAACGCCGAGGAATTTTCCTCAGCGTAATGCATCAGCAAGTATATCCAAAAGAGCTTAATCTACTTCTTGCAGGATAGGTGCAAGAGGAATCAGCAAGGGCTGCTCCGGGATGCCATGAAAATCCCGGCTCATTGGCTTGGCCGCGATAGGACGAGGCACATAAAATGCGAGGCGGAGAGGGACAGAATCAATCAGCCCTCTTGGCTGAGGAACGAGCCCTCGCTTTGGAAATAATTTCGAATAAAACTTGAGTAACCAAGTGTAACCATCTAGCTTCCTCGGAACGGATCGCCGGGGGGGGGGGGGGGGGGGGGGGGGGGGGGGCGGGGGGAGCGAGAAAAAGAAAGAAAAAAAAAAAACAGTGAGGGAAATAAGCCAAGAAAAGCCAATCGACCGACTTAATAGGAGTGCAAAGTTTTTATCCTTGTATAATGTTAATATATTAAGTCAAAAAGGAGACAGGTTATCTCTAAACAGGATTAATATGCGTTCATGTATAGGATTAGACCATCTCATCCATTTAAAAACAGTGCCACTCCTCCTCATATCATTTTATTATATATATATATATATATATATATATATAAAAGAAAAGAAAAGAAAAAAACTTTCTCCGTTAGGAGCACTTGGAAAACGCGTTTTATCAATCGAGAGTCTTTTTTTTTTTCTTCTCCCCAATCAAATGCAACTGATGGTCCTGAATGAGCCGCCTTGTGAGGAAACGGGCCATTTTTTAAAACCTGTGATCAAAACAGACCTGTCTTCAGAGAGAGCACAGCAGATTTAAATGTTGGTCAAAAGGAGTCACAACTGTTCATTAAAAGCAAACCCTAACTAGTGCTAATGTATAGCCATTTTGTGAGCTCAGGACTGTGGAAAGAGGCGAAAAAAAGTCTGAGAGTGTGAGCTGATGCCGTGCTGGCTGGCAGTGTGTGGTCTATTGTAGGGAATGTGCTTTTTCCACTGAACAGAGAGCCCCCCTCTTTTATTCCCCAGCTCTACTGCACCTGCACTGGATCAGGGAGCTACTGCCATTCACCACATCAACAGAGAAGACATCTCTGACAGCACTCAATTCATTACATTTCTTCCTGCTTTTCAAACCAACACACAAAAAAAAAAAAAAAAAAAAAAAAAAAAAAAAAAGAGTATTGCCAATCAGTGCCGGGGGGGCAGGGAAGAAATCTTACAATACTTTATATTCGCCACTCATTTTGGATTTCATTAGTCAGAAAACTCACTTCTTAGCCAGTTACAACTTTTTCTTTCTTCCTTTCTTTCTTTTCTTTGCTCAGGGGCTGCTGGAGCAAGGAGCTGGGGCGGGTGCCACCTCCCGCCCCGCGGCCGGGGCAGCTCGGCGCCCCGGCCCCCGCCAGCCGAGCGAGGGGCCGATGGCGGTGTCCCCAGGAGCAAGAGCCACAAGTTTATTCATAATTCATGGTAGCAGAGCAGCCTGCTCTCGGGAGACGGGCGGAGAGGAACGGCCCAACAGACCCAAGTGTCCGCCAGCACTCGGGGGGGGGGTCGGCGGGGGGTTACGGGGGGTGCTGGGCCGGGGCCGCGGGCAGCTCCGGGCCCGCGGGGAGGGGACGCGCCGCCCCCCTCCCTCCCCGCCCCCCCCCCCCCCCCTCCAACCCCTAACCCGGGGAGAAAGTTGTTATCGGCAAAACTTCCTCGAAGGGGGCTCCGGCGAATTTCGGGTTAGTTCGGTTTCTTCAAGAACCGTTTTTCAGAAGCATTTGCAAGCGAAAGAAACCGAGCCGAGGGGGTTAGATTCAGGTATTTGATCTCGCCGGATCCAGACATCTAATTAGAGTGGCCTCAGCGACTGAAACGGTGTTAATTCCCATTGTTCCCCGCTCAGATCCCCTGGACCTCCACCGCTGGGCTTCTCTCCTTTTCAAAATCCAAACTAAAAATCTTTCTATTTGAAACAAACAAAAAAAATTAAAATTCTGTATTCCCCCCGTTTCTGGCCCATTTTCCTCTATCGCGAGCAAAAGCAAACACTCCTGGGTATTTTTTCTCAGACGCTGGCAAAGAATCACACCCCCTCAGTGGGCTCTTAACAGAAATAAATCACAAGGAGCTCTTGCCTACCTGAAAAGTAGGAGGAAATCCGATTGTCTGGTTTCGGGTGTAATGTGTATATCGATAAGGAAGACACAGCCGTCTCAGAAACGGGACCCAATTAATCTATGCTTTTCTTTACATCAACCCCTGTTCGGATGTGTGCTTTGGAAATATTGATTCATGTGACAGGAAAGTCGCAACTACTGTGTGTGTATAAAGTGGGGAGGACACGGAGAGAGAACCCGCAGCAATGCAAACCCCACTCGCGGGAGAGCCGGATTGCTTTTTAAGCTAAAACTAATAATTTCATAACTGATTCACATTCAATCTGGCGCCGGTGACGTCACGGGGCATTAGCATACGAGGAGGGATGAAGCCAGTGTGGCTGGAGTTGATAAGGTGCCTCCTGAGGAATTCGCTGCTTGTTTTAATACATTAATTATTTCTCCGTCTTCAGCAACTTTTGCAATTTGTAAGAGCTTAAAGGAACCATCATGCCAAGAAATGCCAGGACATGTCGGAGATCTTCTCCCGTGGCCCCCGCGCCCCTGGCAAGAGCCCGGCAGACGGGGACAGGGGGGCCGAGCCCCGGCCCTGCTGCGAGAGCCCCCTGCGCAGCCAGCGGCCCGCCCGCGCGGGGCTGCGGGGTTCGGGGCGGGGAAGCCGGCTCCGCCGCCGGGCGGCCCTGCTGGCCCGGGTAAGCTCCGCTCGCCCGGCCGGGCCCCGGGAGCTGCCCGCAGGAGGGGCGGCAGGGCTGCAGGATCAGGCCCGCAGCCTGGGGGATGTCCCCTGGCACCCCTCCGGAGGCGTCCCGCGGGAGCAGCTCCGCAGAGGCCTGTTTCTCTGCAGCACACACACACACACGTCTCCCCCCCCCGCTCCGTTAATCACGACTTTCCTCAAAAAAAAGCGCCCATATTACGTCATGAGCCCTAACCGCTGCGGAGATGATGGGGTCACCGAGGTCCCGGGGCGGGGGAGCCCGCAGGGGGCCGGGCCGCCCCTCCCGCTCCCCCGGGGCAGCGCCCCAGGGCCCGGGTCTCCGCCGCCTGCCCGGGAGCCAGCCCGATGGCCGCGGCCGGGGGAGGACGCGCCTTGGGGGGCCGAGGGGCCGCGGCCCCACTCTGTGTCTCGGGGTTGGCCGGGCTCCCCCGGGGCTTGCTGTGGTCTCGCTGTCCCCAGAGCCTCTGGGAACCGCCGACATCGCCGCTTTGGTCCCACCGAGCTCCACCCGGCTCCCCGGGAGCGGCCTGGCAGGCCCCAGCCCCGTGGGGTGCCCCACAGGGACCCCCCCCAGCTGCGGCCCTCTCGCTCCTCTGAAGGAGTCAACGGGTTGCCTTGGAACAAGCTCTCGGTGACTTCAGTCTGAAACGCACTTGGAGGGGGGGAGAGGCTCTTTCACCGGCGGGGGCGGGGATACAAACAAAACACATCGAAACCCTAAAATAATTTTTTAAAAGAAAATTAAATAGGAAAAAAAGACATAAAAACACGCTGTCCAAGCTCTCGTCCACACGGCAGAGAACCTGCGAGGCGGCGCGCCGCACTGATGCCCGCAGCCGGAGTTATCGCAGACAAACTCCGGGCGAAACTTGCGCTGCCCCCCCCAGCCGGGACCCCCAAGCGCCCCCCCCCCCTCCTGCCAACAGCCCTTCGGGCTCTCCCGCGGGACAGAGGACCGGCGGGGACGGACCATCCCCCGCAGCAAGTGTCCGAGCCCGGCTCGCTACCAACCGTGCTAAATTGTAGTGAAAAATTGCAGCTCGTTTCGGCGCGCCCCCTCCCCCTGCACGCACAGGCGCACACGGACGGACACACACACACACGCACACAGAGAGACACACACGCACACTCACACACACAGGCACACACACGCGCACACACACAGAGGCGCGCACCGGGCTTAGCCACAGCAAACCCGCTGCACAGCCCAGGGGCAAAGCAAAGCTCACAAACCATCACGGCAAGGTTGGGGTCTTGCATTGCGCCCTTCCCGCCCCGCTCCGCCCGCCGGCTGGCACCTGCCCCGCCGGCAGCGGCGCCCAGCCCGCAGCGCGGAGCGCAGCCTGCCCCGGGCAGAGGCGGCCCCGGGCAGAACCGGCCGGGCGCCCGCAGCGGGGCTGGCGGGGGCCGCAGCCCGCCCTCCCGCTCTGGCACAGCCAAACGTGCAGCTCCGAGAATTTCCATCCCTGGGTTCCTTGTCTTTTCAGCTCGCGAGTGAAACAGCCCCCACACTCACTTCACCGCTGCACGTCCTCGCCAAGGGAACCGGTTCCTCAAAAGCAGAACAGTACCGAACTTCTGGCGGTTCCCCGTGCCATCGTCAGAAAAACTGCTTTTAATTACCAAAACTAAAATAGCGCTGGTGCTAACTAGCAGGCGATCAAACCGCAATCAAACTTCAATCTCTGAGCAGTTAGCTATAAACTGTCAGCAATTGAAAAGTAAACCTGGTGCACACAAAGGCTCTGTTTAATTTTCTTGTTGTAATGGCTCTAAATGAGGACCCCATCACTATGCAGTTAAGCGGTGTTGCTTGTCCCCCTGAGGCGCTGATCAGTTCTTTTTAATGTGAGAAAACTGGCAGCTCGAAGCCCGTCAATGGAGCTCCCACAACAAAAGTCCTGAAAAGCTGAATGAATTGGGTTTGTAATTACTGCTTCCCTCTCCCCCCTTGCAGCTTATCTCTTATTCATTCAACATATATTATTGTCACCTAATCGCACACTCCCAACATTTTTTTTTTTTTAGTATCTACTACTGCGGACATGTTTGTTGTAGAAATTAAACAAAATAATCCTCCCTTCTCTCGCCCCCCCCCCCCCCCCCAACAACAACAACAAAAATGCTGAAACGACAGTGTCAGGCGAGGCTGGCAGCATTTTGCATATATCCTCGGAAATCTCGAACGCACCGAAGCAGGCTTTAGGCTTTAATATTTGAGTTAGATCAGGATTTAAATAATTGAACTGTATCTAATCACACCTATCAGTAATGGGCCTCTTTCTTTCTGTGGGACCTATATTATATACTATTAACTTGCTGAGATATCTACCTCCTATTCGGAGACAGATATACACGTCTGCTGCCCGTTGAGGACCAGGAGGAATTAATCTTGCGAGAGAACACGCTGCTGCGGGGATCGCCGCCACCCCTGATGTCCCACACGGCACCGGTGGGCATCTCAAGGAATAAAAATATGTTTTCAGCCCAGAAATGCCCGATGGCACCCGGCAGCCGCTCGCCCCGTGGCCGCCCGCCGCGGGCTGCGCCTCTCCCCGGGTCCCCCGCCACAAGAAGCTGTCGGTTGCAGAAATAAGTACAGCTATTACAACCAAATCTACTAACAGTCTAAATAATTAATTGAACCATTGCTCTTTGACCCTTGGAAAGTCCAGTAGGGACCCGTTTGTAGTAATAATACCCCCGAATGAGCCCTTGTCAAATATTCATTTAGTGGTTAATGTGAGCGATTTCCCCCTGGGACAGTCAGTAATACCAGCTTCCCAGCTTTGGCAAGAAACCCTGCTAATCTACCTCTCCAGTTCCGCAAAATATTTTAACACCCCAGTCCTTAAAACACCGTAAAAAAAATCACAGGGGAAACTATAATCTTATCCTTGGGTTCATTTTGGCTCTGTAGAAGGTTAGCGAAACGTTACGCTGGCGCTCTTGGACTGAGCATCACCCTGGCTATAAAGCACACAACAACAGTTCACGAGAGGGAAAACAAGGAGAACCCAAAAGGTCTTCAAAAACCAAAATAAAAACATATCCACGAGCTCTGCTACACGTTTCAGCTGCCATAAGCGAAAGCCCAGGATAATGGCTTAGGTGTAAATGGGGTTACTGAATGTGTTGAATTTAAAATTAGCAGCGGACAATGGCGTTCCTCCAAGTAACACTAAAAAAAAAAATAATAAATAAAATCGTTCAGCTGTACGTGTAAAACGCTTTGGGTTATCCTCTCTAAATGGATGGATGGATGGATGGATGGATGGATGGATGGATGGATGGATGGATGGATGGATGTAAGGAATCTGTCCAAGAGAGATCAGGTTTCAACCACATATATTCCACATCGTACTCCGAAATCTAAGCTTAAACAAATTGCCCATATAAAAAGTTGCTGAATTCACTAAGCCTGAATATGTGGCTTAGTGCCTTTTGTTTAATGGTATTAGCTCGCCTTCTCTATGTGAATTGTAAAAGGACCAACATTTCCAACTACCCCCCTCGAATATTTTAGTTAGCACTTCAAAAAGGGGCCAGGTTTTATTGCTGTTAATTGGCTAAGATTCCCTTCTAAAAAATGGAATCGCGATATCGATTGGGCTTTTATTCCTGGTTCTCTTTTCTCCGCGAGGCGAGCGGGAATGTGGGCTCGTTACCACGTGAATAATCCCCAGACGAATTGTAAACGCTCGCAGCTCTGAAAAAGAATATTTTACTCGTTGCCTTAACGTAAAAGAAAGAAGAAAGAGTGGGAATCTGCAGGAATCGCTGTGCTTCCCAAGTACTGCGACAGTGTAAAAATAAAAGAGACAAAGGGAGCTGAACTACAAAACAAGGCAGTGAGCAAAACTCCACATCTCCTACTCTGGCATGGTTAGTTTTCATCTGGACACCAGGCCCCAAGGATGGAGGCCAAGGCTGAGCTTAGGAAATAGCACTACCAAATAAAAGCCACAACCAGGCAGGTAACTTTTTTTTTTTTTTGGGGGGTGGGTGTTCTTTTTCTGCCTTCTTCCTCCCTGAGCTAAAGCGAAATCCAGTGACCGACAAAGAAATACTAGAGAGAAAACCTGAGCAACACTTGCCCCCATTCCAGAGTGTCCACTTTGTGCCTTGCCCAAGCCAACCATCACATCCTTTCCTTGCCATGCACGACACGCCATTAGCAGAAGACACGACCAGTCTGCAATCACAGTGCCCCCCGTTTCACACCCCTTTTCTTCTTTCCCCAGTTATTATTATTATTAGCATCTCCCTCACGCGCGTTTCCCAAGGGAAACCGGAGGCCGCGTTAGCAGCACCGAATAAACGTTGGGGCTCCAAGGGGAGGACCAGGGGCTGTCGCAGCGGTTGCTCAGCTCTGCTGCCCGCCGACCCCTGCCCGGGCCCGGCCCAGGGGCGATGGGTCCTGCGGCCGGCCGGAACGCGGCCCGCGGCCGGAGCGCGCAGCAGCGCCGTGCCCGCTCCTCGGCCGCTGCGGTCGCGACTGTACAAAGTAAAACTCTACCTGGCACGGATGGCGGATCTCTCCTCCTATTTGGCGGGCGCCACCGCTTCTCTGTGGTGTTTGTGACCGGCTGCAGAGAGTGTCCGAAACGGGGCTACACTGCGCTGGCAATTTAAGAAATAGGATTCAAGAAAGAGCTGTGACAAAGCGTGAAAGCCTCTTGTATTCGACGGGTTTTGTTTGTTTGTTCGCTTTTTGCTGTTTCTTACCTTTGCCCGGCCAAGCCCACCCCCACCCCCACCTCTCGCCTCCTCCTGCGCTGCCCAGAAGCCAGGAGAGGAAAGTTTGGGAAGTCCTGAACAAAGGGAGCGGGGAGCGCTCAGCCCCCTGCCAGCGCCGCGCCGCAGCCGCAGCCGCCGGGCCGGCCGCTGACGGTTCCCATCACGGAAGGCCGGCTGCCCTCCTGCGTGCCCCGGAGGGGGAAGGCACCGTCGGGAAAAGAGAGGAAGACATTATCTGCACAGGCAAACCCGGCGCCCGGCCGCCGTGCCCGGGCCGGGCCCCGCTCCTGCGCCCCGCCAGCCCCCGCGCGGCCCCGCCTCGGGCAACAAGTGGGCACAGGCGGCCGCGGCCGAGCCCCCTGCCCGCCGCCCCCGGGGGGGCAGGGAGCTGGGAACCGGCGTCCGGCACCGCGTCCCCGTCCCCCGGCAGGAGGCACGGGCAGCTGTTCCACCAGAGCTATCCGTCCTTCCCTCTCTCTATACATACAAAAAAATAGTCCTGCGTTACATATATCGCTGCATTATTTATCGTACTCGGGCAGCTACGATGATACCTTCTACTGCATTAATTATTTAAAAAACACCTTGCGTTACAAAAATAAATCCAAGACTCAAGCGGAACTTCAGTGTCCATATGTCAAAAATTTATTTATCTCAAACTGTGCATAATGGAGTAAAAACTTAACTTGAATATGTACCTGTTATAAGGATGGTATTAGTTCAAATATATACATGGACTGTCGGCAGACTGATTTCAAATAATACAGAGCCGAATCTTTAAAATACAACTACGGAAAATGAGAGAAAAAAAAAAGAACTTAAAATATCATCACAATAAATTTACAGAAATATTACAAACCATAAGAAAATATTTCAAACACAGTAATTTCAGGTTGGTATTTTTTTCTTTTTTTTTTTTTTTTTTTTCTTTTCTTTGAACAGGATGAAGTCTGGAAACAAAAAGTTATTATAAATTAACAAACGGCGTGTGAACCTGCATGGCAATTTTTGCTTTTTAACAAGAAGTAAAAAAAAAAAATTTAGTACAATCTAAACGTTTGCCCTTTTACAGCAAACCAAGCCCATGGTTCGCAAGTACTCATCCTACCTTTTTTGTCTTTTGTACAATTTCTAAAACAATTTAAATGTCCAAATGCTGTAAAATAATTTCCCTTCCTCCCGCAGCTGCAATAAATTCAGCTGCCAAATCCACAATGCTCCAAGTAGACTCTGTTTTTAAAAAATAATTGGCAAATTCGCGAGTTTAGTTTTTTTTCCTTTTCTCTGTATTTCCAATGGACATTCTGATTGCCATGTTTCTTTTGATAAATACTGTACAAAAGTTGCCTGCAAATATTAAAACATTTTCCTCTTCGCTCTTTGAGTCTAGCTCTAAATATTATTGGTAAAGACTTTTGCAAACTTTCTGCAAAGTTCCTACCGTTTTCACTAGAACTTTTTAAAAGTTTTGTGTAGTTGCTTCCCCTCCGAGATCTATACAAGTTCCTTGTCGATTTAATTTCTGCCTCCCACCCCCCACCCCCCCCGCCCCGCGTTTTCTCTGTACAAAAATAGTCCAAAAAAAAAAAAGTCCAGAATTTCTAATAAAAGTTTTTGTTGTTGTTTGTTTGTTTAGTTTAGTTTTCCTTCCCCCCCCCCCCCCGCCCCCCCCCCCTCCCCCGGCCCCTTTGTCTTACATATGCGATAGAGGGAGTGTGCCATTAATGGCTGTGCCAGGAACAGGTGCACTCTGGTAGTGTTGGGACATATGAAGTCTGCTTGGGGCAGCTGGTTCTGGTACTTCAGCACCTGGTAGATACATGCTGATCATGTCCCGAAGGTCCCCAGCTTGGCAAGGAGCCCTTGAATGAGACGAGGAAGTGACTACGGGGGGACTGGAGCTGGATTCCGTCTTGACCACCGAGCCCATGGAGCCCAGGGCCATGCCCGGGGTCCCTTGCTGGGAGTAAGACATGCTGTAGGTAGGCGATCCGTTCATGTAAGTCTGCGAGCTGGTCATGGAGTTGTACTGCAGGGCGCTCACGTCGTAGCGGTGCATGGGCTGCATCTGCGCCGCGTTGTGCGCGTTTAAACCCGGGTGCTGCGGGTAGCCGAGCTGCTCTTGCATCATCCCATAGCCTCCGTTGGTCCAGCCGTTCATGTGCGCGTAACTGTCCATCCTCTGGTTCACCCCAGCTCCCAAGGTGGCCCCAACCCCTACCCCAGTCGTCATGGTATTGGTGCCCGGTGCCAGTAAGCCCCCTGGCAACGTGTACTTATCCTTCTTCATGAGGGTCTTGGTTTTCCTCCGGGGTCGGTATTTATAATCCGGGTGCTCCTTCATGTGCAGAGCTCTGAGCCGCTTGGCTTCGTCAATGAAGGGTCTCTTTTCCGCCTCGGATAAAAGTTTCCACTCCGCCCCGAGCCGCTTGCTGATCTCGGAGTTGTGCATCTTGGGGTTCTCCTGGGCCATTTTCCGCCGCTGCCCGCGGGACCACACCATGAACGCGTTCATCGGGCGCTTGACCCGGTCCGGGCTGTTCTTCTGGTTGTTCGCGGCCGAGTTGGAGTTGCCCGTGCCTCCCCCCGAAGTTTGCTGAGGGGCGGGAGGTTTCAGCTCGGTTTCCATCATGTTGTACATTCAAACTACTTTTGCCTGGAACCAGCCTTGAGCAGAGAAGCGAGGAGCAGCCGCAGCGAAGTCCCGAGCCGGACCTTTTTTTTTTTTTTTTTTCCTAGGGAGGGGTAGGAAAGGGGGGAGGGGGACTCCCCAAAACCACACTTGGATCAAGATCAGGATCTTCCTCTTCGCTGATGGATTAATAATGCTAATAACTGCTATTATTACCTCCGGAGCCTTGATTTTTAAAAACTTCTTCTTCCTCCTTTTTCCCTTTTCTCTGCCTGCCGCGCTCTCTCTCTCTCTCTCTCCACCTCAGTCTTAAAGAGCCAGCAAACTACTTTACCCCCTTTTGCAAACACACACACTCTCTCTCTCTGCCTTGACAACTCCTGATACTTTTTTGAACAAGTTAATAGACAACCATCCATGTGATGGGGGCTTGTCAGGGAATAAATGTGTTCGCCCCGGCCAATCAGCGCGCGGCGGCTCCGCCACTGAGGACAAGTCTCTACCCCTGGTTTTGCATGAAACGGGGCGGGGGCTGGGAGCCGCCGGGACGGCGCGGCGGGGAGGCGGGCCCGGAGGCGGCCCAGGCAGCCACTGGGAAGCCTTTGTATCGCCCCTTCCAGCAACAGGTCACACACGCCTTTTGGAGGAAGTGGGTAAACAGCATTGTTGCTACGTGGTGGGGTTTTTTTTGTGGGGTTTTTTTTTTTTTTGGGTTTTTTTTTTTTTTTTTGGTTTTTTTAAAGTTGGTGTTGGCTTGGGCTGGGAGAAGCCATGGGGGGAGCGGAGCGGGAACGGTTTCCCCGCGCCCCCCCCCTTTGCCAGTCCCCCTCGGGACGGAGGGTCCTCCCGGCTGCGCGGGGCCCTGCGTGTGCAGTGCCGGCCCAGCTCGGCCCCGCACGCCGGCAGCCGGCCGCCGCGGGCGGGGGTCCCCGCGGAAGCGCAGCCCGCGGGTGGGCCCGGCGCCGCGCCGCTCCCGCTGCCCGCCGCCGCCGGGGAGCCGCGTTCGCACCACACAGCGCGGGGAGCGGCTGCGCCCTTTTCAGACGTCCCGCTGGCCCTGCTCCGCTCCGGCCGTGGCACACAACGGAGCCCTTCCCTCCAGCCTCCGGCTCCGGGGGATGGGGGTGTCCAGTGCACACACGGGTCCCCTAGATGCCACCCTTGCCGAACACAAAGCGGGGCGGGGACCCCCTCGGGAGCGCTGCCCGCGGTGTAACGCTGCCCCGCGCCCATTGTGCGGGCGACTCGAGGGGAGCGCGGCCGGCCGCTACAAATAGGTAGTTTTGTTTCTCTTGTTGTCACTACACGGGCCGCACAAAGCCCCGGCTAAGTTTACTTCCACTCTCTTGTTGGGAGCTTTGTTGCTAAAACGCACTTGGCGACAAAGGAAGGAGGGGAGGGAGGCCGCGGAGCGGGAGGGGGGGAGCCGCTGGCCGGCCCCGCTCCACACGCACCGCCGCGCCCGCGGTGCCCGCTCCGCTGTGCGCCGCCCCCGCCGGGGCCGCTCCGCCTGGCGGTGCCATCGCCCTCCCCCGACCCGCCCGAGGGGGTGAGGGGCGGCGGGGCAGCGCCACGCAGGGGGCCGGGGCGCGGGCGGGCTCGGCGGGCGCGGAGCGGCGCGGAGCGGGCAGGGGGGGGCCGGGGCAGAGCCCGGGCTCAGCCGCGGCACTGGGGCGCCCCCTGCCGGCCCGGTCGCGCCCCGGGCGGAGAGGCACTGCCGGGAGCCGGGAGAGGGACGGGGAGCCGGGGCGGGGGGGAAGGGACCAAGCAATTACACCCAATCTAAATAATAATAATAAAACCCCGCCAGCGAACAAGAACGCATCTTTTTTCCTGTGTGTGGATTATGCAAATAAATCCTATCGGGTTTAATGTGTTTAATTCGAAAATGTATATATAAGTCGTAGATAAGTGATAGGTTAAACCATCGAAAAATAGGTGCAAATTACACGATGTGGGATATAAACGGATTCTGATTGTCCAGACACTCCTGAGGGCACGGCGGCTGTTTACTTTCTTATTGTTCTCCCTTTGGTCTGCAGTTGATAATGTTATTTCTCCCCCCCAAAAAAACCCTTAGGTATAATCAACTTTTTTTAAAAAAACGGGGGGATGGGTGGGTGGCGGTGGTGCTTGTTCGTCATAATACACTGAGAACCGAGGGCTGGTGGTGCAGAGGCAGGGTGCTATTTCTGCTCGAGCTGTAGCTGCAGGAGGTGCGTGGGGTGGCCCTGTGCACGCTGCAGGACCTTCAGGGCCTGGCCCCTTCCTGACTGCCTCTATCGTGCGATATAAGGAATGGGAAATGCCTAGCGATTGTGTCATGGCGGGTATTTACAGAGCTATTTTAGTTTATGGCATCTATAATTAAAACTATTAATTATCTGGCATATATACATAACAATGCACCACAGAAAATAAGGGGAGGGCAATGGCTCTTTTGGGGCATTTCTGCCTTTCCTTTGGGTATGGAGGTGTGCTTGGTTGGGAGTGTGTAATACACACACATGCACGGCCGGGAGCAAAGGCAGACCGGGATGCTGGCTATAAAATAAAAAAAAGATGAAATAGTCCCTGATTTTCTGTATTAATGACAATAATACCACCACTCTCTGGAAGAATATAGCCACGTTGGAAGGAAGGCCTGTGGAGGGATGGTTTAATCTGAGTGGATTTAAAAAATCGTTGCCTTTGGTATAATTTATGGAAATGAAAAGTGCTTACATTAAACAAGTAGTCTGCAAATGTTCTCAGTGATGGGCTCTGCGGCACACGCGCTCTTATTTCCAGGTTATGAGTGTCTTAAAAAGAAAATGAATGTTAACTACTTGGATTTCATGTATTTATTGTTCTAATACTCGCCGATTTCTCTAAAAGCCCTAAGGATACAACCTATCGTGTTAACTGTATCGGAAAGAATATACACATTTTCATATTATTTTCTTTTCCTGAACCTGCTAGTAACCAATCTAAAGCAAACTATTAAGCAGTCTTGTGGAGATGGGAGATTGCAGCTCCATTTTTTGTCCTTAGCTGCAAATAGAGGTTTAACTTGCAGTAATTAGGTGAGAACTAGCCAAGCATCTTACTATTATGATGCTTGTTAAAAACGCTTCTTTTCTGCATCTGCATTTGAGTGTGTTCCCCTCCACTCTTAATCTTCTTATGGAAATGAAGGCGAACGGCAGGGAACCTGCAGAGACTTAGAGAATGTCCTTGTTAACTGGAATTTCTCAGCATTGCTAATTAGCAGAGTTTGACGACCACCAGTATTGGGGAAAGCTCTGTTTAGCCACTCACAAACCCTTCCGAGGAAGAGCAGACTAATTTTATTTTGTAATTAAAATCTGAAAAGGGCCCTATTTGACAGTTAGGGCTATGAGAGTTTTATCTCCCTGTGAAATAATTACTGCCTTGATAACTCAATTTTCTGCAAAATGTCAACTGTGAGCTCCAAAAGTTTTAATTTCATTACGTTAAAAAAAAATGCGAAGACGAAAATGTACAAAGAAATTTCTCCTTCCTCCTCTGATGCTGTAGCAGCCCAGCGCTCAGGAGCCCAAGTTAGCCAGGGAAGTTTTACCGCACTAACTCTACCCCAGTCTCTGGGGAATTTCAAATATCACATGGTGACTTTGCGGTAGTGTCCCGAGGAAAAGTTGGGTCAGATATTTCTGGAATGCCCTAGAATAAAAAACACGCTTCGAGTGGGGACGGGCCCGGGGCAGGAGGAGCCCCGCTGCCCGACCTGCCAGGGCCGCCTTTCCCCAGCCTCCTGCACGCTCCCGAGGTGGGCAAAATGCGACATTTCTGCAGCCAAATAAATATCTCACACAGCGACGGACAGAGACCCAGCGACGACCGCCGGGCCCGGAAGGGAAGAGCTCACATGAACTTGAGAAGTTTGGCGGGGGCGAGGGAGGGCGGCGCGCCCGGCCGGCACCCCGCACCCCGCCGGGGCTCCGCCGCTGCCCCGGCCCAGGCCACCCTCTCTGCGAGGCCCGAGGGCGGCTGTGAGGGGGTCTGCGGGGAACCGAAACGCTGGAGCAAGTGTAATCCACTCTGCTTACGTTTTGGATATTTTTTATTATTATTTAAAACGGTTTAATCTCCTTTTTGTCCCTGCCTGTCCAGCAAGTAGCCCGATTGTCGCTCTCAGAAGTGGCATTACATGTACAAACCAACGAGGGGGGCGAGTCACGACCGCTCCCGCCAGACCCCATTTCGCCCAGTAGTTTCATTCAAGGGCTCTAAGGACCCTTGAAAGCCGGGGAATGCAGAGGGAGCTCCGCGTCCCTCCCGGCCTCCCCTTTCATCCTCCTTCTCCCTAATGAAACCGCAGGGTGAGCACACGTGCGGCCGGGCGGCCAGCGCACGGCCCGAGCCTTCTCCGAGCCGCGGGGCCCGGAGCGGCGGGGGACGGCGGGGGACGCGGGCGCAGCGCGCCCGGCCGCCGGTCTCTGCCCCAGCCTGGCCGCGGCGGCACCGCCGTGCCCTCCGAGCGGCCCTGCTGCCACCTCCCCTCCCGGCCACCGCCGCATGACTGAGCGCGCTGCTGCCGGGGGCTCGGGTGTTAAAAAACAAAACGCGGAGAGGTTAAGGAAAGAGAGGGAAGAAAAGGAACAGACTCTGCTTTTCTCCAGTGCTACGAGCAGCGAAATTAAAAAAAAAAAAAAAAAAAAAAAAAAAAGCTCAGATCCTGGGACGAGTTTAACGGACACAATAAACAGCAGAAAACCCGACCCGCACACACCACCTCTCAAAGTCGCTTTCAAAAGGCTTCTCAATAAATGGAGAAGCCGATTGTCCAAACACGCTTCCAGGACTCTTCATAAATAGCCAACAGCCTTCTCAAACTCTCCACGATTTTTCCCCTGCATCTGAAATAACATTCCCCGGACCTCCTTCCCAGAGGAGAGTATAATTGAAGCCCGTACTTTTTCTTACATGACCTTAAAATAAATCAGAAAATCAAACACCAGTGGCGAGGGTAAACTCAGGAATTACTGCACAACATAACGGGGTGAAATTACAGTTGAATGTAGGCCCTTTAGCGGGAAGGCAGCTCCCTCGAGCAGGATCCTTTTTGGCAGTCTATTTAAAGTTATCTTTCCTTCCTAGTTTTATAAGAACAAATGAGTTTTCTTTTCCCATTGTAGATGAATGAACTCATGTATATTAAACACAAAACCCCTCCTGAAGAACGCTAACTGCTTTGCTTAAACCCACAAAAGCACAAAAATCCAGAATTGAAGGTTTCCAGTTCCTGAATAAGTCCCCTTAACTCGCTCAGGCTCGCAGGAGAGAGAGATTGGGGACATTTTCTGAAAGTCTTAATGCCTGGAAGGGGCTATCTCAAATAGAGATGTACTGTCTTTTGCTAAAGTTGAGACTTCTATTTTATTTCCCTCTTTCCCCTTCACCATCTTTGTGTTGACTTAAGAAAATAATGGTCTAAAAAAGTGTCTGTTCATGGGATCACACGTGTCGCCCAAATCAAATGAAGTCCTCTTTGGCCCCAGCGCAGTTTTGATGGAATTATTCCGTCTCCTCCATTGAATTCACACCGTTTCCCAAAGAAACTCTGGCAGTTTCAATGGGAACGCCTGAGGCACAGCCTGGGGTGCTTCAAGGTTGCTTCTCTCCTCAGCGCACCTCAAACCCTGGCATCCCGAGGCATGGGTTGAAAAGTACATTACAAAAAAAAAAAAAAAAAAAAAAAAGCAAAAAAAAAAGCAGCCCTTTCCAATGATTCTCAGATCACTGACACAATCGCCCATAATGGAGCCAAGACGGTGACTTTTATCTCGCTGTTCCTCATAGTCCTTAATTTGGAGCTCATTGACAGGACAGACGGTAATGACACTTTCAGAACTGTTATGGTCTGGAGTGACAATCTCTCCATCTCGCCCATGGTTTATTGACACCATGGGCTCATTGTGTCAACTTAGGCTTGTGATTTCAGAATTCTTCAACGACGGGCTCGTTGGGGGGATTTTAATTCAAATTATAGACTAGCTGTCTATACTGTGAATTCATATTTAGACGGCGCTTAATCGGAGCAGAGAGACGGTGCTATAAATAATAACAACACTTCCCATGTGTCTATCCGCTGTCCTCCAACCAAAGATCTGAAAGAGCTTTTGCTGGAGGAAGCCCGGGTGCCCGGGGGGGAGGCGAGGGTGCCTCAGGCCGCGGGGGGGACAGGCAGAGCCCCCGGGGCAGCAGAGGGAACCCGGGCTGCCTCCTTGCCACCCTCTGCCCAGGCTTGGCCCACGGACGCGTGTGCCAGCAGCGCGGGCAGGGGAAGCGGTTCAGGCACATAAAGATCTGGAGCACCTCTGGATTGGGTCAGGGGTGTGTGTGGGGTGTCGGGGGTGGGGTGGGGTGGTGGTGTCACAGCCCTTTTACCCTGGAAATCACGAGTGAGCGCGGCTTCTCCCAGCACCCCGCGTGTCCCCGCGGGAGCCCTCCCGGTGGGGCCGGAGGAACGTGGGCGAAAGGCCTGCCCACCGGGCTGGGCGGGATGCGGTGCGGGACGGGCAGGGGCAGAGCTGTGGCGGGGCAGGTGCTTAAGGCAGCAGGTGCCACGGAGGAGCTGAGGGAGAAGAAAAAAAAAAAAGGTGAAGAGGG
Source organism: Falco naumanni (assembly GCF_017639655.2). NCBI lineage: Eukaryota > Metazoa > Chordata > Aves > Falconiformes > Falconidae > Falco > Falco naumanni. Next base: position 20,791,931 of record NC_054066.1, read on the forward strand.
AAATGCGCATCTGAAGTTGCTTTTCTGGTTTGTTTCTTCCAGAGTCCCCTTCCCTCGCCCAAGAGAGAGCTGTAGGAAATGTCGGCTTCCAAAACTTCCTTCCAAAAGACATAAATAAACTAAAAATGCATTTTTCCTCCAAGTAGAGATGAACGAGAAGGAGCACAGAGCTAACCCCCCCTCCCTTGCTGCCAGCTGTCTGCCAAGCCTGGGACCCGATCCCAGATTTACAGCATTTGCTCCCTTGAGTAACGTCCGCAGCATAAACCCCGGCAGCTGAGTTATGGACCGAGCCCAGGAAAACCGCATTTTGGCTAAACCGATCGCTCGGGACCCTTGATTTTATGTGCCAACTTCTGCCCTTAGGAGGGGGGAGTTTACGACCCCTTTACAGCCCCCCTCACGGCTGCTGTTTCTAAGGGGAGCACTAACAGCCCCTCTCCTAGAACCGGGTTAATCATTCACCTTTCAGCAGGAGTCACTAAATTTTTTGTAAAGTGCCTCCTGACGTTAAACCGTGTGTACCAACCGCTCTGTACTTTTTCCGTTTCCTGTGGTAATTGACATATAATATCTCTGTTTATAGCTAGCTTGACAGATCTATACAGATGTATATTTGTGCTTAATTTCAGAGTTATATATACTCAACGCATGCTAACTAAAGAAACAGTAAAGGAAATCTGGGAATTCCGTTGTGCAGGAAATCTGTGCGGGGCTCTTGCTATTATTTATAGAAAATGCTATGTCTTTATTTTGGGCGCTCTTACTACAGAATTGCCTTATTAAGAATCTCAAGCGGAGATCAAACTGAGAGAATGGAGAAAGTATACTCAGCGCGACAAACACTAATCTTTCATAAAAATCTATTCGTATATAATTTCTAAAGTGAAAAGTTTATTGTGAGACCAACAACCATAGGATTCATTTAATAGAAAAACTGCGGCGTTATGACTTTCATCCAGGCTGTCCACAGGAGTTATAAAATAACCCCAATTTAGCAGAAATAATTTGGTTTCCATTAGTGTTTCTCTTCACACGCAAGACGCATAAACCGTGCTGGGTAGCAGCGCAACTCGCAAACACCACCATTAAATGCACTACACAGAGCTATGCAGATGCCTACAAAATAAGTAGCTAATTTATCTAAAAAGTTGGTGACAATGCAGCAGTTCACATATTTTGGCTAATCGTTTTATATCACTCAGGCTTCTTTTAAATCTGTCGTCTCCACAGTGAGGAAGAAAAAACCCACTCCAGGCATTCACTTTAGATAAAGCTTCTTCCTTTTCCAGGAACTGGGGGAGGGGGGGTGTTTATTTTGCTCCGTTTGTTTTTTTTTTTTTGGGGGGGTGGGGTGGGGGTGGAGGGAGGTGAGACAACTTTATTGCTTCGGGTTTAAACACATGCCATTTAGAAAATTTTTCTTTAATGAAAAGGAAACGTTCAACGCTGCTCACAAGTAACACCTGTCAACACTGACTTATTTAAGACACCTTGGGAGGAAAACACAAGCACAATCTTCTGAAAGGCTGGCGTTTACTGACAGCACTGGAACACCGAAGTTAGGAACGAGGGGAAATTCATCTTTACTTTTGTGCCTCATGCTACCAGTAAAGAAGTTGATCTTTTGAGGATGCCCCTCTGCCTGGCGAGCAGAGCCCAAGCTGGCGGCGCGGTCTGCAGCAGCACCTCTGCTCTGCCTAGGCGTGGGAGAGCAACACAGAACGACATTTCTAGACAACGCAGGCTTTCGGAAAGCTCTGCTTAGAAACAAAGCTGTGACGTTTTAATTTAAATTTTTTTTTAACATTTGTTTATTCACAGAGCAAACAGCACAAGCTGGAGGCGGCTTCCCTTTCTGTGATTTCTGGGCTAGGCTATCTGCTCACCTTGCCTGTCCCTGCTTCACCGTGCTTACTTTAAAGCCCCCCCAGCGACTCCGAGCCACTTCCAGGCGCCGGCTTCCCCCTCGCCTTTAATCCCTTGCACGCGCTCGCGCTCTAATTGCGGGCGCAGCCTCTCCTGCGGGTTTCCCGCGGGCAGCAGGGAGCCCCGATGCGGCCGACAGGGGGCGCCGCCACCCGCGCTCGGCACCGCCTCCCGCCCGGCGCGGCCCCGGAAGAGGGGGAGAGCCCGGGGCTTAGCGGGGTCGAGTACAGATCTTTAGTCTTCGCGGATAAAAAGAGATTAAAGGCTAAATTCTTCTTCTTTTTTTTTTTTTTTTTTTTTTTTTTTTTTTTTTTTTTATCAATTTTAGCCAACTACGAAAATGTAGAGCTTTTATCCTTTGATGTTTCCCAGAAAGAAACTGTTACATAGGTTGTGAAATTACATCGTTTCAGAGCCAGCGAACCAGCCGTAGAGTGGTAAAATAATTTAATTAAAAATAATAATAATATGAGGACCCGAGCTTCCGCAGAGGCACTTAAAAGCTGACACATGCCCCTCCGTCTCTCTTCTCCCTAGCGCTCCCGATGTTTCCTGACTGCCGTTTGATGAGAATAATTAAAAATAAAATAAACCCACGCTAAATAGGGGCTCGCATCCCTCGTTTGCGGCGCGTTGTCCTCACTCTGCCTCTACATGACCGGCCTCTGCCGCACAGCCCTGCCCTGGAGAGGCAGAATACCGCACAAAAGCAACACACTGAAATAATAAATCAAATGTTGGTCTTTTACCATAGTAAGCGTAAATAAAATTGTAACCGGCTACCCACTTTCCCCCTACTACAAAAACTCTTCACCTGTATTTAAATAGCACGTCTTTAATTACAGCAGTTGGGGATGTATAAGGCTGAAATGAAATTAGCAGTCATTACCAGTCCTTTAACTCTGTGGTGCTTTTGATCAGCACTAAATTAGCTTTCCAGTCCTAACAAAGGCTCTATAGCAAGCAGTGGGCTGTAAATAAGACAGCTCGACCTGCCCTCAACACCTTTTCTCTTGTCAATCACAGCTCTATCATTCAGACCAAGATTAACCTTTATCTACCAAATTCTAACCTAAAAAAAAAAAAAAAAAAAAAGAGGGGGGAAAAAAGAGGAGGAAAATCCAACCTCAACTTTGCTAACTGTAACTAAAAAGAGCTTCCCTTTAAATACCATTATAACGACCCGAAACGTCTAAATCGATCTCTTTCCACACCAAACTGCCGTGCATCTGAAGGCAGCGTTAGACCGAGGCAGTTACATGTATTGATTTGTTCTCAACTTCTCCGGGCGCGGCCCCCCCGCGCAGCCAGAGCCCTGTCCGGCAATGCGTTGCGTTCTCCCCTCCGGCGCAACCCCATTTTCAGCGTTCGGGGCCCGGGGAGCCCCGCCGGGGTGACACCCCCCTCCCCCGCCTCCTCTTCCGCGGGAGAGGGCTGGGGACCGGCGGCGCGGGAGGGGAGCGCCGCCACCTCGCTGGCAGGAGGCTGCAGGCTGCGCGCCGCGCCGCCGACAGGGGGCGCCAGAGAACAGCAGCCGCGGGCGCCGCGCCAGCGCTGCGCGCCCCTGCGCGCCCAGGTAACCCCCGCCCGGGCCGCCGCATCGCACCCCGCGCACAGCCCCGGCCGCCCCTGCGGAGCGCCCCCGCCGGAGGCACCTCCCGGCGAAGGAAACAGCCAGCGCATCGCTCGGAGCGGCGAGATGGCTTAATGCCTGCCGCCGAGCGGGGTGCGCGCTGCGCAGCTGGGAGCTGCCCCCCCCGGCTCCTAGGCTCACCCCACGAGGGAACGCCAAAATAGCAGCCCCGTCCGGAACGCCCCGGAGCGGCGGGGGAGCAGCTCGGAGCTCCCCCGGGCCGTGCGCTCCGGGGGAGTGGGGCAGGCGGGCAGAGGCAGCCTGCGGACGGGGAGCGCTTCTTGCCCAGCGGTACGGTCGCGATCAGCTACCGCGCAATTTCAGCCGAGCCCAAACCCGGACACGAGTCCCCGAGGTTAACGCTGCGGAGCTCAGAGCGGCGGGTCGTAGGTGGGAGCTACATTTCCAGATCATTTTAAAGGTCACGGGGGAGGAGGGGGGAAAAACTGTGAATGTCAAAGTTGTGCTGCGGCTACTTACATGTCGGTGCCAGCGCAGGGTGGTGGCTAGTTAGCGGTTTGATTGGCAGCTTAAAGCGAAAGTCCGCGTGGACTCCTGAGCCCGGCTCAGCCCCGGGGGTCTGAGCACTTTTCACCGGACAGAGGCAGTTGAAGGAAGCTCGCACGTCCCCTTCTCCTCTCCTCTCCTCCTCCATCCAGGACAGAGAATGAATCCATTTCGGTTTTTCTTCCCCCGGCTCTCCTTCCGTTTGCCTACACATCCTCCAAGTCCTAGCCCTGGCTTTTAACTGCAGTCCCTGGAACAAGAGGGGAAAAAATCGTTTATGGCTTAAAAAATCCAAATGGCTGATTTTTTCTCTGTGTGTTATAAGAATGCACCCACAACAACAAAAAAGTCACTTCTCTGTCCCCCACCGTACAGCAGAAGAATAATAAAAAAGCTTTATATTTTTGCAGTGGGTATTCAAAGATAATTTGATGCCATTGTTTCTGCTACAGATGGTTCTTTTTAATACAATAACACTGCTCTTTGTGCATACTACACACAATAAAAATCGAAAGCGTTCTCCTGAATAACCATTTTGTTCTCGCTTGTATACAGGCCAACAAAAGCTGCCGTGAGGTAATGGGTTCTGTTTATTGAAGCCATAGAATAGAGGTTTGATAAAGATTTTTGTATATAGGGGGAAAAAATTAAAATAAAGACCTCGCAAGGTCGAGCTGATCTCTGCGTATTTATTACCACTGAAATATTTTATCAATATATTTCTTTGAGTTGCAGCTGCAGGGATCCCTCCTCCCCTCCCCCCGCGCCCCATCCCTAATCAGCCCAAACATCTGTTTCTTTGCATTTGGGGAGATCTGTAGTCGCAGGCAGACCTAAAAATCCAGACTTGGAGAGCGAGCGGGGCAAATCAGCTCTGAGGCGAAGGCAGCGTGCGATGGAGAGGCGAGGCTGAGCAGCCCCGGCCGTGCGGTGCAGGCGCCTATCTTTGTGTGTGGTGTTCTGCGACCCGCTGCCCACGCACACGCACACGCACACACAAAGGCGCACCCCGGTGCTACCGGCCACCGGGATTAGCCCACGGCATTTCCAAGCGGGCGGGCACGCGGCGGGGCCGTGCGCTCCCGCACCCTCCGCAGCGCGCAACTCCCGCGCAGCGCCGCTGTTGCGCGGCACCGCCTCCCGCAAAGTTGCGGAGCGCCTCGAGCCGGCCCCGCAGAGCAGGCTCCTGCTCCGGCCCCTCCGCAGCGCCGGGGCCGAGCTCGCGGAGCGCACCGGGCAGCAGCGACCGGCAGCCAGCGTGCACCGAGGGTGCTGCGGGCTCCAGTGGAGTTCCCGTGCGTTGCGAACTTTTTGCTAAGTCATGAATAAATTAGCACCGCCGAAAGGGGAAACACATATTAGAAGGCAACGCCAAGCTCCACAGCTGGTTTTGTCTTGGAAATTGTTTCACAGGTCAGGAATTCTGCGCCCGAAAGTCTCCCCGGTACCCACTTTTGGATCTGGTTACGGCTGCGGCAACTCGAAGAGAGCCCCAAAGCAAAAGAAAGTGCTTAGACAATAGGGCTCTGCGGGAAAGTTGTTAGTCAGTGACTGTGTTTGTCTACCTTTCTATAGGAATTAATGCCACAGTTCTCTGTGCCTCTGTAGCCTGGACTGACAGTAATCCACCTCTGTGACTTCTGCCCTTTGTGTTTTCACAAAACTCGGCTCACTTGTAGCGCGACAACAGCACGGAATAATGACTTTAACCTTCAAACATTCTTTAATTAGCTTTTTCAGCAAACTAAAAGATGCTCAAATGAGCCCTTTGACAAAAACTGACCTGCGCCTTCAAATTCTACTTTCACTTTTGGGTCTAAGTCGTTATTGGTTCACAATTCGTCTGAAGTCATCTAATAAGGGATTATTTAGGAACTATTACCCACACACCAATTAAAGCCTCTCCGATGAAATTCGGTAGACAAAGATAAGCATCAAAACGGAAAATTAAACTATTTGCACATGGCTTGTTTTTCAACAACCCATTTTCCATCTCAGGATAAACATCTTCGCGCCAGCTCGCTCTGCCGGAGCGGGGCGGGGAGGGTGCGGGGAGCCTCTCCCGGGCGGCTCGGGGCGGCCGCGTCCCGGTCCCCGTCCCGGTCCCTGTCGGAGCGCCCGGCCGCAGCGGTCCCGGCCGGCCCCGCACGCCTCCGCACCGGGGGGCCGTGCCTCCCGTGCCTCCAGGGGCCGGGGTGGCGTTTCTTTCCAGGCTGAACGCCGAGAGAAGGCTCGCAGGGAGAGTGATAGAGCTCACCTCCACGCACATAGTTCAAGCAACCTGCTGTCATTTTGCAATAGCCTTTACATACGGGGGGGGGGGGGGGGGGGGGGGGGGGGGGGAGAAGTGGCATAAAAGATCCAAACGTGCCAAAGTTCCGGAAATCGTGCAAGAACTTTCCTGAACTGGGAAGACTCGGGAAGAAAGTACCGATTCTCCTGAAGAGGTATTTTATTTCTCTGAGCAGTGAAGGAAAGGGATTAGTAGAAATGCGCGTTTTGCTGCCTACGGTGGTTCTTTGGGTTATATGGGAACCAGTCTCTGAATAGTTTAATACCGACTTATCAAGGAGAGATGATCTTTTTTCTCTTTCCAGACAAAACATCCCGACGGCTCAAAAATTTTACGTGGTTCTTAACTGCTGTATAAAAATTTTGGAGTTTCCAGGCAAATTGCAGCAGCATCCTACGGCAAGCTGACAAAGAGATTCCAGGAATGCCACGCATCTAGGAGGGAACTACGAATCCCTCTCTTTAGCCTGAAGCACGAAATTGGCTTAAAGCTCATTTTGCAGATAACCAGAAACGAAATCATCAGTGCGTGGACCGGGTGGCTGCAACTTTCTAACGCTCAGCAGCAATTTCTCAGACTTTCTGGAGGGGGGTGGGTGGGGTGGTGGTGGAGAAAAGAAGAGTGTTGGAAGGGCTCTAAAAGAAACTCGCATCTCAACATGTATTTTTCGCCCTGGTCTGGGGAGGGCTGGGGTCCCACACGGGCATCGGTACCCTTAAGTCTCTGTGCCGAGACCGATCCCACGGGATGGGAAAATGAATGTCCTATATTTTGGCTTTCACAATTCATTTTAGACTCGGAACAAAACCACCTGCACCCAGGTGCATAGATAAAATAACAGATCACTCCAAATCTGCGAAATATATCTGTATCTCTATGTTGCATATCCAAACAGAAACGATCAGCAAGGTGTTTGTCAGACGCGCTTTCCCGCAGAGGGGCTGAGCGCCAGGTGTCTGCCCCACAGCTGTGTCCAGGAAAAAAAGAATTTCTGGACTGTGGGGCTCCTGCCCAGGACAAACCACTGACCCTGCTTTAAAGGAGAGAGGAAGCGTCAGGCTGCTGCTGGCATTTCTCGCCCCCAGCCGATATTCCTGCCCTCGCTGCGTCCCCGCGGGCTCTAACTGCTCCGCCACGACCTCTGCCCGGCTCCAGCCGCCCCCGGACCCGCTCCCCGCCGCCCCGAGTTAATCTTCCCGGAGGAGTTCGGGCTAAGCCGCAACGGGACACGCCGCGCTCCGCACGCTGGCCCGCTGGCAGGGGTTAAGGTGTAACACCGGCGGGGCGCACCGAGCCGCCGCCTGCCCCGGCCACGCGGGACCGGAGGCGGACGGGGACGCGCAGGGCGGCTCGGGCGGCCCCGGTGAGCCCCGCGGCCTGGCTCCGCCGCACCGCGCCCGGGGCTGCCTGGGGGGTCCGGCCCGGCCCGGCGGGCAGAGCGGTCCCGCAGCCCCCGCGCCGCGCAGCCGGGAGAGGCTGCAGCTCCTACGTCCCTCTCCGCGGGGGCACGGGGCGGGCTCGCTCCCCGGCCGCCCCCCCGCCTTTCCTCTGGCGCTTTTTCCCGGGGGAAAGCGCCTCCCAAATGACCCTTTCCAGCAGTTCTCCCCTCGCGTTTCATTTTAACAGCCTTCGGGCTTTTCTAACCAAAAAGCTGCGCGTGAGAATCCCTGTGTGCCGCCGGCGTGCGGGCAGGGACAGAGCCCTCGGAAAGGGGGGACAGGCTCCCCACCACCCTGTGGCCTTGAAAAACGCTTGTGACACACCGAGAGCAGGGTTTTCTCGTTGTTCCCCCCACCCCTCCATGACACGATAGTAAAAAACCAGTTACTTTAACGTGAAGAATCTGTAGTTTACAAAAGCGGCCCTTGAGGAGCTGCAGGGCTGCACAGCGGGCAGGCCTTTCGCTGTATAGCAACGTACAGGAGAACTTTAGATGTGCTTCCTAAAACTGGAGATTTTTCAGCCGTCCAGTTTTGCTCATGGTTGCTATGGGAGAGCCGAGACCTGCTCATTTAGTACCTCAACATGTACTGCAATGTTTTTGCTACGGGTAGCTGCGGTGCTGAATATGCCGTTACTGAAAGGTGACCACATGGTATAGGATACATTTCTCCTGGGAAAAAGAGCAGAAAGGATAGCACCAGTAATATTCTGTAAGTAATTTCTCCAGCTATCTCTAGCACTTGACGCCTTCATATATTCAGTTCTTTAGATGGCAACTTTATTTGGAATGGGACTTTTTTTACACACTAAAGATGGATCTATCGAATAAACAAAACTTGTTTGCAATAACTATTCCATTCCTGTGTACGTTACATCTGCATCACAAATACGTATTGATTCTGAAAATGTTTTGGCAAATAACAACAGTGATTAAAATAAATAAATAGACGATGTGCACACAGTGTATATATACTTTACACTGTACCTCTCTTACCCATGCACATGCTATACATTGCACATATGATCATATACAATCTAGTGCCTGGTACATACATGGCATATAATACTGCACATTTATAGGAGTCAGAGACTCCCTTCACACATATTTCTGCACATGCACATGGAGTTTGCATGTGTTCTTACATCTTAAATGATGTGAGAAGCCTAATTTTGAATGCTAAATTCTGAATATACTACCATGGAGTAAGATGACAATCCACAGCCTACATGCAGGTCATTTCTCAAAACTTAGGTTTTCATTACATGCTTATAGTTGCTGTTAACAGACTGGAACTGGCAGAGTGGCAGTTTCTTCATCATCTATCACTTAAAATATATGGTGAATTTGGGGAAGTTATTTTTTTTCTCTGTGGTTTCTGTACGGTTTCAAGTCTACCATCACCACCTCATCACTATAACATGTCTGATCCCCATAGCCTGCAGTGACTTAGCGACTTTGTGAGGTAAGTTAAATTTTTTTGGAAACAGCCAGATTTAGATAGACCCTGGCAATGTTCGCCTCCTGTTATTCTCATTTTTTCCCCAATATTTGTTTTTACACTAGCCATTACAAAACTCAAGATAACAATCAGTGTCCATATCAGACCACAAAACATTCTCCTCAACACTTCTTCCTCTGAACAACATAGGCCCTGGGCAGGAATTCCTCTGCATTATCTGAAACCCTCCACCAATATCACAGAGTAGCAATTCCAAGGTTCCTGACAGGTCAAGAAATCCAGGTTATTTAAAAGAACATTAATAAATGAGAATATGCAGAAAAGAGGGATAGCTATTTGCAGCAGGAAAAGGGCAAACCCCTCAAACTGTAGCTGTCACTGAATTAAAAAGTACACAATGGATTAGATATCAACCACGTCTATCAAATCCAAGGCCCAGGAACCTAGGGGGAGGGAAGTGTGTAAGAGCAGATGCTTAGAAGGTAAACCACCCCAATTAACCTCATTATCTGTTACAAATTTGTACTATTAATATTCTGGGTTTTTCAAATCACTATTGTTGTTGTTGTTGTTGAAGAGAAACTGTTGACTATAGCATATGCTTTGCTCTAGTCTCCCAAATCAGCATTACCCTTCTTAAGGTCAGGGGAATGTATCTTAAAACATTCATATATTTTAAAAATATGTATTGTTATTTTAATTGGCACTGTGGATAGTTTAATTTGTATCTGTATTAAATTAAACATATGGTGAACAGGGTATAATAGATTTTCTATAATTTAGCTGCCAATGTGGCAACAGAAGCCAGTTACTCTCACCAGCAGACTTGTCAGTGGTTTGTTTACTAGCTTATTTGAATTAAAATAAAGCTTCGCTTCTGCTGACTGCACATCATTATCTATGAGACCATAATCCTGCTAGCAAATCCTATATCTTCCAGAACTGGCTCTTTTGTTTGGGATTACTGAGAGCTTAGCCTATAACAAAGAGGAATAAGGCATCCCTCTCATCCTCGTAATTAAGTGTGGGGAGTAATTTAGAAACAAACCCAGAAAGATGTACAATTTGGAGTTCTGCTTCTATACAGGATTGGGGAACAGAAGAGGCCAAACACTGATTATGTTAGCACAATGTTTAAACTATTAAACTACTGTATAACAGGAATCCAGCTTTTAAAAAGAAATGGCAATGTTCAACAAAGTATTAAGTTGCTTTACACTAGACAGTTTTTGCTTATCTAAAGGTATGCTGGAAAATTTGGGTGGAGCTTGAAGACCCAAGACTATTTTCAGTCTCAGTTTTTCTACATGCACATGCTACATACATGCCACTTTTATAACATACCAATTTTTAAATTAAAGAGCATAATTTAATAGATGAAACTTGATCTGTATTATAAAGTATCTCTTAAATGATTTAACTATTTTTGAATGAGAATATTCTCTAGGAATAGGAATGTCTCTGGCAGTTGAACATGTTTGTTTAAGTGCTCTATGTTAATACCACCACCATTTACATTTTCCTTTGGGAAAGCAAGTAGTTTGAAGCTGTTAGCATTTTACAGCCACCTTAGAAATGACGATAGCATTCAGGAAGAGAATAAAGAATATTTTAACATAGGTATTCTGAGGTCAGTAAAATGTACATCAGCAATCTTTTGACTTTGTTGCTCTAGCTGTATTCATGTAATTCAATTCTCGCCACTCAAAATGAGGGTTATGTTATACACAAGTTGTAGAAATTAATAACTGGGTCACAAAAATAGAAGTCTCAGGAGTATACAGATACACAGTATCTATTTGCAGAGGGCTAATAAGGACAGGGGTTGATTTATAAAAGTCTTCGACATTAATTGTCACAGATGGGAATTCTGAGGACCTCTGTGAAACCAAACGAGGCCCTAGTGAATTATAAAGCAGGTCCTTAGACTTTAAAAACATTTAGGCAAAGTGACAGTTCAGAACATCTGTTAGCCTTCTGTCTGAGTATAAACTGGATGTCATGGAGTGCACAGCTGTAGGCATTTTCTGCCTCTTTTTTGCCAACATCTGTCACAGCATTACAGTAATATAGGTAATTATCAACACCTCATATAAACTGTTTGCTATTTTAATTTCTGAATAAGTAAAATTAGCATTATACTCTTCTGCAAAAAAAAAAAAAAAAAAATCCAGAAGGGGAAGAGTATATGTTCCCTTTTAAAGCTGAATGACAGAGCTGATCATTTCAGGAGAGCTGAAATTCAGAAAAAATCTCTACCACAAATAAGGTCCTTAGGATAACATAAAAGACTTAGGTGAGAACAAGTTTAAATATTCTCCCTTTCTCTCTCTGTCTCTTAAAAAAAGACATCTGAGTCTCATCTGTCATAAGCAAAGAAGATCAGTAGCAAGAAAAGATAGGAAACCGCTAATCATTTATGGTTTTTTCCATTCACAAGCAGCTGTCAAATGATGTATGTTTTACGACAGTAACAAAGCCAAGGGCTCATCAATACCAAGCAATTTTACTGTCAGTTGGTCATCCTTCTTCTCAACATCTGCAGTAAGAAAAAGAGATCACCTCGCAGTGATGCACAGCAGCTCGACCTCACTGGCTGATGATAAAGCGAGTGGGGTAATAACCTGCAGGACTTTCAGAAATAAAAGTACATTCTCAGGGTCCCCCAACAACTGAACAAAGAAGGGTACACAGGAAGAGCCACTCCAACAAAAGTTGGCCTTCAAGCCAACTTTTCAGGACCACATTGGGTCCTTTTACACACCAAGGGACAGAAACCACTATGCAGTCCTGAAGATCATCTACCCAGTCGTGGACAGCACCGAAGTGATTTCACAAAGTGACCAGGTATTTTGGGTTCCTCAATTTTGGAGGCCTAGGTGATATACTTTATAAAAGCATGGTTTGCACAGGGCAGTGGCTTATAATTTTTGATAATAAGGCTCCTGTGAGGTGTTGCTAGCTGAAAACCAAAAATCATCAGCCACCTTTGGTAACAGTGGCCCACTTGGTGGTTGTCTTAATGAGAGTGATTTTGTTACTGCCCTACACAGTCTGTTAGAGCACGGGGTAAAGAATGGTAGAACAACAAAGCAATATGCCGTCAAACAGCAGCAGTGGAGACCATATCAGTCTGAACTTGCAAGTATGAGCCTGGTGACAGAAAATAATCATGTGGCAATGAGTTTTACGGTATTACATAGAAGCGACAATCACCCCCAGCTCATAGTTATTTTGCTTTGAATACAAAAAGAATAGCACCTCTGCTAGAAGTTGATGTTCCAACATGGAATACCTGAAAAAGTGCCATTAGGTCTTTTTATAAAGGAGGCATATAGAACAAAGTGGTCACTAATATGCTATTTTTAGTGCCTGAACTACAGTCCAGAAGATAATACCCAATTACTTGATATAGTGCTGTATATACTGTCTGAACAACAATAGTGGACTGAGAAGCAAGAGAAAGCACCAGATATGGTTTTGAAGTCATTCAGATTTCATGTATTTTATTTTCTTCTAAAAATAAAGGCTTTGAAAAGAGGCGCAGTGTTACCCAGGTTGAAGGAGGGGGGCCAGAGAAGAGCTGAAAGGGAGATGAGAGCAGATGGAGGTTGAGAAAGAAGAGAGAGAGATGCTGACTACAGGAAAAGATAGCTAGGGCACAGATAGCCAGAAATCTAGAGAAAAGAAAGAGAAAATGCATCTGAGGTGCACAGTCAAAGAAAGGCATCCACGTAGCTGTAAGCCTGTCATATGTGTACCTGTAAGAAAGACCATGTTCAGGACAATTTATACAGTCGGGGACAACACAGGATTTTACTTATCCCACTGTCTCCCCTAGTTTCCACTCTGCTGGACTGTGAACTGTGGTGGCTGAGCTGCAGATGTGTATTTTTTTCATAGCCCCAGCTAGCAATGCAGTAATTTTACTGATGCCATAGAGGCTAACTGCGCCAGTACAGTTTGAGACTGATCCAGCAATTTCAGAAGGAGAGGCACAGAAACCTTACTGTCTTGCTTTCTTATTTTCCCCTTCTCTGTTTCTTACTGCCTCTTCAGCCTTTATTACATGCCCCCTCCTATTTTTCTCCTCATAAACAGTCAAGATTAGCTGAAATTGTGGACCTACTCTATGTAGTCTGAGGTCCACCACTCTAACAAAGACGATTTGGTGAGAAGGACCGTTCCTACTGTGGTCCTAAGCCACTTGTGAGATGTTTGTAGGTTGTGACTATTTCTTTCAAGAGCTCCATCCCTCCACCAATTACCACTCTGGCTTTTCTTGCCTACTGCAACTCTGTATCCAGGTGGATGCTAAGCAGATTTTAGCAAATTACAAGCTGCAGGATAAATATTTTCCTCCTACTTTTGGTTTCAATGCTAAGGTTCTTAAACATTTATTTTAACTCTTGCAAATAAAACTGTCTTACATATTCCCATCACCCTACTACCTAAATGCATTGTTCAAATGCCAAAGAGTATGTGAGCTATTGCAGATCACATAATAGATGCCTACACAATCACTATACTAGTAATATTTATTGTTGAAACAGACTGTTTTGTAAAGAGCTCTGAGATACCTAGGCCATAAAAAGTGTGATATAAAACAAAATGCTATTCAGTTCAATAGATGTCTGATAAGAAAAGAACCCTAAAATTTGAACAGTTTCTCCTCCCCTTAATCAGCCCTAACAATGGTACCCCAGTCTCAGTGCTCCTGCACGCAGCAATATCTGTCTTTTAAAGAGAGGAATGGGAACGTGCCGCTAACAGAGAACGCTCATTGGTAGAACATTGTTAGGTGTTTTATAATTGATAGTTTTCAGCATCGGCACAAAGGTAAGGACTTTAGCCTTGAATACTACCCACTAACAATATACCCACATACAGAAAACTAGTGCTAAATGTATTTATTAAAATAAATGCTTTAAAATAGTCTGCTTTTCATACAAAGTAATTATCTTACACTATGTGTAAAAGGTACTTTTGTAATCAATGGTATACAACCAGCTTCAGATAGAACCACACGCACCCCCTATTACACACGGTGATGCTCATCAGACTGCATGGCACTGAATCATTTCATTATGTTCTGTAGCTTAATTCTTCAATTCCTGTAGCTTCAGTTGGAATTCATCCAGATCAGCCCTGTTTTCTAAGATGAAATCAAAATACTTCAAGGCCACAACCACCAAATAATACCATCACCTCTAAACATAGAATAAGGTATTTCATACTTTTTAGAGGCTCATAGTTCCTGTTCTAATTGTGCCAGGGCAACAGGGATTTTTTTTTCTCCTTTTCTTCTCACTTTTTTTTTTTTTTTTTTTGTTGGCACTTCTAGCCTATTAATTACCAAAGGACAAGAGAAATATGTTGTGAGTATGGGTGAATTCTGTAGCAGTCAAAATAGAAAGTAGCAGCCAGCCGGAGAATTTTAAATGCTTTAAATTTTCACAAGTCCTGCCTAAGAAGCTAATCACTAATAAGCTAATGCACTTATTTTTTTATATATTGGATAAATCAGCACAGTCAAGAGATAAAAGAAAATAAAAAGCAAAAAAAAAATAAAATAGTAGTAACAGGTCATGATTTTTCCACTGAACCAGACAAAAATAATCTAGTAGAATTAGGTAAGTAATCATCAGGGTAAAATGTTTTAATTACTAAAAATGGTTAGTTTCATTTGGTTATCTGTAGAATCCTATAATCTCTTTTAATTAATTCATTTGCAAGTATTTGGATGACCATCAATTTATTCATAAAAATGTTTGAGAGTTGCAGGCTATGCAAATTCTGTTGCTAATTAGTTAATGGGTACATTCACCCTGTCAGTGGCTGATGATCAGATACTTGTGCTTATAATTCTTACACATACAAACATTTTTTCATACAATACACCTGAATGTCTCTGTACTTGCACAGAGTGGACAGCACTGATCTTGAGCGGCTTTTTCCCCTGAGGATCAGTGTTTCCATGGCGAGTCCTGTGGGGATCTATCTTGTCTTTTCTTCTCCACAGTAGGCATTTAGGGATAATAAAATAGTTAGTGGAAGTATGTTCTACACTATTTACAATGAGCTGATGATAGTCAACATGACAGTCCAGACCCACAAATGTGCTGGGAAATCAAAGAGCCTTAGGGTCCTCAACACGTTCACCCATAGGAGCCTACATTTCTCAAGTATCTGATTTATTCTTTTAAATGTTATATCTTGTAGGAACAGGGACACAGAACAAAGTTAAATGACCAGAGATCCCTGGATAAGATAGAAATGATGCTGGCTGATCATCAGCAGTGATACGACTTCTCTGTCTTTGATTTTATCCATCATTTGTAATGCACATGCACAACGTGGGACTGATGTTGGCCCTCGCTGCTATTAGGCGCATAGTGACAGTGTCCAGGACACTTTTTACCACCCAGAGAAGCAAAAAAGAAATGCACTGTTAATTCTGTTTTTTTTAAGTAATTGAGATTACCTTAAAAACCCATCACAGCGCTACTCAGGTAGTGACCAAAGCTAAATTAGAAAGCCAGAATTCTGTAGAAGACTAATTTAGCCTCAGTATTATAAGATCCTAGGATCCTGTCTAGCCTAATGTTTATATATAGTTCCAGAGGAAATAATTACTTTCGTGAACATTGGTAACTGCTATACTGGAGCCTTGGTGAGTCAATTCATATTGTTCATACCGCTCCTCCAGTCCCAAATGCTCGAAATTTGTCTTATTGTGTCCTTTTTCTACTTTTACTCATGCTAATAATCTAATCTCACATACTAAATATTGTAATATCATTTAGGATGTTACAATTATGGAAAAAAAATTATAATTCAAGTGAAAAGTCCTTTGCAACATACATCTCATTCTATTGCCATTAAAATGTTCAATTTCAGAAGACCTAGTGTAATTTTCTTTTCCTTACCCTCATTTCACCACCCCCCCCCCCCCCCCCCCCCCTTCATTATATTTCCATTACATCTCTGGAAAAAAGTGTACTTCAGTGGATGATAACTGAGACTGTACTGTTTGATAGATGAAGTAGCTATTCTACATTTCAGAATGACTAAATCAAGTCCTACCAAGAAAGTAAAAGTTTTACATTTCTTTCTTAATCAGGGTACTTGTTGCAGCCTAACTCAAGTTACTTTTCTCAAAGGAAAATAAGAAAGAACTTTTATTTGATTCTAAACATTCCGTATCATTAAAAAGCCAAATTACAAACACAGTGATACATGCACACACATAGCAGATTGGAAAAAGTCAGCCACTTAAACGGTCAGATTGCACAAGCCCTGATTTGAGCTAAATTGCGCTTCCTTCCCACTATAAAATAGCACAGAAATGGGAGTGCTTTACTGGGGAGAGTGTGTAACAATTTATTTTCAATATCTATAAGCCAGGTTAGCAGTTTCTGAACTGTAACCAGACTTTTCAAGTACCTTCCACAGACTTCAGAAAAAGCTAAGAACTTCACAGGATTTAGCATGTGTGATTGCAGGTTCACACAGAATGCTTACAAGACCTGATTACATGAAATCTGAATTCATAATGGTTGCAATACAGCTGCATCTAGCCCTGTATCCTCCTGCAACAGTAAATGTCAGTGGAAGTATAAAAAGTAGTGCCAGGACAGAGCGAGTACAAAGTGTTATTTCCCTGCCATATTCACCCCATGCCCAGCAGCTTGAAGTTCAGGAACTTTCTGAGTCTCAGATAGTTTTTAATAGGATTTTCATAATTTTTTCTTCCCTTTATTTGCCCCCCCCCCCCCCCTTTTTTTTTTCCTAATCATGTTACCAAAATTCTGTGGCAATGAATTTCACATGTGAATGATGGGCAACATGAAAAACCACTTCTCTGGGTTTTTTTATGCATTGCTTAGTCATTTTTTTTGCTGCCCTGATTCCTTGCTCTGGCTGTTGCTGATTCAGCTTAGGAGGTTACTGCCACCACCTTTTCTTAGCGACTTCCCATCTGAAATTTCAATTTCAACACAACCACACGTATGCTCAGTCTACGAACAGCTTGTTAAAATTATCTGGTTTATCTTGAACATGTTTACAAGTAATTTTTCTTTGGTTGGGTTTTGTGTTTTTTTGTTTTGTTTGGTTGTTTTAAACGGAATCACATTGACAGAACACATACAGTTGTGCTAGTAAGTGTGAAGATGCCACAAGTGTTGATGGAGAAGGAAAAGAAGGGACAAGTAACAAGGCTAAGAAGAGCCTGGTAACTTTTCACCCAGATCAGCAGCATATTCCTAGCATGAAGAGCCACACATTCACATGCACATTCTCCTGACTGTAGGAGTCACAGAGTCACTGTCATTGTGCCTGTATGTCTGCCACGCCCACAAGTAGAAATTTGCACGGAAACCCTCAGGGAGGGAAAGAAGAGTCTGTGGGTGGTTCTCTGCAGCTTGCTGGCTGGAAAGAGCATGAAAAACCTGGCCACCACTTGGCAGGAAGGGTAGGATGTGGCCATTACTCCACAGGCTGTCTTTAGTCCTTTCTTACAAGTAAATGGAAACAGCTCAACTGTCCTGGCCTCTGCTTTTGCTCTGAAAGAGAAGGCTCTGACTTACCTGCCTTTATTTTAATTTTTTTTCAATAGGAGGATTTTATTTGCAAAATTAGCTTCACAGGGTGCAGTTACTTGCTAGCCAAAAATGGCAAAAAAATTTAGTTTACTTGCTATTGGAAAGGAATGTTTTTTCTGCCTGTAATAAACAAGGATATAGAAATACGCAACGGAATCCTCAGTGTCTGTCTGCAGTTATGTTGTAGGCAACCGTATCATCCAGCTGCCTCTTTCTTCCTGTTTTTTCTATTAAAGGTTTAAGCAGAGGAACTTCAAAATTTATTTTAGCTGTTAGATAAAACAGTTTCCACTGGACTTGACAGAGAATGTAATGTTCCCATCAGTGGACTGAATGGCCTTATTTCTGAGAACATCACTGAAAGCTCTTTGCCTAGGGCATAGGGTATTGCAGAAGCTGCTGTGCAAATTTTCAGACCCTTGTTCCAAGTTACTCAAAGCTTGTGGAGCCTTTGGGTATATCATATTATCCATCTTTGGTTCATCATCTATTCAAACCTTTGGGAACAGAGGAGGAGAATGGCTTACATTTCTGGGTAAGGGAGTGTCTGGCTTGGATTTCACTTTTATTTGTGGCTGGTTGTTCATTTCTTTATTTGGGTTTTGAGATGAGAAGATATTATAGAATTTATACTTTTTCAGTAAATAAGTATTTTATAAAGCTTGGGATAGACATTTGACACTGAACACGCCCCCCCCCCCCCCCCCCCCCCCCCCCCCCCGCCGAACTTGTATATGGTTGGAATGGCAAAAGCAGTTACTGATATAGCAACATTTTCTCAAATTTTTCCTCAGAAAGTACTTTGTGTTTTTCCTCTTACTATTATGATTCAGGCTGTGAGTTGGTCTTCCTCCTGCCAACACCTCCTGGAACATAAAGGATTCTGAAACAAGACGATCTGTCAGTTGAAAACAATAGTAGGACACTTTTTACATTTTTTGAATACAGTGTTAGCCATGGCAACCTTGAGACATTTGGACAATATAAGTCAAATTAAGCAAAGGGGTGAACTCAAATCTAAAGCATTAGTTAAATAAATTCCTGTGAGATTACTTTTATTTGGAATGAACCTGCTTTGTCCGTATCCCTGCCTCATTGAGTTAGTTACTTTTTCTAATAAATCTTGTTCTTGTTAAGTTTATTGCTGTGCAGATCATGTCATGGAAATATTCCCTCTAAAGGAGAATTCTCCTCTCTCTGAGAAAACATCCTGAAGGGAAAAAAGTGCATGGAGCACACTCTTCACTTGCTGGTCATGTTTGTACTGACTGGTATGGACAACTGTGTGTCTACATTGGTCTTGCTCTGAACCAGTCAGATAAAACCATTTCTCATCCAGAACACATGTTTGCATGGCATTTACCATTAAGCTATTAAGTCTACAGAGCAGCAGGGCGTATCATCTGCAGACCAGCACCACAGTAGCACATCTTATGGTTCAGAGCTTCCCTGACTGTACCTGACACAATACCTTGATTTTTTTACTGGCAAAATATAAGGAGCCTGCAACAGAAAGGGATGAAGTTGTAAAGGTGCTTTCTTGCTATATGCTATTTACCATTTAATTTTGATTGCTTTCACCAGCTAGCATTGCTAACTTACTCAGTTGTGCATATTCAGCAGTGATTTAGTTGATACTCTACTGGTATAAACTACAGAAAACTAGAGGAGTTGGCACTGTGAAGATTCCCTTTCTGCACAAGGAGTGCAGGGCAGTGCAGGGAGCAGACTGAAAACTCATTTATCCCTTCTCCAGTACCAGGCAGCAGAAATTAAAAGAAATGAGAAGAGCTGACTGAGTCACTATAATCCAGTGACAGCTGCTTCCCAGGGAAGAAGTTTGGAGTCCTACTGCCTTGCAGAACTGAAGGGCAGCTATACAGCTCATGTCTCCTTTTCTCAATCCCATGTCAAGTCAGAAGCCAACCAGCAGTCTGTTCAGCCAAGGGATCAGGTTTGGTGTTGCATTATTTTTTCTAGGCTGCCTGTTCCCAGAGTTCTATACTCAAATCAGTAAAAGTGATACTGTTAACACCACTGTTTTGGTTTTTTTTTTGGAGAGAGATTCAGATGTTGCCAAGATAGTATTTTTATGACCAACTGTCAGATTGTAAGCTTATCCAAACCAAAATGAAAAATTATTCATACTTAATACGTGAGATTTGAAACAAACTTCTATCTTTGTCATAAAGCTCCCAATTAAGGTAAACAATTGTTTCATTAAAAAGCTTTGGTTTTCTTAGTTTAGAAGCACAAGCAGGAATTTAATGAGAACAAAATACAGCTGTACATTTATGTCCCATATTTATTTTTGATCTTTGATACAAACACAGTGTATGTTTGAGAATAATTAGAATATTTTTTCATAGTATGGCTTTCCAATAATTTAAAAGAAACTTTGCTATATATAACATATTCCAAACTTCTGCCAGTTCTATTTATTTATACTATCCTTGTTATTAAAATAAATTATTCTTTCATTTGAAATGGTGCTATTGACTGAGATCCTCATAAATCTTCACATAACAATAGACTAATCCTTGGGAAGATTGCCTTCTGTATGGTCTAGTTTTTTCTTCTCATAGCAGTCTCCGTGAGGTGTGAGATTATTAATTCCCAACATTTTCCTAGAGCTTCAAGGGACTTTCTTTTTAAGTTATCCTGTGCTCAGATGATTCAGAAACATGGACATGAGGACTAAAAATTTTCATCTGATTTTTTGGGCTAGCTTGTATTCAGTATAGCATTCAGAGAACAGGTCTAAGGTCATCAGTAACCAATACTGCTGAGGGAACATTTACACTGTTTTCCTCACACTCATGCTTGAACATGCTGCATTGCAGTACAACTGAGAGGCAATGAAGGCATACTTAAGCAACAGCAGACCATTATTGTACCCAACTGAAGATGGCAGAAAGCATTATTCACAAACACATTTTCACTAAATAATCTTGAATTGCAGATTATTCACCCAGCACAGTCTAACAGCCATGCTACTCACTGCAATCACACACCCTTCTCCACAAGACAGGTGGAGAGACAGTATCTCTGTCATAAATCCAGACACAATTCAGCACTGTAACAGGTCTCTTAGTCTAGAAGTGCTACAGAATGCTGAGCAAAAAAACAGTGTTAAAAAATGCCATATATTAAATTAAGAACATTTTGCAGTCATTTCATAGCTGCAGAGTCCAGCTTTCTTAAGTGTAAGTCACAGTGTTCTTTAAGCAGAAATAATTTGGTTTAGTTTTTAAATGTAACATTCCAAAATATTCCCAAGAACCCCTAATCTCATGTAGACACATGTACAGTTTACTAATGAAATCAATAAGCAATATGCATAAAGTACGAATCATAAAACCTCTGAGTGAAATGGTGTTTGTCTGTCATTACTAACTGGATTACGTCATCTGTCAACATTACAGAACACCTCACTTTGGTTACAACTACCATTTGCCATTAATGTACAAACCAGTTACTCTGCCCCAGACAGGAACGGTGCACCTCAGCGAAATAACTGGGGAAGCTGTTTAATACTAGAGGGTGATCAAACTGGATTTCTTCCTGGAAACCACTTTGCAATGCAGTGAGCCTTCTGCATAGAGCCCTGACGGAGGTGGGAGAGGAGGACTGCTCCCTGAGCACACCCCAAGGCTCTCCTTGGGAGCGAGTGAGCCTCAGAAGTGGGGGACTGGTTTTCACCCCATCCAAACAGAACTGGGAAGGCTCTGGATACACCCATGGAGAGAGGTCACGTATGGATAGGTCTGCCTTTATTCAGCTTCTAACTAGTGTTCTGTAAAAAGGACAACTAGAACATTTCTTTGCTAAGACAGTGTTTCTTGATTCACTCTCACATCACCCGCAAGGCATTTAACCAAAGACAGAGGTCCCTAATGAAGTACCTTCATTAGCTTGGTGCATTTGCTGTGCTAATGCAGACTAACTGCTGCCAGGATCAGCTTGTGTGAGGCTGCACCTGTGTCCTCAGAGAACTACTGTACCCTTCTGCATCTACTACAAACCAAGGACCTGACCTGCTTAGAGAAGGGAGGAACTGGAGCAATTTGCAATGAGTTTTGCAAATCTCACCAGCTAGTACATATTCAACTATCTAGTTAATTGCTTCCAGCTGTAATTCCGTTCTATTTCAGTTGGCAACATGTACTCCTTTTGAGTTTATTGTGAAATACAATGCAATTCCTTTCCTTCCTTCATCAAATCTATGCTGCTTTGAACTCACCCATGAATTGTTTGGTCTATATAGCCAATTCATATGACCATAAGCACTATACAGCCAAATGTGATAATAAAGTCCCATACGTGGAGACTACTCCAAGTTGTGTACATGTCCAAGTAACAAGGCAGGCACACAGTGGAGGGAGATGAGCACCTACAAAAGTGCTTTAGTAATTTCCTGAGGTGTTCAGATTCTTCAACTTTGAGTTACAGTCATATTTTTCAGAGTACTTTAATTTGGCTGTATTTATTTTAGTTAGATTAAAACAATAAAGTGACCAGTTACTAAACCACTTCACAGTCACTGCAATGCAAAGCATTGTATCAGTTTGGTGAATTACAGGAATGATTGCAGGTGATTATCAGCTAAATCTTGAAAAGATCATAAGCCTTTGACCATGCACTGTGCCTTTTATACAGGGGTCTCAAATGATTTAAAACCCATGATGGCTACATCTTAAAATCTTAACAAACTTCAGCACCAAGAGGTGCCACCTGCTCACAAGGACACAGTAAATCATGCTGAAATTAGGCATCTCTCAGCCTTCCCAGATTTCTAACTGGCAATTTGTATCAAGACTTGATCTACACACATCTCAGTGTGAGCGCTCAACATACGTGCCACCTGAGCTGAGGAAGAGCAAGGGAAAGCACTGGCTCTGATGGGAAATAAATTGGACCCTGCAGGCTGCAGGCACAAGAAACCTGCCAGATCCGGAGTCTTGCTTTTTCCTGAGCCATTTCTTTCCTCATGGGAAAGAAAAGGGACCGGCAGTGACAGGGGAATAACAGCCTCTCTGCTAGACTACATTCAACCAACACTGCCAACAAAGAGGAAAAGGTTCCTAGTTTTCTGTTTGTGATTACACTGTTTTGTCATTGCTGTCAGGATGTGCCTATGCAATATGTGCCTCTCTGATGTCTCGTGCCTGTATGTTTCATTTTTAGCCGAGTGGGATGTACAGTAATTAGCCACTCATTCTCCTTGTCTATTCTCTGTGTTTTGTTTCGCTTCCTTCACTCACAGGATTTTGGCAAGCCTTCGGCCTTATTGGCAACTCTTTCCCTTCTCCCCCATCTGAACCTCCTCTGTCAATTTTCTTCTCACTGCTTGGGAGATGGCAGTTTATATATTTGTACACACAAGTGAATATGCTAATATGCTCCAAATATGGACTGCGCAATCAAATTATCATGAGTTTGGTGGAATGCTTTTCTGGATTATTTCCTCCAAAAATATAACATTCCAATTGCAAACAATTTACAGCCAACAAAATATTGTTTGAATCAAACATATGTGGTGAAGTTGTGGGTTTTTAATTCAAGATGGAAATTTTTTGTTCCTTTTTTTTTTCCTTTTATTCTTGCCTTTTTTTTTTTTCTTTTCTCCTTTTCATTATGAATTGTTGCCTTTGGGTGGATTTTTGCTTTGAGAGTGCAAGTTGCTCTCATTGACATTACTGGGACTTACATGAGAATAAAGAGTGGAAAATGAATAGCTTTCAGGGGCTTCAGGTTGATGGAACAATTTCATCTCTTCTTAGTTAATGCTGTACAGCACTCCATGAGTTTTTATCTCATATCTGAAGTTTTACAGCTGTAAGGACCAATTCAAAGACCCTCTTTTGAGTTCTTTACCTTTGCAAGATTCAATGGCAAATTAGCAATAGTAAAGGACACAGAATCAGGTCCACAAACAGCTTAGAACAACTATTTAATTTTTTTTGGTTAAGATTTAGTTTTTTTAATAATTTCTAGCTTTCTCAAATATATATTGTTTTTCATATTTAATAAATGGAGCTTTAAAATTCTGCATGTGCTAAATGAAGAAACAACTCTTTCAATACTGCAAGAAAATTCCTAATATAAAACTTCAGAGATGTTTGAAAAACCCAGACCAGTCAATAATTTTCCTCCTGTTTTAAAAAGAATAATTAACTTTAGGTATGGAAATTAAGCAAGGGTCTTCTCTCCTAGATTCCTTTTCTCAAAATTATTGGTTTGGAAATACACTGTAATATCAGAACCTACTTTTGGTTGTTTTACGTTCATGTGGCTGCAAGTTCAGTTGCATCAGTTCAGCTGGTTCAGATGAAAAGCAATATATAAAATATACATATATGAATATATAATAATATTTATTTATTTTCCCCAACCAGATCTGGGACCACTAAGATGCTGAAATGCTGACTGGCAGTACCTTGCTTGTGTCTTACAAATAAAGCAAATGTATATACATTTGCAAAATATCAAACTTGGGTTTCGTTGCTCTATTGACATATACTCAAATTAGGATACAAAGAGGAAATGAAAACTGAAAAACTTGTCTCACACACTAAGTGATAGAAACTGTTTTAGCCATGTTATCTCAGCTCACAAGAGAAGAGTCAGACATAGGATTAATCAGTAGAAATCCTGCCACTCGAGACACCCAGAGCAAGGACCCTGTCCTGTGTCCCTGTGACATGTGAGATCCAGTGAGCAGAACCCAGCTGTGGGTGACTAGTACCTGCCTGGAGAGCAGCGATGGCACAAGATACTACAGAGCTGCAAGTGTCTAGACCAGCGATTACTCTCATTACAAATTAAATCCCACCAACCTAGCACGAAGATGTGAAGTAATACCACACACCTATAATAGCTAAAATTTAGTTTGATGCAGTTTAAGAAAACAGTAATTGACCTTAGTAACCTCTCTTTGTAGCAAGCTACTAGAGAGATTCTACAACTTGGCACCTCAGCTGTAGACTACAGCAGCAGATCGACACTCCTGCTAAGTCAGCAGAATCACACAGCTGTACAACAGCTATAGCTGTACAGTACAGCACACACATAGCTATCTTGCAACAGCACTGTGCTGAACATTCCACTCTGGGACATGTGTCAAGCTAACAAGAAGTACCGCATGCATCATTTTCTGTAGCTTGACTTCATTTATTCCTTAAGATGCAGGAGAGGCTGTCTGGATACTCTAGCGTTTTGAACTGCTGGTCCTTAGGGCCCTATGAAGCAGCTCTTACATTTCGCACTAATCTCTTTTTTTCCCCCCTAGTACTATACATTTTAAAAGAGATGCCATATGGCACTTAAACAGACAAATCATATGGTGTTTTGCCCTTTCTTTCTAATTCTGTTGGCTTTACATTTCTCAAGTTGCATTCCCATTTGATGAACAAAGTCCTTAACCTCTTGAGTGGTCCTGGACGTCCACTAGACACAGACCAACATGACACTTGTGCTGACTTCTAATATATACTGGATGTCAACAATGTTACTGTCATTCACTTCAGTGCTTGATTTGCATCTAAGCATACTATCAGGGACTCTTACCTTAGCACCGAAGAGTAAACTGAAAATATAGCACAGCTGCTACCAAGGGACAAAAGAGCATTTCCTTCAGTGGCATCCAGTTCTCAGACAGACAGCAGTCAGAAGTCATGGTGTTAAATGGCTAAAACTATGTAAGTAGAATTGCACTCTAGAACACAGAGCGCACTTTTCATTGATGACACCCTAACTGCATGCATTTTGCTTTCAAAAGGAAATAAGTAACCCCTGTTTCTGTAAGCCATTTTTTATTGTCTGAGCAACAGAGCTACACTGGTTTTATGAAAGTTAAAGTTCCTTTTCATATGACTAATTTATGCTTCATAAAAATGAGGGATCAGAACCACTAGGTAGTACAGCAGATTGTGTTAGGATATAGAGAGGCAGCTCCTTTATTGGGAATTTCACATATGATCAGACATCCTTCATGGCCTCTCATCACATGAGACAGTACAAAATTAAAGAAAAGGTTGAATTCACAATGTTGGGTTTTTTTTAAACTCCTTACTGTACAAAACAAGCCCATCATATACCTTGAGAATGAAAATAGTGTTACTGTCCTGTCCACTTAATACTTAGCATTGCAAAATGCCATATAAAAGCATGACACCCCTGTGCCTGTGTATATTTATCTATGGAAACAAGACAGAAGAATACATACACAAGCATCACTTCCATAGCAAAATAATAGTAAATGCTCATCTGTAGAAGCGACTGGACACAAAAGCAATTGCAAGTGTTTATGTAGTACAAACATGGAGGTGAAGTTAAAACATCTTTGAAAATCTGACCCATATTATTGGCAGTAATAAATAAATCCTCCCTCTAAAGATAAAAGAGAAAGTACCCTCATTATTTAGTCAGACCTTCACACCATGAAGACCCAAACACAGAGGGGTTATCAAAATGCCCTTAGAATAATAAAATCAAGCACTGACAGAGCAAGAGGCAAAGTTTTAAAGTGGAGGCCCCCTGACAAGGCTTTGCTTTACTCTTAGAGGCTGGCTGGTCTGATTACCACATCTGAATGTTAGCAGAGATACAATGCTGGGTATTCGTTAGTGGAAACCGCTGTCCTAACAAGAACATTACTGGAATTATGTTGATTAACACCAGCTGAGGATGTCCTGCAATTTTTAAATACAGCAAAAAGAGACTTATAAAATTGAAAAGTAGGGTTCTGAATTGCAGATGGCTGAAGCTGGAAGTTTGTGAGGGTGCCTATAACCCATGGACTGCGTGCCGCCTACCCTCCATGTGTTTAAGGCTGTAAGCAGGCAGACCAGCTGAAGAGTCTCAGCCACCCTGCAGTTTTAGCCTCATGTGCATCACATGCCAGTAGATCAGGGTAGAGGTGAGGAACAAGGAGCAGTGCTGATTACATGAAAGCATTCCCCTGAAATTTAAGATGTATTTTCTCTCCTTCCTTTAAATACATTTTCAGCATCCCTCTTCGCAGAAGTGACCAGAAGTCCTTCAGTACAGGACCCCCACACCGTATGCTTTTCCCCTGACTGTGTTACAGGCAATACTGATAAGTGCAGACTAGGTCATGACTTTAAAAGTGCAGGCAGGGTTTCACTGGCACTGGTGGCTGGATGGATGTGAAGCTAGAAGAATCCATTTTTAAAGTAATTATAACTGTTTCTTTATGGACTACAGCAGCTACTGTCTGATCACAAATGACTCTGGAGACTGGTATTTAAAAACGTGATTGCCTCAAACATATATCATTAGTTATACACTGTTCACAAGTATGATGAAGGCAAACTAACATTTGCGAGTCTTACTTAGCTTTTTAAAGTTACAAATACCTTTGCTTTCCCTGAGAAAATATTAGCCTTCCTCAGGTTTATTAGGGAATGTTATCAGTCTTGTCACACTAGCTTGTAACCTAAAATCTAGCAAACTATTTACAGTTAATTACCTCATATTTGATAACTAACACAGAGATTTTCAAAGGCAGCCAAATTTTCCATGTTTCATATTTAGACATTTGAAGAAATGTTTGGTTTATTTCGCGCCCCCCCCCCCCCCCCCCCCCCCGTAAGAAGTCATACGTTACTTGAAATGAGACCACTGATTCACATATCTAATATCTAAATGAAGACTTAGGTGTCCTTCATCTGAGAGTCATAGTCTTTATGGCATGCATTGAAATTGATCTAAAATGATTCATTCATGATACATACAGAGGCCCCAAAGTGTTTTTTGGTGCTGGCAGAGGTGTTTTGGATTTCATCTGGCATCATCTGGTATTCAGACAGTACCCAGAATGTCTTTTAAAAATGTTTATAACTCTCCATGTTCACTTGCTCTTGGTACACACTTAAAAAAAATACACAAAATAAATTTAATCAAATTACCGTTAAAATAATAATTTGAAGATAAACCAACAAATATTTAATGCCAGGAGGTTTTTAATTACTACTGCTGATTTTGTTCATACCAAATTAAAACGGGGCCAGGAGATTCCCAGACACAAACATTAAGGAGTATGTCAGTAGCATTTCTGTATTTACATGTTCATCCCAATTTTCAGAAGCTGCACTTCTTAAGTTTTTCCTTGTTTACCACGGAGTTCAGTTCAAGCTCTGTTAAATCTATAAAAATCAATACTGAGTATATGTATTATGTGACAGTTCCATCTAAAAGTATCTGGTATAGAATATGGGCCAGATACAATAGAGCAGCCAAGCACATGTAATTTACCCAACAAATCTAAAGCACTCCTACATTGATTTTTGCAGTTTTGTAGCCCCTAGTCACAGAGCGGAGGAAAAATGGCTTACTCATAGAGTGCGCTAGTACTTGGGGCTACATCATGTTTATCTTAGAGCCTCTGATTTGAGTTGTCTTTTTGTTTACCTTTGTTGATGGATTTTTTAGGTCATTTAATGTGGTTCTCCATTCTAAAATGCTTCTATGGCAAGAAAATAAAAAGGATTTTCTAAATTGTTCTGATCTGTTGATTAATTTTCCCAAACTTACAGTGTGCAGAGTGATGGAATATTGCAACATTTTAACAGCTCCTAAATGCAATTATCTTAAGTGAGTATGTAGAGAAAATTGTATATAAGTAAGGGGGCAAGCTTTCAACAATGTATTGATGTACATCACACAATAACTAGTATAAAGGGATACCAAAACCATATTTGAGAATACAATTACAATTTCAAAGCACATTTTTGAAATTACATGCATACGTACTTACATAGCATAAAATATCTATGTATATGTACTATAATTATGTATTTAAAATGTTTCCAAATCCTAAAAGGATAATACTTACATATATATATCTTCATACTTATTCAGAAATAATAAATGGGCAGATTTCTCAACATATATTAAAATAATATTCTATTAATCAGTATTTGCTATATTAGCCAATGTAATTTCAAAAAAATTTACATTCAGTCATAGATTCTATCACTATTTGAACCTAAGTGGCAGGCTATAATATTAATGTCCAGATTAAAAACCTGAAACTCCAACTTAATACCTCCCCCCCCTCAGATTTAAACATGTTGCATGTCTAGAGCTTTTTTCTATTTTATTTACTCATAAGTATCATTAATACCAAAGATCAACAACCTTTGGTGCCATGTATGTCACTCTCTCTCTTCAAGTCTTTAGTAGTTGCATGCTTATCTATTTCAGTCAAATGTATTTCTTATCGAAAAAAAAAGAGTGAGCAACCTGACAATACAGTGTTATCGAATTTTTTCAGCTGAGACCCACATGTCATTCAGCATTCAGACATGCTTGTGCTTGATTGATGGATGGGTTTGTGACAAATAAAACTAGGATCAAGAGCTTTGCACCTTTTCCCCCATCAGGAACCAGAGTAAAGCATAACTCTATAACAATGGTGGGATTAGGGATGCATTAGCTCTCCATCGACCAAAACCACCCATTCCCATCAATACTTTGCACTTAATAACCTGAAGCTATGATAAGAAAACAAAAGAAGGAGAAAGGGACAGGAGAAAACAAATCAATAGAAGAAGAGAATGTCTGAAAGATGCACTGTCCAAATGAAGAAAAATTTTTGCTGAATTGCTAGGATAATGCCCCTTGACAAGAGAACAATGTACTGTCAAGGTTTATCAGTGAGAAGGCCTATTGGCACAACATTAAGCACAGGTTTGGCATTTGAGTGGTGGCACTTACTGTAGACGTAAAACATGTAATGCCAACATGCAGATAATAACTACTCATATTTGCTTTGTAATAGCAGTTTGGATACCATAAGGAACACAATTACATTTCTAGGTGTTCTGAAACAGATGCTGCGAACACAAGGACTGATCCTGTCCCCCTGATGTGCACATGATCAGGATGGGGCTGATGTTTTTGACTAAAACTTTTTGTTAAAAAGCAGTATTAATTTCCACTTGCATTTATATCTTTTCTCTCTTTAATAATCAATATCTTATCTGGTCTTACAAAGTAACCTGAAAGACCAGGAATAGTCTTAGGCTTTAAAAGGTCAATAGATTTCATGTAGCTTCTTGTCATCTTTGAAACTCTGAGATGTAGGAAATAGCACCAAGACTGGAAGTAAAAGAAAACTATCCCCTAACCTCTCCTTCTCTTCAGGATTAAAGTAAGAGAAAATATATTTCTTACAACATTTGCAGCTTACCCAAAAAGATAATGAAGTGTCAGTTAAGAAACAGCTTATCGAATACATCTTAATACAGGAACTGCTCCCTTTTTTTGCAAGACTTGATGCTTGAGCTTGCTGCTGTGGTGAGTGAAACTAGGAAATAAGTTTCCCTAATGCTGTGCTTCTAGTGCTGAAGGAGGGGAGATCTAATGATTTTCTTCCTTCAAGATCCAGAAAGAAAGGTCAGCTTCAGCACACAACCTTAAGTCCCCCATCGCCCTTCTCTGGCAAAAGGCCAGCACTGGATGCTGAATTCCCTACCTTGTATCTGAGCCTCATGCAAAGCATCTGTGTTTATCAAGGAAATCTTTGAACACAATTTTGTCCTTCCTTCTAATATGTCCAAGTGTTATTTTATATTGCCTATTTATTCCAATTAAATACTGTTAGATTGAAAGTCGACAAAGAACACACATGTTGTTGATAAACATTGCTGATATTCACTGTTTTACTCAATCAATGTCTCGTTTTCAGGTAAGTGCCCGATAGACAGAAAAAAGTTCTAATACCCAAGATACTCAACAATGTTACTTGAGCTCTAATTTCATGAAAAGTAACAGAAATATTTAAAAATGTTTCTTTTACAAAAGGTTTTTCAAAGCCACTGACAATTATAAGATTTTACTCACTATAACAATGTACATATGTGTTAGTATCTCCATATTAGTCATCTAATCACCACAGCGTGTACTAGAAAGGACTGCAAAGTCAGTCCAACAGTAAAAGCCCAGGACTACAAAACAGGCAATAGGTGCTGGGCTGCTGGCTCTGTCACACTCCTCCCTTGTCACATATGGAAAGTCATGAAGTCTCAGCATCCCTGCTTCCTTGTACGCAAATGATTATTATGATTTACAGCTTCAACTCAGCCTATTCACTTGCTATGATCACAGGATGTTCTAACAAAGTAGAACCAATAATGAAATAAAGGAAATGCCACAAGAAACAGGCACGTTCCTAGAAGTCAATACACTCTTTACAAGTTCCTTGATGAGTACATGAAGGTACTGAAAGGATATGGAATTAAGTAAAAGCACTACAGTGGCTCGTGCAGAAGTCGAAATGCATTCACGTGAAATGAGGTAAGAACAACAGGCAAAGAAATATTTTCAAGGCATGCCAGAGGGTACTGTGAGTCAAGAAGAGTCAGAATAACTATGAAAGGAAATGGCTAACAGTAAAGTATATATGACAGAAGTAGAGTCAAATCTAGCATAGCATATACATAAGTAAAGGATGGAAATAAATCAGTAAAACATGCCAGAACTCCAAAACCCATGATAAACTAGGAACTTTGCAGACAGCAAACCCTTCATTTTTTCACTGCTGTCCTTATAATTTTAGTTAGGTTGCATTGTCTTGTAAAACATGAAAATGCTGTTACTGTCCTGTCCGCACTTCTTCTCTATAGATTAACCACCATAAACTGTCAGTAATTTTGGTTTGATAATATTGTCACACCATCAAAAAGCCTGTAACATACTTCAATGAACAGCTTGAATTTCAATGTGTCAAAGTTACCCTGGTTCTGATAACGCAACTGTTGATACAGAAATGTATCTCTCATTTGCTTAAGACCTTACTGACTGTGTTTGAGGGTCTGTTCATATGGAGCTAATGCAAGCCCTCAGTTCTGCCAAAACTGCAAAAAATGTTAACATGGAGCCCAGATAAGCGATCCACTCCTCATAACATATATTTTATAGTAGCAAAAATTATTTCAATACTGTTACATAATTTAGGATTCGTTCTGATAACAGTTCATTAGTAGAAAAATGAAGTGTTAAGGGAAACTTATTTCATTTCGTTGCAATTCTGAACTGTCAAAATGTACTACTCTTCTCATAATGTTTTAAAAAACCTGTTTGCACTATTTCTACTGAAAGGATCCAAACATCAGGAGGCTCTTAGTCACGCAGTCTTAAGAATAGCTGCCAATGACTAAAATAAAACAAAAGATGTACTTGAAAAGTTCTCCAAACCAGTAACTTTCCATTCCACAAATAAACAACGTAAATTTGGCAAGCCCACATCATATAATTCACACACAATGAAGAAGCGAATATCTGTTTTAAGTGCAAATCTCAAAGCTATTTAACTACAGAGCAGTATGAGCAGTTCCATAATTAATTACTTATTTCATACCAGAAATAATAATGATCTGATTGAGATATCATCAGTTCCAAACAGCAACTTATTTCCTAACTAATTCTGGGATGAGAATAAGCAAGACTGAAAAATAAAGACCCCAATTCTGCAGTGAGCAGTATGGCATGCAAGGGGGAGTGAGAAAGCTGTGTGTGTTCTAGGAGGTATGCAAAGGCCAGTTAGATATTTCAGTACAGCATGGTGATTGTACCCAGACATTACACTAGTGACTAGGTGCAGGTGAGGAGTGCATGTTGTCAGATGCTGTATTAGTTTATTCCTTTTCTTCCTATTGTCTCTCAAGATTGAAATAACTGAAGCAAAGAATAATTCCCACAGTAGTAGCTGAAGATTTTAATCTCAAGTTACTTCTAGCACAGGGGTAGGACTGCCAGATAATTTAGTAACTGCCCTTCTTGTATGATTTTAAATCTAGATCTACGGACCAGTTTTTCTTCAAAATGTAACTGACTGGGCTAGGCCAAGCTTTCTGGTCCCCAGTGGTTCCAACACTTTTTTTTCTTCCTGTTTGAATTTATTTGGATTTATATTCTATAAAGTATATAGGTAAAAGATGTTTCTAAATCCATGCTTTGTCTCTTTTCTTAAAATGCTCATACAATATTCCTCAATCGTAGCATCATTTTCCTCTAAATCTAGATATCAGCCCAGGTTTGCAAGACACTTGACAAAGAATTTCTAGAAAGGCTTTCCAATTCTAATGATCTCTGATCAAGCTGTTGAATTAGAAGAAAAGAAAACTCCAAAGATTTGCTTGATTTTTCCCCCCTAAAAAGGTATCAGTAACCCTTTTAAAAACAAGAATCTTGTATCAACACTGCAAGCTGGGTTGCATTCTTATGAATTCAGTGAGAGAGAACGGTGTTTTGTAATGCTTTAGCCTCAAGAAATGTAAGGTCGGGTACTGAATACAATGCTTAAAATAAGTGTTGATGTCGTTAATATAAACATCTGACCTTGATCAGTGACCCACTAGATACCTTCCCTATTTTATTTATGAGGTTTTAGCTTCTGAATGACTTCTGCTCTTATGTAACATTCATAACACACAGAGTATTTACAAAAATTTCATTTTTTCCCGACTACATCTCTCCCTGAATTTATCAATACAAGATACACAATCAGCAGCTCATGTCTTAATTGCATAGATATGCGCGAGTAATTCCTCTTTGTTCAACTATTTCCAAACACCCCAGGAAATAATTCTAGGGAATTTGGTAAGTCAATATATTTATATTCAAACATTATGCGTACTCTTCATAAGGCTGATCATTAAAATTTAGCCCTTGTGATCAAAAGAGAGAATCCAAAATAACATTTGAATGGCCACAAGAAGGTCCATCAGGTTATGAAGTATTTGCCAGCTAGATCTTCAAGTCTTCATTTTGGAATCAATTCTTTTTCTTTGGTGGAACTAAACGCATATGCTCCAGAGGGTTTGCCCAACTTCTGAAGGACATGTGCCTATAATAGGCCTTTCTCATCTCTGTCTTGTTAACAAGTATATAAATAAGAGAAGGCTTCAGTAATTGGCTCAGAGTTACTAATGAATTAATTAACTTCAGTCTATTTTACCTAACCTTTAATAATAAGAATCTTTTTTTGGTCTAGCAATAGGTCTGACAGGCTGAAAAAACAGACATGCAGCAAAGCTCTTGAAAATTAATGAGAAACGAGGAAAGAATCAATGTACATTCTGCTTGCAGAGAACTGACACAAAAAAGACACAATAAACCATGAACAAACACAGTCAGTTTAAAAAATAGGTTAGAAAAAGTGGGCAAATTCAATTATAGAAGTAATTAGAAGATATAGGGCAAGGCTGCCTTTTGGGACTGTGCCAGAAAACATGAATTAATAAGAGTGAATAGAAAGCGCCCATGTAGTAATTAAGAGGCAATCACCTATGGCAATGAATACCTGAAAACAGGCTGCAAACTATTAATTCAGTGATCAAAAATATTTTTAGATGATTAATATGGCAAATTTGTTTTAAAAGACTAATTTCTGGAAAGATATCAAGACAATAGCACATTATTTGTTCCTCTGGCATTTATATAGCTAATTAAATTTTATAATTTGCAACAACATTAAGCATTATCTGAAAACAGTAAAAGCAATATTTCCTCCAGTAATTCTTTATTATATTGTCTTCAAAATCAGTAAGTTAAGACTAACTCAACTTTTTAAAAGAAAATCCAAGTGCCCAGAAGTGATTGCTTCATTTATTTGAATGATTTTTGTTGTTGTTGTTTTTTAAAAAGATACCATGCATGATTTTTACATAATACTTTTGAGCTACTTTAAATTATTTCATACCTGTTTTAATTATAATTCAGAGAATTATAAACATATAAGTGTATAAATTCTTTGATACTCAAATAAGCCATCACAGATGTTAATGCATGGCCAAGAGAGACTTTCCTTCATTAGAGCGTGCCCTTCTCCTTAGATACAAAAAAAAAGAGAAAGTTACAGTAAAGGTGTTCAACATTAGACAGTAAAAATAACGACCTAAAAATCTGGTAACAAAATCTCTTATTTTTTCTTGCAGTAAATCAGGTAAGGACTAATTTATTGTCACAAAGCTGCTTCCTAGACCATTACAAATGCTAACATAGAACATGCACAACCTGCAAAAATTTGTTTAGTAGTGAAAACTTAGCAAAAAAATGGGCCTACCCTGTAAAGCAAGTCTAAATGGAAGGCTTATGTGTTGAGAAGTAAAACAAACCACAGAAGCTTTACAATAGTAGTAAGTTCACCACAGCTTTATCAAAAACACAGCTTAATTTCTCTAAATTCATCATTTTTCACCACCATTTGTGAGGATTCTACAAAAACCACAGAAGCCTCCAAAAAATGACCAAGAAAAAAATATTGATGCTAAGTTTCTAAACTAATAGTGACTGTGAAAGTTTATTACATTTTATTTGTATTGCTGCAGAAAGGAGGAATCAGCCTGAGTGTTGCCAGCAACCAATGCATGCCTTGAAGCATTAAGATTTACATCTTTTTTTGGCCTTCTAGTGTAATTTAAAATATTATTTATGCCCCCAATTCAGAAATACTATCAGAACTATAAGCAATAGACAAAATTGTCTGCATTAAATCAAAGACCGAAATGTTATGGTTCAAAAGTCTGCCCTGATCTCGAACTTCCTTCACCCTCATTTTCTCTGTTGTGGTTTGTGAAGTAGCAAAAGGACTAAAGGGAAAAGGCGTGAAAAACTAGCAAAAAAAAATGGTGAGAGGAAATGAATTAAAACAACTGAAGGAACACAATTGTTAAAAACAGAAAAAAGAAACCAGGCAAATATTACTAAAAAATAAATGCAATTTGTTTCAAAATGAAGTTGCTTGCCTGCACCACTACATTATTTGGAGACTGAGGGAGCGTTCCCTCAACAAATACTAAAAACTTCCTCTTTCGGTTAGAAAAACTTAGAAAAATTGAATCTCCTTTGAAAAATATACAGCTTAAAACTACAGGTAAAAGAAGTTAGTGAACGCACACTGGTTTTGTGAATGCTTCAAAATGAAACACAGTTGGAGACATTGCTGCTACACCTTTAACTCCAGGTAGCCTCCATGGGTCTCATAATGGGTTGTTTTCTGCTGCAGTGCTCGGACAGAAAATAAAACTGAATGTGCCATATCTGGAGTATGCCAGTAGTTTGTAATGCTGTTGGTGAGAGGAATCCCTAAAGAATGGAATATAATTGGTGGATTGATTACAATGCTGATTCTGAACACCTCTACCTAGTTTTACAATGTGTTCTCCCAGGACGAAATCTTAACTCCTGGTCACAGCTATATAAATTTGCAATGAGAAGAGCCTCCAGACAGGATTTGGAGCTTTCTATCCTCCACATCAATCAATTAACAGGAGTCATAACATGATAGCAGCTGCTTTCGTAGGAACAGCACAGCCACTCAGACCTATTATAGTATCTGTGTCACCCAGTGTTAGGTACCCAGTTTCATCTCCTCAGCTGGCCAGTCTTCTTGTGGCACCTTTCTAACTAATGGAGACAGAGAGGGTCCTTTGGAGACTAGCCTAGAAGAGAATCCTAATTTGGGTGCTCCTCATTGCCCAAATGGAGAGATTTTCTCTCTCCATTGATGACAGAGAAAGCCTAAAGGATCTAAAGAGACTCAGCTGGACAAATGAAGTGTCTTGTCAGTACTTCTATGCGTCCACTTTCTTAAGCACTAGCACCCTTTTTGTTCCTCTAACTTTCTGTTGTTGCAGCTCAGCAAGGCACTTGTTTTAGGACTTCTGTCTCATTCCCATTTTCATACTGAAAGTTCACCATTCACTTATGCTAGTGAATCTGTTTCTGTTGTGATGCCGTAAAACAAGCTTTTGAACTGGTCAAGATCTAGAGATCAATCAACCTGCCCCAGCACTGGTTATATCCTTTCCAGCTTGCTGGACCCTAATCACATTCCTTGAACCCATTCTGTTACAGTGACCATCCTTGCCAACAGTCTTTCAACCTTTTCTGGTTTTACTCTGTTTTTTCTAAGTTGAGGAGCTGGCACTGCACAAGGTATTCAAGATGCAGGCGTACTATGGATTTATATAGTGTCATAATGATGGCTTTATTTTGTTCTCTATTCTGAAAATTTTGGTTCGACTGTTCTTGACGTGACAGTTTTGCAGAACTATCCATTTAACTTCAAGATCTCATTTCTGAGAAGTGACGGTTAGTTACCAGCCCATCATTTTATATGTAAAGATAAAGTTATTTTTCCTGTGTGCATTTCTTTGCACTGAATTTCATGCCATTCCCCCTGCCCCCACATTATTGCCAGCAACGTAAGGTCTTTCTCAGTACACCATAGCTGATCCTTCTCTTAGGTCCTTCTCTGAGTAACCTAATACCATCCCCAATTTTTTGCCCTTCACTATTCACCTTATTTTTCAGATCACTTACGAATATGTTGAATAGCGCAGATCTCCATGGGGTTTTCAGTGATGACTCGCCTCCACTGTGAAAACTGACCATTTATTCCAATGATCTTCCCACTATAACTATAAACCAGTTATTTATTGATGTGAGGATCTTCCTTTTTGTTCCAGCACATTGTACTTTCTTATCGGCTTTTAAGAGGTGGACCTTGTTAAACATCTTTTGAACATGCAAGCACATAATATCAGCTGGGTCTCCTGTGTTCTCCTACTTGTAGATTCCTTCAGAGAATCTAAACATATTTTTAAAGCCAGGACTTCTCTTTTAAAATTTATGTCAGCTCTTCACAATATGTCATAATTATCCAGATTACACTAATTCTATTATTTGTTATAGCTTCTGCTCATTTTCCCAGCACAGATGTCAGATTTATAGGACTGCAGTTTTCTGGATCTGCCTGAATCCCTTTTTAAAATCTGTTGCTGCATTAGTCAGATTTCAGTCCTTTGGCTCAAAATGATTTGAACTGAGAATCTGTACACCACAATCACCTGTTTTGCTCCTGACTTTCTTTAGAATTTCCCAGTGAATATGTCTGTTCTTGATGAGTTGTTAAAGCTTGTTTTGTCCATTTATTCCGTAAACTATTTATGGACACTTCAATTTGAAAGAAATCCTAAAATGCATTCCATAAATTAAGATTCTGAGATGGGAATGTCTGCAACAGCCCCCATGGTAAGCACAGGTGCAAAAAAATCACAGCTTTTCTGCTATGACTTTATCTTTTTTGAATGCTCCTTTCAAGCCTTGAGCATCTTACAGATTCTCTGGCAGTAATCATGCTCCTGGTGTGTTTGAAAAATAGGCTATTATTGCTTTTTATTCCTTGTGTAAATTGTTTGTCAACTTCTTTTGGAGATTGTTTAAATTGCTTGTTACTTAGCTTGACTCAAGACTCTGGCTTACCATGCAGCCTTACAAGTAATACACTACAGGAGGTGCAACTTCATCGTCTGCTTAAACTTTCCTAACTCTGAGTTACCACCTAAAGAAAGGCCACCTTCCCATCCCCAAACCATGAATTCCCTCCAGCTGTCATGTGCTGGCACTAGTGCTCAGTTATATTAATGAGCTGATTGGGCTGAAAACTAACCCTTGTAAGAAACTGATTTTCTTTAACCACACGGTCCCATAGCACTTGTGCTGTCACAGAGAGAAGGGAAGACAGAGATAAAGCTCATGGTGTAACTGGTGCTTTTAACAGCAGTGAATATTTAGATTACCTTGATTGTGAACTTGTGTCTAGGGTTAGGGGGGTAAATCTGGAGCACAGGTCAGAAATGAGTGGGTTGGTGGGAGTGGTGAGGTGAGGACACCTAAGACTGCTGCCAAATCCAGCTT
The DNA here is from genome assembly GCF_017639655.2 of Falco naumanni. NCBI lineage: Eukaryota > Metazoa > Chordata > Aves > Falconiformes > Falconidae > Falco > Falco naumanni. The sequence continues at coordinate 20,830,532 of NC_054066.1, forward strand.
CTGATCAAACTACATGCTGAGTGTAATGCAGAATTCTGACACTCAGGGGCTTAAGACAATCAATTACAATAATCAAACTTAAGCCTTTTCTAAAGGGGTATTTAGGAAAACTTGCAGGGTGTATTTTCCCTGCCCAGTGAAGTTATGTCTTGATTTTAAGATTGCGGTGTTAATTTATTGGAAGAGTAGGAGGGAAGAAAAATCAGGGGCTGGGGAACTTTCAATACCATTACTAAAATAAAGAGAGCTTGGGGGGTACTTAATCCCCATCCTGCACTTCTGTCATCAGCTAAACATTGTTCCCCATTGTGCACACAAGGAGAACTGCAAAGCTGACCCAGCAGATCGAGATGAAAAGATTAGAAGCAGAAATTAAAGTCTCCTGGAGAGATTGTTCAGCTATTATATACCCATAAATTTTTCATGGATTTCCCCACGTTTTAAAAAATCATATTAATCTGAACTTGAGAGCTTTAAAAACATGCCTCTGATTGTCAGTATTTCCCTCTGATTGCCATCTAGGTGCACTGTGGAAGATCTTTTCTTAGTTTAGCTGAAGAGGAAGATATATGCAAAAAGAATAGATAGATTCCAGTATTCAAACTATTTGCCCCGGCTACTTCTACAGTTTCTGACCTGTCTTTCATTTGGAAGAAGAGGAAATGTGACCTTAGGACATAAATGAATGGTACCATAAGATCGTAAAATGGATGTACTGGGTGAGACCAAATGCCCATCTAGCCAAGCACTGTCTCAAACAGTAGACTAGAGAACAGAACAGGCACGTAATAACACTTCTCCCAAGTACTATTCCAGCTTCCACCAATCTGAGTCTCAAAGACCACCTGAACCAGATAAGGTTCATGTGTATTTTTAACTTCAATGGATTTCTCTTTTGGGAACTTGTTCAAGCTTCCCTTGAACCCATATAAACTTTAAACTCTGACAGTACCCTATGGGTACTTAATTATGTTAAGTCTAAAAGACCTTTTGCTTCCTTTCCAGCTGTCCTATCTGTCACCTGCCTTAATTTCTTGTCCTGGCAAAGACTATGCACAATCTGCATGTAAGGACCCTCTTTATGATGCTTTAGACTAGATACCTTTATCATCTCTCTCAACAGTCTTCTTTTCTAGGCATACAAAGAGTCTACTTTGCTTAGTTTATTTTTAATGGACATGTCCCTGGTTCCCATGATCATCCTTGTTGCCCTTTTATGAATCTTTTGAAAATGTAGGGGCAGGTAATATGCAAGATGTAGGTGCACCATGTATTTATACACTGGCATAAGCATTCCGTACTTATTTTCTGTCCCTTTCCTGTTTATTCCTAACATTCATTGAACACCACTAAGCAGATTCTTTCATGGACCTATCTTTTATAATCCTAAGATCTAATTCCTTGGTGGTAAGTCAGCTGAAAGCCCATGATTTTATTTGCAGAGTTTTGATTATTCCCAGGTGCATCACTTCAACTCTTATCTAAACAGAATTTCATGGGATATTTAAGGACCGCTCACTGAGTTTCATTAAGATCCTCCAAGACAGTCCTGCTAAGTGTCCTCATCTTTATTTTCCTGAAAAAACTGGTATCATCAACAGACTCTCACCTCACTAGTTGCTCTCTTTCCACTTTCCTTATGAATCAAACAAGGAAGTTTCTACACCTCTAGGCATAACCTCTCTTTCAAACTGAAATCCCATTTCCTTTCTCCACAGCACTGCGTCTTTCACTGAATCTTGACAATTCCTTGCCAGAGAGACAATAGCCAGTTTTGAACCTCTATGTCTTTTAACAACACCCAAGATTTTTTGGCTCTGATAGATGTAACACATGAGACAATAAGGTTTTCAAACCACCTCTCTCAGAAGGATGCCAGTCAGAACTCTCCAGTTTTCTTGGCATTGCACACAGTGTAGTGCTTAGAAACAAATTCTCTTCTCAGTTCAACATCTGAGGTCAGTGACAAACACAGCTTTGAAAGAAGGGTACATTTGAATACACTTTTCTTGTCAGATTAATAACAACAGTAAAGTGATGCATCTTTAACAAAACCCTCTAATAAAGGTTTTAAAAGCATGGTGATCATGGGAATTAGTTTGGGAGAACATGCAAAGTGCAGATCCAACTTAATCTAATTAGGGCTCTAATATACAGAAGTTAACACTTCTGGCAGAAGTAGTTGACAAATTAAATATTCTTCCAAAGAAAGAAAAAGGAAATTATAAAGTGCTTTGGAAAGTTTGGATCTGAAAATTTTTAAATTCTATCACAGTGTTTCTGAATTTTTTAAAAGAACTTCTCGAACACTTTTAGCCAAAAAGTTATAGAAGCAACTAGTTGAAAATGGCATTTTACTAATACGAAATTATTAGCATTTCTGATATTGTTTTTTCAAGGGAAAAAAAAGTACAAAGAAAAAAAAAGAAAATGTTACAAGTGCTGAAGTATCTGCATCTGTCTTTGAAGTATCTAGCAGAATAGCTACATGGATCGAGAATGAAATCTCTCCTTAGCCCTCATCGACACATTTATATTTACAGATACACAGAACCTTGTAGAAGCCAAGAGTTACTTTATCTTTCCTCTAGTCAGTGCCAACATAACAGAAACCAGCACCACCTTTTAGCTATCTCCTCAATTCAGAAACTGGCATGAGAAATTTCTAATGAATAGGGGCTGGATGACAGCAAGAAATATTATACTGATTAAGCTGAAGAATTAAACAATTTGGAAAAGGCAAAATCCATAGGACTGAATTGAAAAGATAATTACAAGTACAGAAAGAAACAGAAAGAAATAACAATCAGCTGTGCAACTAAGAGACACAGAGGGTAAGTGAAAAATTTAAGAATTAGTCTAGGAAGGGGTGAAAGAGGAGTGAGGGAGAAGCCACCTCTAGAATTCATGTCCTCATAACAATGCCAATGAATCACAGAAAAAAAAAAAGCCTGTAAGGGACTTTGGGTGGTCTTGTTGTTTACTGTCACAGCCTGTGATCAGTGGATTAGTTAGCTGAGGGTCCATGCACTATGTAAGATACCAGAAGATGACTTACAAAAAATTGCAAGTCATCCATATACTCTTGTAATTTATCTTTGTGCTAGCAATTTCCTCACAGCTGACTTTTTTTTTTTTTTAAAAGTAAAATATTATATATTGCAGGTATTGGAACTTCTTCATTTTCAGCCTCATTTTTCAATGACATCACCTTCTTCTACTGACTAGCAATCCTATACCTTGGTTTCCCTACTTCTTTGAATGCTCATAGAGTTCAGTTTCATGCATCTTGCTGGTCACATCTCATTTTTATATCTTGTTTACTTCAACTGTACTTCTGTAGGCTCACAGTAGTTTTTTAGGCTTGCCATTAGTAGTCTGATTCCTGTAAAATTCCTTTTTGAGTCTTCGGTTAAGGCTCATGTGTTAACAAAAGATGTCTCTCAGAACACAGCCCATCAGTGGCATAGTTTCTGCTTGTGCCTTTGGTATCTGCTCTTTGAGAAACTGCTATCACCATATCTTTACTCGTAATTTTCCCCTTCTCCTTTATATGAAACCAGTTATTTTATATGAAATGCCAATTGCTTAGGTTTGTATAAAGTCCCATGAAATACACTGATTCAATCTCTTTTTCTTAATGCTTGTCACATCCCACAAACAGCCAATGTTTACTTATTCCATAGCCTACTGTAAGACTCAGGACAGGAGGTTCTCAATGGCATAAAGGAATTGGGTACTGTATTCCCATTTAATATCATCTAAGTGATAATTGAATCAAAAGTCAATGGGAACTGGAAGTATAAAACCCTGTTACATGTCTGAAAAACTTCTTACCTGGTGAGGTTTTCAGCTGCTTTTCCCACCCTGAGGAACAGGCATGAGTAGAAGGGCTGAGGAGGACCTGTTGTGCAAAGGAAACTTCCAGGAGCAGGAAAGCTGGTGTACCACGGCTCAGGCAGTGGGCTTGAGCTCCCATTCTCTCCCATCTTATAAAACCTCTGTAATTTTCTACTAGTGCATTTAGCCCAACTCATTTCACAAATCAACAGACCCAGCAGTCAGTTGTCAGATACATTTAACCATACAGTAAGGGCAAAAGCAGTATGCACAGAGAGTGTTGCTGACAAACTGGAGACCAGGTCATTGAATGACTCTTTTTTCTGAGAAGACAAGTTCCTATGCTCTCACTGAAGGTCCTCAGCATGTCAGGGCTGAGATCTCCTCCTTGGTGCATACAAAAGCTGACGTGAGCCAATCTGCACCACAGCTACACACTCCTGACCTTCATGATGGTGGTGGGCTTGTTTGTTTGTTTTATTTTGTTTTTTCCAGGCAGAGATCTCCTAAGCTCAGAAAACAGAACAGAAAATGAGAAGCCAAGAAAAGATGTTTCCTGATGTTATAGATGTTATAGAAGTTATTATATATATATATATGAAATATTGTACTTATAATGTCATTTCCATGACTTCATTTATGGCACAGAGCTACTGCTCAGCTGAGCTCTACTAACATGCTGCCCAATTTCCTAGAACAGCAATGAAACCAACAACTGAGCCCAACTTCTTCAGTAGGGTGACTGACTATCGTACAATGGGGCTCAAGAGCTGGACTGTTGTGGAGGTTAAGCACTGGGGTTTGATCACCAAGATCTCATACTGCCACTCAGCCTTTCTATGCCTCGGTTTTCTCATATGAAAAATGGCACTTTGAAACTTTAATTATAGGTAAATATTTAATAGGCATAGCAGTGTTTGGAAAACACATTTGGAGGGAAAGAAGAAAACACTTGTTTAGAACTAAAATTGTTCTATGGTAGAAGAATAATGAAAACTAGGAACAGTTCTTTATCTTCTTGAAAAAAACTTCACAATTAAACAATCTGCCCCAGTGATTCACTGTCAAAGCTCATAGCCCAACCATGTTTGCCCAAGTACTTAACCTGAAGGCCATAATATCATGACTGAGGAGTCACAAATTAAGATGGGGTAGTCCTTGTTCAACATCAAATTTTCTTGGTCACTGAAGACAAACAGAACTAAAAACAATGGAAAAAATCCAGCTAAAATACATTTGGAGGGTCTATTGTTCAGTGCCATTACTGGTTATCTGTTAAATGGCAAGTAGTGAAAAATTTCTGTTGCTCTTGTGCTTTTTTAAACCAATTCTTCAGGCAAGACACAATTAGTTATAATTTTCTTTTCCCCTGCACTTGAATGCAAGTTATGATTTTGTTTGTTTCTCTGATAAACAACTCAGAAATTGGCAGATATTAATATATGGATAAATATTCTGCATAATTCCTGCCTAAAGCACCATCAGTGCTTCCTTGGGCAATATGTTTCTGGGTAACCAGGTTAGATTTTGACCTATAATATGCTATCATCTTCCTAGTGTAATAACACTATCGCATCATTTCTCATGTACGCTATCAAAAGATCTACAAGAGAAGCTACTAATTTGTTGCTTTACATAGACTCAGTGCAAATGACCTATTATGGAATTCAACAGCACTGCTGACATCTTTAAAGAAAGCTCTTTCTCTTCTAACCAAAGAAAGCTATTGAGTGACAGCCATCAGTCAACTGGGAAAGATGAGTGATAAATACAAAAACAAGGGGTACCTGACTGAAGTGGGCAATGTGCTAATCTTGTCATCACGTTTACAGCTCCCACTACTATATTTCTTGCCATTATACAGCCAAAGAGTATTTAACTGCTGAATGGGATATTCTGCTACCATGTGCCTAAAGCCACCCTCTGGCATTCCCATAGTACCACTGTGCAGAGACAGAATGAAGAAAGAAATGACAATATACACTCTGAACGTGTATTTGTAATATTTCACGTATACATATGAAGATTAGATCACACATTTACTTTTTTTCAACTGCAAAAGACAACATCCCAAGTTCACAGTTATCCAAGCATAAACCAGAAACTGCTGACTCGTATGAAAACAAAAACTCTCACAAACAAAACACTACAGTTATGGTTGAGTGCCCGATGTTCCTATTACTTTGGCAACTGCTTGCAGTGCTATCCGATTATACTGCATTTTAGTTCTGAGCAAGGTTTGACTGAGTACTGTCTTCATATAACCAGCAGAGTTACCAGCTTCCCTGGAAATAGTAGTCTAATCAAATTTTTATTTGGCATAACCGGCTCTTCTTCTAAATGTCAGTCAAACTTACACAAGATTTTTGTTCTCTCTTAGGAGAGCAGGAAATATCAGCTACAGACTTAAGGATAACTCTTGAAAATGCTGGTTACGTAGGAAACCCCCTGACTTCTGTATGTTATTTTTGAATCATAAATTTTGTTTCATTATTAATTCTTATCTTATGATACCAGATATTTAAGAAGTTTACATATATATAATCATTCATTTAATCTCAGTAATATCAAAAGAGATTATTTTTCTGATGAATGTATTAGAAGCTTAACTAATTACATTTTACTATAATAATGTAACACAAGCAGAATTTGTATTGCAATTTATTTTGGAAAACACTAGATAGATAAAAACAAAGGTCAAAAGTCACAGTGGATAATAGCTGATGGTTTTGATAATGCTAATTATATATTACTAAAGAATAAAGGTAGAAAGGGAAATATGAGCATTAAAAGAAAGATAAACATCCCAATGCTGAATTTAAAATGAAAAAAGGAAAAAAACCTTTAAACGTCTTTGTAGCTCACTGTCATAAACCGAAGACATAATGAAGCCTGAATTAAAAATGTCAGTTTCTGTGAATGTTGATAACTTGGTTCTTTGTTGCACAAGTCAAAATGTGTCTGTTTGATGGGTTAAAATGACAGTCTGCAAATGGGAGAAGCTAGAGCTAAAAAAAGAAGCCCCCCCCACTTCCCAAAAGACTTATAAAAAGTAGGTCCGTAATGCAGTACTTTAAGGAGAAGACCTGTAGGGTAGAAGAGCCATATCTTTAAGAAGTAACCAAGCAGCACTAAAAGGCAATGTCCATGGCCAATCAAAACTATTTCTCTAGCTGCTGGGGCTCTTGCATCTCTGTCTTCACACTAGACTGGAAACCCTTTGTACTAATTGCCAGACTGTACCAGATTTTCTGGTTCAGTTCCATCCCACAATTGACCGACAATGATGCGCAAGGAAGGGGAAAAATTCAGGCTCACCACTGCAAGCAGAGGGTCAGAAATGGTTTCATAGGGAGCACATCACTGCTTGGCACTAAATGCAGGGTTAAGCAAGCATCATCTGTACTTTCTTCTAATTCCTAGGTTAAAAGGGGGATGGGAAAAACATCCACACTGTTGCAGGGTAAAGAGACGACTCTGAAAGCTGGCATACCTTCTGCAAAAATCTTCCACAGAGACAAGAAAATGCCTGGAGGATTTCTGGAAGTTGGTCTCTAATCACAGTATCAGTACATTACTTATATTAAAATAAATAAAGCAGTTGTGAAATTCTGTTATTCCGTAAAAAACATCCTCCCACATTTACAGTAAGTGTTAAATTATTTGCCTATAAAGTGAATTTTCCAAGGAATTAAAATAATTCACAATCTTAGGTACTGGAAAGATCCAAACAAATATAGATATATAGAAAATAATCTGTAATCAAAAAGGTAGAAATATTTTAACATAAAATGCATATATTAAAGTTAGGCATTTAACAATACACTTTTGAATTCATAAATAAATATCTCCTGTGCATCTAATCTAGTTCACTGCAGCTTATACATACGCACATTCTTATTGTTGTAAGGTCTTTTGCTTTTTGATGAATTGCTTTAATAAATCTGGGAAAAACTTAATTGAAGAGGAATAAACCCACAAATTCTTTCAGAAATTGGACTGACAGAATCTTTCTGATCACAAATCTTATTTACCCTCAATTGTTCTCCGCCCACTTTATTTCAAGCAAACAGCACCCCCAATAGCATTTCTACAAAACATTAAGACAGTTCTGAGAGCAAAGTAAAAAAGAACGAGAAAAGGAAAGAAAGAGAGAAAGAAAAGAAAACAATTCAGCACTTATGGCAAGGCAGTTCAAAACCATAAGATTGCCTGTGCTACCCATGTCCTGGAAATACCATGCCCACAGGTCAAACACTTTCCGTTTTACCCAGTCTTTGGAGCATACTTATTTACAGAATACCTGCTCTCAAAACACCTCATTGTGCAGGTAATACACTCCTTACTTTCACTAGTTAGTTACCATTCAGTTGCTGTAAGAGGAAAGGCACATTTCATTCAAATCCATCCCCTCTCTCACCCCACCACCTCTCACTCCAAGAATGGTTATTTTCCCTGTTAAACTGAACCTGCTCTCCTCTCTTGCCCCCTACGAAAGCTCCAAATGAGTGATAAGCTGCGAAGTTTCAGAACTAGGCCAATAAAGTTAGCATCTTAAAGCACAGACAGCAGAGGACTTAGGCAAAAGCTTACCTTTCAAACCCTGAACAGAGCTGTCTTTTATGAGGCCTATACAGCTGACAAGTCCTGGGACTTTCTCAAACACAGGACCCATACAGGTGAAATTCTAATAGGTGGTAAACACCTGAGAACTGGACAAGAAGACTACAAGTAAAAAGAAATCAAATGAGTAAAATGTCTTCCCAGAGCCACAGTCAGCTCTTGTGCATGGGGAGTTACGAATGCACTGGCTATAGACTTTTGTCCAAAGCTGTAGTTTTTTTTTTTTTTTTTTTTTTTTTAGTGAAGCTAGATTAGTTCATACAAAACTCAACAATACAGCACTGAAACCCATTGTTGATATTCAACATTTTTCACATAGCGGAACAGAATAGACAATACGGTATCTAGGAAACCATGGGCTGGATTACAAACTGATGATATCTCATCCTTCTGGAGGGCCTGTAATCCTTTTTATTACCTACCACAGAAGGGGGGAAGAAAACCCAAAACAAAACACCACAGCATAAACCACCCCGTATCAATGATTGAACTCTTTTCATAAATAAACGAATTTAATCTTTTTCCGCTTCTGTCCTAAGCTTACTCCCCCACTGCAATATACATATATAATATGTGCCTTTCACGCTACTTAAATAACTGTTAAATGCACAGCATTCATGCCATTCTGTACCATGAGGCTCATTTTAAAAACTTCCACATTCAGTATTTAAAAACAGTACTATACCTGACTTCATACTATTTCTTTCAACACTTTGAAACTTAAACATAATAATACCTCTCTTATTCTGTAACAACACAAATCATATTTGCCTTCACACATAAAGTTGTAACCGAAATTACTGCTGGGTGTATAAAAATATTTGAAATAATTTAGCTGTTTGTTGATTTTATAAAAAAAATTCTTCCATTTTCAAACCCCATTTAAACGGTCCATATACTTGCTCCACACCACATCTCCAGTTCTCAACACACTCGGCTCAAAGGTCCTTCAGTGCAAACTCTGCTTTGTTTATTTTTGCAGCACTTATAGTCCACACACACACACACAAAATAATTAAAAATTACAGTATTTATAGGGGATCCATTTACCCCTGCACAGATTATTTTTTATCTTCCAACCTCACTCCATTTCTACAGACTCCAGTTCCCATATTTTCCTTAAAACCCCAAATAGTCTAGGTAGCCACAGAAGTGATTGTTCCTACCAGTTTCTTTTCATCACTTCTGCAATTGACCAATTGACAACTGATTGATGGTTATCTTTTCACTTCCACAATGAAAGAAATTACCATCACTATAGCTATGTACAGTAAATGCCTCCAGAGTAAATTACATGATTCTAAAATTCTCCTTAGCTCACTTAGTAAAACATCAACACAAAAAGTTTCTTTTTTGCCTCTCTTCCTGTACTGCAGATTTGGCCTTTCCTGTCAGCTTCAGAAAAGAACTTGACAGCTTCTTTAAAAAGAGGAGTATAAAAGAACTTGAATAAGGGATGGCACAGGGCCGGGCTAAGGCTTCCATTCTCTGCAAGTGGCTATTCTTTGCACTGAAAAAAAAATTAGGCATGTGCGCACAGATAAGCCACATAAGAATACCCCAAAGAATATTCCCAGTGACCTTGAGATTTTGCTGCAATTCCATATCCATTCTCTGCTGGAATAGCTTCATGAATTCTGAACTTCAGAATGACTAACTTATTTCCAGAATGCACAATTTATTCCTTGTAGGGGGAAATACACTCCCACAAAATTAGGAAGGAAAAGCATTTGTCACTACAAAATAAAATAAATTTGTCTGTGTATTTTTGCAGTAGTTGAAGTGTATTAATAAGAATTTGGCTCCATTCCCATAGCTGATTTTAGTGACGTTGAGACTGAAAAGAGATGTAATTCTATCTCAAACCAAACCCCTCTTACTTTTATCAGAATTTTTAGCTCCTGCATGGAAAGATAGTGAAAACTTTTGATTGCTGTACAATTAAGGGCAGTTTTCAGAGAATTAAATATACTGCTGAGAAAGACAGAGATGATTTATTGTTTTTTTTCCGTCTTGGAGAGCACTTTAAAAATAAAAATAGATTAATTATTTCTTGTTATTTGACTAAGTGCTAAAGGCAAAATCTAACTCTGTTTTGGTGTGGCCAAAAGATTTTGTAATGCTATAAGAGTCTGTTCACAGTACAAGATACAACTCCTTGCAGATCCTCTCCAGTTCAAATTATGTCCTTTAAAACCTACATTACTTTCTGCAGGCTGACAATCTATGAACTTTTGGCACTTCAGGTCACCAGTATCACTAGCTTTTAAACATAAGCTTTCCTATATTTTGGTTATAAACAAACATCAGGGCCACCTAGTTTTCAAGTTCTCTTTACTTTACAGGAAAGGAGTTTTCTTGTAATTTATGATATGCCACCTTGGGTGGATTCTTCCTAAAGATGTGGGTCCATAATTGAGGATGCTTTGTTCTCCTCTATACCAGACATTGGTCATGCCAGATCTAAACAGGAGGTTATATAGTAGAACAAACACTTTTCAAACATTCTTTTCAGTTATTTTCCCCCCTCTGAATCTATCAGCAAGATTACTTCTGGATATCTCTACCCTGTACTAGTATCCACAAAAGGTGGGCAAAAAAGAATCAGAAGAGATTTGATCTGAGAAACCTACCCTTCAACAAAAGACTAACGTTCACCTAAAAGACTAACCATGGTCTGCAATTACCTGTTACTGAAAAGACCTGACAGTAAAGAACTCTTTATTATGAGGGTGAGAGTAAGGAACCCTTTATTATGAGGGGAAAGAAAGGCATTACCTTCTGTATTTTCTTATACATCTCAGATGTTCTACGACAACTCTTAGAGACTTTGTAAGAAAATTATTGACATATAATTCATATTCATCTCTTACATTGTTGTTACTTTTCCAAACAATTCTATGTCCACGTACCAATATCCAGTGAGAAATACCTGGTATTAAAATCAGTAAATTACAGAGTTGGTGCACTGCCGTGCTAACTAGAAGAAATGAAGATGGCTGCTAATAATGTATATAAATATGATTTGAAAAGGGACAACAGAGAATAAAAAGGAAATAGAGTGAGGGTCATCTTTAGTTGATTTAAAATTGCATTTTAAACAATTAACCACAATTGTAATACAAATTTGTGCTGGGAAGAACTGTAACAAAAATCAGCTACATCTGTCTTAAAATACATTTTGTCAGATTAATAATTCTTTCTAGGAAACATCGTTGTCCACATATAAATTTATTCTTGAGTATTTCTAACAGGAATATTTCCTAGACCAATTAACTTTTCCTAGGCCAAAAAGAGTATCTGATAATAATTTATCAGATACCCACCCTTATTTATTTGTAATATTTATTAATTTAAGATATTATATTATATGCTAATAGCTTTGAAATAATATAGCATTAATGTTTCCCAGCCAGAAAACAGTTTCATGATGCAAGAAAGGAAAGATACAACTGATTTTGACACAAGAAAACTTTAAACTGGAGGCTTTCAAAGCTGTTATGTGCTGTTACACACATGTATTTAAGTTCAGCTTTTTCTTAACCTGATTGATGGTTTGAAAATTTAAATAGGAAAAAATAGAATAGAATAAAGTTTCAACTTTTACAAGTCTGATTTCTAATTCTTTCTAACAGAAAGACTTATTTCAAGCCATTTTTGCATCACTAGGTGTCAAGATGACAGCTTTCTGCAATGCACGACATGGGTTACTCACTTGAAGGTGAAAGGAAATTTGAAGAGTAACCTTCAAATCCTATTATGTCATAACTACTTCCCAGGAGAGGTGAAGGAGGCATCAGGGACTACATCTATAAAACCAACCTCTTGTTTCATTCTCTTGTCTCTGGGTGCAGGCTTTTAAGTGTTTGTATAATATAGGGTCTCTGCCTTTTTGTTGCCAAGCATTCATAGCAAGTACTCCACAACATAACAAGAATTTTGAACAGAAGCCAGAAAACCATCTATCACCTGTTTTCTTTTAGGATACCTCATTGGGTTTAATGATTGATATAAAACTTATACATGTCCTATAAGGCAGCTAATCTGTGAATATAAACTAAGTACATAATGTTGGGGTGTTGAAAAAAGAAAAAACCCACACCAAACCCAAAAACCACCCCCCCCCCCCCCCCCCCCCCCCCCTTTGTTAGGCAAAAATATAGGTTGGGGTTCATTTAGACAATTTAAGGGTCTGGTCACTTCCAAGACAGCAATTGCCTGTGAAGAGAAGTGCCGCAGGAATAGCAAATATTTTAACTGCATCTTTGTGGAGTAGATAAGTAACTTGTACAATGACTGCTCCTAGAAGTATACCAGTAAACTAGTTAATGTCAAATGGATAACTAAACAACAACAGAGCTTTCCATAAAGGATCTGAAACCAAAAGCAGCTTTGAGAATGAAGGCATTGCTCTCTGCAAATGCTAAGGATTTTGTTATAAACATTTTTATAAAAGATTCTATCAATCTAACTAAAACCCTTTACTAACACTCATCATTATGATTTTTTAAAATGCTTTATCAGCATCAACTCAGCCAACATGATACAGACTAATGGAAAGATATTCAATGTAATCTCCTAGAGGAACTAAGTTCAGACAGTAGTCATAGCTCTTATTTTAATATGAACTAATTTTTAATCATACTAAAGTACTTGAAAATTAATATACCCTTAAACTCTCTTCTCTGTGTCACCATCTCCATCAAACCAAGTGTGTTTATTCTGCTCCTGCATTGGGCTGTGTTTGAGAATATGAACAAGGAGAATGTGTGTAACAAGGGCTTACCAGTGACAACTGTCAATAAAGAAGACAGGAACGTCTTCAGGACTGCTGCAGCTTGTTTGAAAATTTAGCAGCCTACTGGGTCTGCTGGCTTTCAGGGAAGGAAGTGCTGTTGCTATTTAACACGACAGTCCCTATTGGGTCTTATGACTTAATACAGGTTCTTAGAGACTGACATAGTCCTTGCTACACAGATGAAGGAGCCAAGGACTGCTTAGTGAGATGATATAAGTTCAGTGTGTTACTCGAAAGCATTTATAGTTAAGATGTTGAAACAATGAGTTAGAGGAGGGGATAAAAATATTTACAACTGCCACTCATTCAAAATTCCTTCTGAACATGAGTTCAAAATCTGCCATTACTCCCCTACAGAAGAACAACAGCCTTGGGGACCTAAACCCTAAACACTTAATTTTTGAATGAAATCTATTATAAAAAACACCAGACAAGACAGAAGGATGTGAATGCTGACGCTACACGCTACAAAGGAGACCATGTGGTACCAAGCCCTGAGCAGCAACAATGCGAACACTGAACATCCTCAACACTTTGGATTTTCGGACTAACCTATTAAAAAAAACCCCAACAACCAAGAGAAGGACAACAGGCGTTCAGAATCTCAGAATGCACTTTTTAATGACAAACAGGACTTCTCTGATGTAGCAGAAGAGGAGGAATATAAATGTATAGAAGCAGAAAACTTGAGCACTTTCCTCCTAACCTCTGAAAATCAAAAGCAAGCTCATGTGAGCTTGGAGTCTGAGGACATACGTGTTAAGGAGTAGCATAACTACAGCAACATATCAAGCAAGTTAGAACAGTGTAGGAAACTAGAACAATTGAACATTTTGCCTGTAGAAGTAATCTGTGAAACAGAGCAGCAAGGACAAAATCAGCAGAGTTCTGAGTTGGAGGAAACATTCTGCAAAAAGAAGCAGCATTACCACTGTGTGTCACATATAGAAGCCCAGCAACATACATGACCTGAATACCTGAATGTAACCAGCAGCAAAATGTAACTTCAAAAAGAACAGAAGAGAAGAACAAGATCATGCAAACTCTGAATTTCTCAAAAAGAAGGGTTTCGAGGAGGTGCCAAATGCAAAGAAGTATATCACCCTCTGTGACCCCTGAGCAGTTAAAGAACAGAAGGAAGGTCCCATCTGTGAAAAAACAAATGACTAACAGGAGAGTGTCACTTGCAACTTTGGAAGAAGAAATAAGAATTAGTAATTATTTTGGCTGAAGTAAAAATTATTTGAAAAATGACACAAGAACAATGTTAGAAGGCTGGAAAGTAACATAAATTGTAGCCAATAATTTCACCATATTACACCATGTGATTCTCTTCTTTTCTTGAGTAAGACCCAGTATTAACAAATCCATGCTGCAGGCTTTAGGCGAGGATGTGTTTTTGCTCTGGATGATTAAAACGGCTTGGCTGAAATTAAGTGGATAAAAAAGTGATCTGATTTTACTGAGTGACTGTGAATCCCATTGCTTTCAATCAAAAGTATATATGCAATTTAATACCTGAAATTAGATACTTTAATCCATATTTAAGAACCAAAATAAGCAGCATGGGGAAAGCAAGCTTTAAAGCCAGTCAATATTATTTATAAACAAATTCCACATGGATGAAGAAGAGAAGTAATATGCTAACATTGCTGAACACTCAAATGGAGACCTCAGGCTTGATCCAGCACCTAAGAAATTGGAGGCTTTGTCATACACAAATACATGAAGAAGGCCTACTGTGCCCTCTATGCCCTTGGCTTTAGAGTGAAAAAATGGCAAAGGGACAGCAAAACACAGGTGTCTTCCCTGATTGTGGTATTGTATCAAATGGATGAACCATTTTCCTGTAAGTTGCCCTGTGGCTGCATAGATCTACATAGATCTACACAGTGTGTGCTATGTGTCAGACGGATACATACATCTGCACATTCTATAAAGCAAAATGATAAAAAATATTTTTGTTGCATATTTTGAAAATTAAGTTTTATACTGTTAATGCCACTTAAGGTAGAAAAAAGTGAGGTTTGATAGAATGTTAACCCAGCCATCTGACGGGTGGCAAAAATGATGTAATGAAAAGGGAATGTGTGCTTTTACCAAAAAGAGCAGTCTGTCATAAAACTGCTGTAACCTTGTCTCCTAACCATATATATTACTAACTGAATTATGGAATAATCTAAAGCACAGTTTCCTTTACACAGCTGAAGTAATTTGCACAGCTTGGTTCACAAAACAAAACAAAAAAATGATAGAGCATAATTTTATATTTTCACACACTTGGCACTGAACACAAGCTCATTTGTTTTTTTCAGGAGTATTTTGCATTCTTGGAGTACACCAGCAGTGGCTATAATGTGTGATGTAAGTGTATCATACAATGTGTTTATTATAGCCATTTCTCTGTAGCTGTTACAAGGGAACCCCTTTGAGGCTAGATAAAAGTTTGCCAAAAATAATATTCAAATATCCTTTTAATCAAAACAAGATAAAGAGGAGATTAGTGCCACCAGTGTCAACACCACCACTTCCAAAACATATGCTCAAATAAAACATGAAAGCTTTAGGGGATTGGTTTTGCAAGCTTCAGTAGCTTATACTTCCTCTCTCTTCCAACTCTATGTATTATTAAAATCCATCAGCTGATGATGTGTGTTAATGACAAGCTCCATCCTCAAAGGACTCTAATTCATTAAAGGGAACTATCAACCTGTAATTTTCAGAATTTAAAACAAATTATTTATTTAGATTATTAATTATGATTTTTATTTCAATATAGAAACTTCAGATTTTTTTTTGTCTCACCTAAAATAACACAATGAAAGAAGTATATCCCAAGAAAACCCCCCCCACATAAATATGTAGCAAAATTAATTTCGCAGCTAAACATAACAGCATGAGAGCTTTTTCTCCATAACGTATCCATTTTTCATGTCTATCGTAACTGGTTAAAATTGAACTTTTTCTTTAAATCTTGCTGTTCTTTCCTTAACTAGATTGAAAAACAATTATAAATTACATTTTTTCTTTTGCTTACAGTGTATTTAAATTCCAGTTTCTTAAACAGAATGTAGGGCATTAATCATCAAAATTATGTCCACTGAATTTTTATTTAAAATATAGAAACTTCCATTCCTCCTCCTCTTTGGCAAAATTTCATCTGTACAAAATCTAAGGATTTGGTCTAACAAATCTTAATAAAAACCCCGTGGTTTCTGATTTAATGTGGGAAAGCAAACTTTATTTAATTTGGGAAATTTAATGTGGGAAAGACAAGAATGAGAGACATTAATTCAACTCAGTGCTTGGTGAAGCTACCAGGAGCTGATTTATGGAGCATACCTTGCCTGTCTATCATCAGAACATTTTTATGAAAGTCCCAATTCAGTTCAAAACATGCATTTTCCTGTCTGACAGTTTTATGATATGGAGTTAGCCACCAAAGTCTGTAGATAAAAATGAAAAAAACACTTAAATATGGAGAGCATCTGAGCATGCAAAGATCCTTAAAATTTATAGTTAACTGCTTAGACCAGTGCAGTGTGTGGTGGTTGGGTATTGGGCCTTTTGCAGCCATGAAATCCTATATATCATGTTGTTTCCTTGGGGAGTTCAACCAAGACCTTGGAGTGGCCCCCACAGCATGTTCTACACTGCCCCTGCACTGCCTGCTGCCCACGGCCAGCTTAGAAGAAGGGGACAAAGTTATCATTCCCACAAATCCCTGCCAAAGCACATGAATGAATGAAAAATACCGATATAACTTAAGCCAAGGGGTCTTTTCTGAACGTCTTCCCTGGGACAAAAGTGCCATTTTCTTCCAGGTCATTTTATCCAATGGGGCACCTAATCAAACCATCACACTGCAGTGTCTTAGTCACTACTCCAAGTCTGTCACTGTCATTTTCACTCCATAGATGCATATTGTGGATGTTTCACATGTGTAGTGTGATTGTGGTGGCATTAGGAGGGCATGGCAGGGGGTCTGCCAGACTGCTGCTGAGCCACATTTAGGGACAGTCACAAATAACATGAAGCTGAAACTGCAAGCATCAGCCATGCCAATTCCTCTGATGCTAGGACTGGCTTATTGAAAAATACAGCCACATGAAAGGAAAACCAGAATATTACAGAAATTTTAAATCACAGAAGTTCTGTTTCTACAGTGCTCTGAAATTCCATGAAAACAGATTTTGCGCACACTTGCATCATTTAATCAGACGCTTCTCTTCAGGTGTCTGTCACCTCAGTAGCACTTAAAAGAACACCTCTGTTATTTGAAAGAAGAGGCGCCTATTGCTGAAGTGACTTCATGATGGCATTTGAAGCAGAAGAGGTTGCACTCTTCACAAACAGCTATTACAGATACCTTACACTGAAAATCTGGCATGCATTTAAAAGAAAAGAGGTATATTAAACCATAGGTAAAGGAGAACAGTCTTCAAAGAATTTCATAGTCTTTACAGAATTCATACATATTTAGTGAATAAGCAGCACATTTTAAGCCACTTCATTTTTTCATGTGACCATTATCAATTTGTCACTATGGGCTTCCAAGGCGAAGTATAAAATATATAATTATTGTACTAAGAAATTCTGAAAAAGTTGTATTTAAGTAATACAATACATAGGGAGAAGCAGTGTTCTAAGTTTCACTAAATCTGCAATAAAAAAATGAACTAAGCCACATTTCTGCATGCAAAAAAGAGATCAATTCTAATGGCTTTTATTTGCACAAACACTAGCATGGGATAGGATTCTTTCCTGAAGGTTCTGAAATATGACCTTTTCACTCTTTGGCACTCATGCCCGTAACACTCACTTGTATCAAAGTATGGAACTGATTCTAATATGGCTCTCCCAGCCAGGAATTTCCCATGATTAAAGTAATTATAAGGGGAGAACTAAGTTCATACTAAACTCCCTGACATACCATGCCAAGAAAGTCACTGAAAAACTCGTTTATTTGTATTCTATTCTTTTCAAGCTTGTTTTTCGTCTCACCAACATTGGTATAATATACAGTTATTAGAAAAAGCTCAAAGCACAAAGCTGTCTTTCGAAGAGCACAATTAAACTAAAACAGACATACCTTTAGAGCTGCTGATATGAGGGCAGAATCAAATTACAGCATTTATGGAAGAAGGTGGAAAAGGTATTTTGCTGCAAAGCAGTGCAACAATGAAACTGTATATCAATGGCAACAAATTACTTAAACTCATAGGATACTTGACAATTTATTTTGAGAGCCATTTACTACAAATGTAATGATTTATTGTGCAATACCCCTGAGTTCTAGTTCATCTTCCCATGGCTAAATAACAATTTTCTTTCTATGGTGAATACATAAAGCTCAAAGTTACTTGTTTGTAGGATAAGATTACGTATTTACAAAATCATAGCAGATCATTCATTACTAAAATGTCTGTAAAATCTGGTAAGTCTGGCTAAGCAGCAGAAGAGGCTAAAACCCACATTATATCAGGCAAACATATCACATGTGTACATAAAGGGACAGACTTAAATAGTTTCCAAATGCTTTGCTCCATAATTATTCTTCAGCCTATTTTTACTACAGAGAAGATGGTATCTTAAATGTAAACAGTATGTATTGCTTGGATTTAGGGCTGAGTTAATGTTTATTATTTGCACAGGATAAACAGTCTCATTCTTCCTGTGTGATACTTCCAAGAGAATATTGAAGAGCCTTGATTTTCCTCTCAAGTACTGAGAAACCAGATGGGAAACCAGGCCAACAACATTCACCAGAGATCTTGATTTAATCATGCTACTGATGCATCCAAGAGTTTTAGCATGTACTTATGAAGCACTGTCAACTTTTCAGCTCTTTAGTATGGTTAAGTTAGCAACTTGTCTTAGAAAAGCAAATTTTTGCACTCATGGTGGCAGAGAGAAACTAGAAAATAGAATCCAATTGACCAGTTTTATTGGTTCAGAATTTAAAAAGCAAATAAACAGAAAAGTTGTGGAAAATTGGTATTGTTATTAAGTGACATTATAATTTTGAGAAGAAAGAACTTGTTTCAAGTTTTTCACCTTGTGCTGGCAGTACCGCCAACTTTTATAAACAAAATACATACACACAGTATGATTATTAAAGTGGGTATATCCCCCCACAGTGTAAAAGTAAGACTAGAAAGGAATTGTTTTTATATAAATTTTCCTGGAGAAAGTTAATCACTTGCAAAAAAATGTTTTTAATCTAAATACAGATTTTCTTTCTGAAGAAATCCAATATTTATTGTGAAAAAAGTTTATAAAAATATTTTCATATCATAACTGAGTTAAACAATCTTAACTACAATTCAGTTTGATAGTCAACCTTAATTTCCTTATTGAAACTGTGTGTCAGTGTGGAAGCTCAAACAAAACATTTATTTTTCAGTACTTTCCAGTACTTTCAGTGCTTGCAATTCTTAATTAGAAAACTTTAGATCTTTCATCAATTACTTCACAGCAGATGTACAATAAATTTAATTCATAAAAAAAGACTATACTGCTAAGTAGCGTGTCGGGTTTTTTGAAATTTTTATTGGTTATGCATGATCTAAATTATGTTATTCTGGGTGTCAGTTTGAAAGAGAAAAACTGCATAGATCCATGACAGACTTGAAAAACTATGCAATCACTTTCTTATATCTTACATTATAAACGTATTTAGTCTCTGATAGAAATGAAAAAAAGGATTTTGTTTTTCTATTTATAATTATGCTATTAGCAAGTGTCAAAAGCTACCATTGAATAAAAAGATTTTTCTTCTTTTAGTGGAAATACAAAAAAGTATGTTTGGATATCTTAACATTAAATAACAGCTAGAGATTACTTCCTACAAGTTGCAGAGTGTTGTTACTCTACTGTGATATTGATCACTGGCAAAATCGTTACAAACCTAATACTAAAATCATGGCTACCATTGTTAAACACATCTCTCATACATCTCATGTCACTGTTTCAAAGCACTTTTTAAAAAATAATGGACCTAACTTTAATGTAACACCGGCTATAGGACAGTTTCATTTTAGCAGTATCAAAATGAGTCAAAAGTTTGTCCTAGGTCAAGCAACACCAGGGAGCAGAATCCAGGAATCTTAACTCTCCATCTTTTGCTTTCATTTATGAGTCTATATGATTTTGTTGGGAAACATTCAAAACCAAGGTCTATCTGTCCTACAGCGATGGTATCAAAACTGCAAAGTTCAAAAGATAACATATGGTGCTGATTTATATGTACCATTTCCAAAACTCTTTGATTCCCAAAGTCTTGCCCAACTCTGGATATTGCAAACTAAAATTAAGATGCAATCCTTGACATCCCTGTGGCCAAAATTAAGAGATTCATCAGTGGAAAGAAGTGTTTCAGTTACTTAGAGAAGACATCCCATATTTACTGTTTTTAGAAATCAGGCTGAGCCATTAAAAACTGTTCTGAAGAACTGAAAGTACTCAAACATTTCCTTCATGTCAAAAGGCAACAAGAAAGGTTCTATCTCTAGAAATTAAAAAATGTGTGTGTCTTAACATGAGTTTTAATTACTGTGCGTGGGGCAACTGACCTTTTTCCAGGCAGTTGGGGGGCAACTGTATGAAGGACCCATTTCCCATGAAACCAGCCTCGAAAGATTTCATCAGACAAAATGATAATGAGCTATTCCAGTTGAAATGAGCTGATTAGTTTTTTTCCCCCCAGCTGCTGTTCAATTAATGAAGCACTTTTAAAAATTTTGAAATGAAGTTCATGAATCATCTATTTTTATTTTCTTAAATTGAAAACTGATAAATGAATTCAGTCTCTTGGTGACACAAACAAAAATAGTTTGAATCTCAGAACTTGAAGAAGTGTTGGAGTAAAAAAAAGCAATTTTAAACACAGTGTGAATATTTAGCAGCAAATATTCCTAAAGAACTGTTAAAATACAGATGACTGAAGTAGCAGCCAAAAAAAGGGATGCAAATGACTCTTAAATGAAAGGTTATAGAGCATGAGAGGTGTTTAATCCAAATAACAAACTGTTGTTGTCAATGAAAGATCTGATACAAAGTGATTTAGATAATACAGAAAAATGAACACACAATTTGACAGCTACCCTGGATTTACAGAATCATGGGATTAAATGCTTTCCACTTATTCAAAGAGGATTAGTCAGGATACATTTATTTATTTAAAGCAGATCTTTTACAGAACTAAAGAGTTTACAAATGATACGGAGTGATGGAAAATAGAAAATCCATATCAGCTTTAGCTTCTATCATTCAGCCACAGATGTGAAACTGCTTACTATCAAATACGCAATATACTGCATTAGCAAAATAATAATAATATTAATAAATGTGGTGCAGCCTTAAACTACTTAGTCAAGGAAAGAGAACATTAAAATACTTGTACAGGCCATTTGCAGAGAAAGCTAATAAAATGTGAACATACTAATGAAACATCCCCAACTAGACATGATACTTGAAAAACAGGTGCAAGCCAGGGATAATGCCAGTGGAACTGCTATAGCTACAGTCAGTATGAGAAGGAAGATATTAAGCAGATGAGACTGGGAAGCAGGATTCCTGCATGCAAGTCCAAGAACTGCTGAAGATTTGCCACAGGGCACTGATTAGTCTCTTCATTTTTCAGCTCCCAACTCTGTTAAGTAGAGATGATTTCTACCTTGCAAAACACTAAAGTTTTAATTAAATATCTGATAAGTGATTTAGTCTTGTAGCAAAAACTTCTCCACATAAGCAAAATAATAACAGCAACATTGTTTGAAAGTTTCTGCTTGTGCCAGAAACATGTCAAAGCCTAATTTTCATCTCTGCTGAAGGATACTTATCAGCTCTGGCAGGGCTTTGCACTGGCTCTGGGATTCCTTTTCATCACCAAGGTGGTGAAAGACAGGTATAATGAAGGAAAAAAAAAAAAAGAAAAAGAAAAAAGAAAAAAACCCCTCATGTTTAGGTTTTTGTTTGCTTGTTGTTTTGTTGTTTTTTTTTTTTTTTTTTGGCAAGAAAATTTGAGTATTAGAGGCCAAGCAAGTGAGAAATAGCCCTAAATATGAAAATAAACGGAAAATAAACAAAAAAAAAATGTGTAACTGGGTCAAGGAAGTGTTTGCAGATTCACAGTTGAAATTTGCATAGTAATTGTCAGTTTCTGAATTCAATATATTTAACATCACTTTATTGTCCTCCCTATATTGCTGTGCTTCTAGCACTCCCACTCCCACTTCAAGAATTAAAACACCTTCCTGCATGTCAGTCCCAGTTATAGCTGCAAAAAGGTTGCACATTTAGAGCTCATAACAATATTTGGCTAACTAGGTAACCTTTCTTCCCTTCAGAACATCTGTGATCAATATGCCTATTTCCTTACCAAATCCCAAATTTGCAAAAACTGCCTAAAGAATCAAGAAGAGACAAAAGAAAGTAGCTACCCCACCTACTGTCTACTCTTTAGTACCTAAGACACTACCTTGAAGACAGCAATATGAGCCTTTTGAGCTGAAATTAAAACTGATCAATGCGAGAGCCTTCACTAAATGAACTATATGCAGTATTAGCTACAGTGATGTACCTGACTTAATTTGCATCACATGAAATGATCCAGATAATGACAGTGACCCCTGTGCCTGTTCATTTCATTTCCCCAAACTGCTGGGCCTATCATTAACTAAGGCAAGCTAAAATAACAGATGGCTGTGAATTAATGCTATCTTCAAATATCAACTCAAAAAAAAGTATCTCAATCAAGATAATTTAAATTCAACATTTCAGCAATAAGTTAATATAGATTCTGTGTCCACTTGAGTGTACAGTAGTAACTTCATAAATGAACTTGCTAACACTTTCTTACTGATAGGGATGTTGATAAGGCAAAAGCTGTAAAACTCCCCAAATGCATTATTTCAATTATTTTCCTCAGATCTGAAAAAGCAGATATGGATGAACCAGTAGATTAATTTAAATTTTGACCATAACTTTCTGATTAGATAGAAACAAACAAGACATGATGATGTAGTCACTGTTTTAGGGAAATGATCACCTCATTAAGTCCATTCTGAATTTTCTCTCACTCAGGCAGACCTGTGAACTCAGTCCTATAATAAATCCTGTAGAATAAACTTATATAAACATTCTTTAGGATTTATTATAGAAGTATCCAGAGGACTAGTATATCTATTTATATAAAAAATATATGTATATATACATTACTTTCTCCTAATATATACCAGGTGAAAAGAGAGAAGCAGGAGCATTGACAGCAACAGTAACAAAAGACTGAAACAGTGAGGAAGTCATCTGCTTTGACATGCCTATGCCATATTGTTTCATAGCTCAACTCTTACTGAAACTATGAACTCAAGTCTTTTGAGCTGTCTTGGTAGACAATGCTTCATCAGAGAGCTGAGTGTCCGCAGGTCACCAGTGAAACACCAAACCCTGAAAAGCAGCAGTGAAGTACTTAAAAAAAGAACAGGTAGATACGTACACTCACAAAGCTCCTCTTGTGAGGCTGCATCCTGTGCCAGCAAACAAACGCTGCTTCTATTCTTCTTTCTAAAGTACACTCACAAAGTGCCAAATATTCTAAATAATACACGTCCAAGATGCATGAATCCTACTTACGCTCTTCTTGACTGGTAAAAGTGTTACACAGAATCATCAGCACTTACAACTCAGTGGTCAAGTGCTTCATTTGGTGAACAGCTCTCCTGTTCCTCCTCCAAATATTAAGTGCGACCAATACTGTAGATATCCTGGCTGCACAGATTATAACTAAGAATCCACCCTCTGATTCCAGAGCAAGTTCAGAATATAGTAAGCCACTGTCACCAGCTGAATACAAGTTTATCTAATTCTGTCAAGGTATTACAAATTTCACAATCTGAAAATTGCTACTTATGACACAACACTGCAACATAGAAAACCCTTTCAGTCTTTCATTTTCTGGGTAAACTGCTGCCATTGCAAGCACCATTCTCCCAAACTTCTCTGAAGGCTCTGATTCTTTTGGATACGAAATACTGCTGCCAGTTTGAGAGAGGCATAAATGGACCTCTGGAGTCTCTGTCCGTATCTCCATAATACATGGAAATCATGAAGTCAGTGTAACTAGAACACTGTGTAAAATTCCAGGATGAAGGCTATGACAGACAAGCATGCTTTTCTGTCCCAGTGAAACTTCCAGATTTTTCCTGGAAATCTTTATTCTTATTACTTCCAACACACCTGTTCTCCACTGAAGCCATTCTAATCTTCTGTTTCATTCTCATTGACCACTTCTTGTTTCCCCTGTGTCAGTTTTATTGACTACTCTTGGTTTATCCTGCATTCCCTGTCTTGTTCAAATCATTCACTCTGATTTTAACAATTCACCACTTCTCTCTACTTCATCTCTTTATCCAGATGATTAAAGTCTTCACATTTTTATTACTGAATTCTTTAGCTGCTACTTACAGAATTCTGTAATCACTTATGAGAAAACATTGATTTAAGCTGAGCTCAATATCGATGTTCTTACCAATATCTATCTTCTTAAATACAAGATCAATTTCCCACCTCAAGGGGAAAGAGTTCTAACTGCTCACCCAACCATGCAAATATTATATATATTTCATTAGAACTATCTGGGAGCCTCATTACATTATGGCAATGGATGCTATGGATTTAAATTATAAAAGCAGACACAATAAAATAATTAATATTCAAGGGGAATGTGAGTTAAAAGTACAAGAAATAAGCTGTCACCCATAACCAGAAGAGGGTTCTCCTCTTTCCTCCAAGGTGCACACTGGAATCTTTCCACGTGGATGTTATGTGAGAGCCCAGTGAGCAAGTCGTATTCCTTATCAGCAATTATCTGATCACAATTGACATGCAAGATGTAATTTTGAAACTGAAAAACTCGGTACATACAGTCATAGAAAGCAGTATTAAGCTAGCTAATCAGCTGATTTCTCTCTTCCCACACCAAAAAGAAATAAAAACGCCTCTTTACATATTCTCTGGTGAAAGTAAAGAAAACCCTCCAAACTTTTTTCAAAACGAAGACATCTTCAAATCTTTAACACAATGGAGCAGCTGTTACTGAGTTTCCTTGATGGGTATATTCTGTCATTAGGGAAATCAGAGGCCCTGCTAAATACCTTTTTTGTTTGGTTGTTTGTCAGCTCAAATACTGATTAGGTTCTCTGACAACCACATTGTTTGTTTGCGAAAATGCAGAGGGAAAAACCTTCAGTTGCAACTTGCATTCTGTGGAAGCTCTGGATACACTCAGATATTTTGTTAAACTCATTTACAGTAAGAGATTTTACTGTTCTTTTAAAAAAAGCAATGTAGAAAAGCCCAACTGAAGATGATTCTTTCAGTACCAATATGCAAAAATGACATCAAAACTATTTAAAATACTAAATCTAAAGCAAATAGCAAGTCTGCAATTTTTACTCAGGAAATACTAACTTTGCAATTAAAGTATATTTTGAGTAAAACAGTACTGAGTCTTGAAACTAAACACAGTATTGAAAAAAGATGAGTCAGAGTATGAGCTATTTGACAAAAGAAACTTCAACAAAGAGGAGTTTGTGACAGAAGGGTAAGGGCCCTTTTTTATCTTACCATAGCCTTGGATATAAATCAGAGCTGACTGGAACAATAGTATTTACATGGCAAGCTGTGAAAGCCTAAAGAGAGATTTCTCTACCTTCATCTGGAAAACCGCACATCCAAACACACCATCTGCCATGGCCTGCCCAAAGCCAGTGTATCACTGAGTATTGTGGACATCCACAGACACAACCAGCATGCAATTATCTTGTACCTTGCTATACTGATATTCAGTCAGTGTAGAGTGGGATGTGTGTGTAGACATATTACGCATGCTTTCACACAGTCACATTGAAAACTATTATTTTTAAACTGCAATCTCAATAATAAGCTGGCTTTAGGTTATGAAATATGTAATTTTTACTGAAAAATACTAGTTATAGTTTATAGTAGGAAATATGTTAAATTATCTGGACAACAGTGTTTCCATCTATAATTTAATTAAGAATAGATTCTACATAGCATTATAAATACTAAATATGCTTTGAATGAATTTTTGAAATTTCTAATGGTAGAACTCCGACAGTGTCTGCAGCTTGTTAAAACTTTTGACAATATGTTAAGATTTGCCTCTGGCAAGACAAGAAGAAGAGAATATGTATTTAATGCTGAAAAAAACCTCTTATTTACTTAATTTATCGGTTATTCTGTGTCAGTCAGTGACCATAAATATATGTCTATGTGGTTTCTCTCTCAGCAGGGGAGAGAGAGTGAATAACAATATTGCCATTATGACTTCTTGTGGAACTAATACACGGTTTACAGATTTCACTAGAAAAAGCATTCAAGCCGGTTTTAAAGAAGGGAATCTAAAGTGGAAATACGGGAGGATACTAGCTGAGAGTTGCATGGAACAAGGCTCTGCAGACCGAAGGCATTGCATTTGTCATTTTTCATGCAACAGAGAAAACAGAGATGAGGGAACAGGAAAAAAAAGATAAGAGCTGCAAGAAGAGCTCGGTTCAGGACCTTGAAACCAAAGACTTATTGACAGAAGGTAAGCTGAAGACTACAAACATGGTTGAAGGTGGTGTGGACATCATTAACACAAAGAGAAGAGTGAAATAATGTAACAGCATCTTGGTTAGATTGATGGGGGGAGAATCAAACAGAAGTAGCCTGTAATGTGCAATAAAATATGATTAAAAAAAAGGTGAGAAACTTCCATAACTTTCTCAGACTAGCCGTGTAGTTTTGAATTAAGTATAGCAATGGTTTCCAAAGCATCTCCTCCTCATTGCACTGATCAGTTGAGTTGCATTATAAGCTTTTCCCAAGTGGAGTCCACCCATCACATCAACCTCCTCTGTTCCTCTCGGAGGACAATGGTAAGACCTCTACATTGATTTAATGTATCACAGATGTAACATATATCCAGGTTTTGGAGATAAACACAAATGCTTAACCATTTTTTCCATTCAATTTCTGCTTCAAAACCTACAGCTATGATCTTATTTTTCAAGATTTTTTTATTTTCAGTGTTCCTGAGAAGTACCAGAACTACATTATCAAGAAAACTGCATCTTGCATTTATCCGCAGCAGTAAAACCAGGGTGGCAGCAATGCCAGCACGTACATGCTTTCTTTTCAAAAGGCCCAGTTGTGACCTAAGAGTAGGATATTGTCTTTGTCCGGTCAATATTTGACCTGTTTGTTAATCTCAGCAGGAGTCCACAGCGGTAACCATTGCGAGGGTGATTTCAGGTGGAAACATCTGTCTGGTTTACATTAAAATAAGGCCAGGAAGAGAGATAAATTTCACAGTAAGGACTGATTTTTTGGATAGTCAGAACAATAATGTACAAAGCAAAAAGAAAAATTTTTAGGAGTTTGATTTTTTCTTATGTCATTCAGCAGACAATATACATGATATGTGGAGAGTTTGACAAAATACAAAACAAATTATCTGCACTCCTTACATTACCTCTGTTTGAAGAATTACACATTCAGTAAAAGTGTTGAAAAGCAGCTAAAGATGTCAAAACCATCTACAGGCTAAACAGATCCCAGCTCAGATAACTTCATTTCAAGTAATCTAAATTCATCCCCATTATCACTTAAGTGAGCATTACGGCTGTTAGCAAACCCTACACAAATATTCAGATTTTTGTTTTTCCTGTCATGCTGAAGGTTATCTCCCCAGTTGCTCTGAAAAATCAGGTGACAACCATTTCCCATGATGCTTTAAGGGCTGTCAAACTGTCCATCAAACTGTCACCTGACCAATCGTTCCCATGGTTCTTTTAGACTTCTAGTATGATAAATTGAAAGGCACTATTATCTGCCTGTTGTGAAGAGGAACTGCTTGGGCTTTGATAAGATATCACTAGTCCCAGGTGAGAGGAGGCTGACAGCACATCAAGACAAGAAAACACATGGAAACAGTGAACACAGGAGCAAAAGGTTTACAAACATCTGTTGTCATTATTTATTACCCCTTTCCTTAGTTTTAGCTCTATCCTTGTTCTATGTCAGTTTAAAAAGAGACTTTCATTTCTTCCCAGCTAGTCTTAACTGCTGCTATTTTTAAATCAGTTAGCTGTAGAACAAGAAATATTTTAAATATGAGAGATATCTTTAATAAAAGGTTGCATTACCTACCTTTTCTGATACATGTTGCTATATTTGAAGTTTTATATGACTCTTATGGTGCAATTATGTCATAAGAAAATGAGAAGCCCTGAAAGATATGAAGACTTTTCAAGCTCCACAGTTATTTTTCATTGATACTTTGAGACCAATTCACAGTTTCTTGCTGATATTTAAGATCTGTCCTTATATAAGTACCCAAAGTTAGCTCAAGGCACCTCAGAGCAAAACAATCTGTTGTTATTTATTGTGGGTTGTTAATAAAAAGAAGCTGGTTGCTAACATCACCACCTTGTGTACAAATACTTGTTCGCATGCAGTTTTTAATCATTTCAGGCAGCGTTGTAGTTTCATTAGACAGCACTACAGAACTTCAGCTGCACAAAAGAACATTTAAATAATTTTATCATTAAAAAATCTTTTTACTTTGAGCCCTTTGAGTTTGTTTTGCTATATTCTTATTCTCATCTGAGTTAAGGTTAACAGCAAGCTTCTACACACTGTGGACAAACACTATTTACCAGAGCAAACAGCCAAAAATCAACAGAAGAGGATTTCAGCAGTGGTAAATATACTTCCAAAAGTACTAATTAAGGTAAGATTCATAAATGAAGTATGTTCAGCTAATTTCTAAAGCATCTTTTCTAATTAAAGACTCTTTTGAGAAACCATGGATTGTTACATTTAGGGGGACTTCCAACTTCCTCACACTTCCTCACATTCAACACACCTGATTTTGAAAGCATAAATTCAGCTCATCCATGGCTAAAAGGCACCCCTGAGTCAATAAGCATGATGAGATACTCCATTCCTGAGCCAGATGAAAAAAGGTACAGCTATAAGGCATATAAATACTAACCAAAGAACTCCATAATATCAAGCTGATTTAGACAGGATGGTTTTTTTATCCCTTTTCAGGTAGAAAACCAGAGTTAGGTTCAAGTGTGGTAGCCAGAGAAGAAAAACAAGAAAGAAATAAAAGGGCAGTTTCCCACTCTCATACGAAAAATTCTATAAGAGAACATTAACCTTACTGAGCGAAAATATTCTCTCAGTTATTGCTGACCTGCTAGCACACACAGTGGCGCTCTCTGGGCACTTTTCAGAAAGAAAAGCACACGGTCCCTTTTCTCCAGATCATTATAATGGGAAGACATGGGAGTATTGAAAAGAGAGAGACAATATACACTAAGAGTGGTTGAGGTGGTGGCTGGCTTTTCTGATAATAGTTTCATGTTAAAACTGTGTTTATTCTGTTTTATCTAATCTTTGAGGGAAGAAGCATGAATGCAGAGGAGGAAGGGACTTTTCACATAATATCAGGAAAAAATATTCCATGTATAGAGACTGGGAGAGAAGAGGCTGCACTCTGCATATGAGAAGCTGAGAACTGGGCAAAGAGAAGAATGGACAGGGGAAGCAACTGGATGTGACTGGGCAACAACAGGTGAAAAGGGCAAGGCACAGTCATGCGGGACAGCACATGGACAGAAAGCTTCACTGTAGTGTAGGACACTGCTTGGAGGGTTTCAAGGATAGGCAAAACAACTGGATGATCTTAACAGTGGGTTTGCACAGACAGGAGAGACTCAGGTCAGGTGCAGATGTGTCCAGGAAGCTCCACTGAGTAAGCAGCTAAAAGTGAAATGAACACACTCCTCACTACAGTATTTTGGTACTGCATTCAGTAATGCCTTTAGCATTGATCCTGCAGTAACAGAGCTCTCTGACAGAAGTAAAAAGTTTTCTGTAAAGAGGCTATTTTAAATTACTTGGATTATGTTCAAGTCAGCCTTAAACTATGGGATTGTAAAATACCATGGCCACTGGAGTTCTACATTTTTCTCCACTGATCATTTAGTTTGAAGACAGAAAGCAAACATATGGAATACACGACTCTACAGTGCTATAATTAATACATTATCTTTACAGTGAAGAGTTATTAAAGGAGATAATCAATCCATAGGTCATTCTTAATAATTTGGTTATACTTCATTCATAGTTTGTTGCTTTTACCTCGTGATAGAGAATTTTGCCTGCATAGACTGTTAATTAGGAACAGGACTGTGAAAAAGCACCTGGTCCTGAGCAGCTCCATACTAACTGCCTCACCCACTCTGCTAGAGTCCCAGTATTCCAATTCTGCATCTATTAAAATATGAAGCCCTTTGCAGTAGCCAACACATGCTTAATGAACCATGAAAAAACATTATCTAATCTCTGTTCTATATTTTATCTCTTCTTTACAAGTTCTGTTAACAAATATAGAAAAAGTGTCACCAACATGATTACAAATGAAACTGTTCTGCTGTTCCAATGACAATAATTGCATTTGCCATCACTGTTGACATAGCACAAGTTGCCACCTGATAGCTGCCAGAATAAAGAAAAAGGAAGAAGAAAGTTAAAACAGGAGAGAGATGAGCACAGAGGACAGAAAGATCACACTGCCTGAAACGGTTGAGAAAGGGTTAGCTCGGGTCAGCCCGAGAGACAGGAAGTGCCACAGAAAAGACAGTAACCGATTACAGAAGTTGAGGCTTCTTCAGTTATGAGAAAAGTTCATGGGAAACCTTCTTAGGATTATGTCCCTGTCTACTGTAAGTAGTTATATGACATGTTTCCACTGCTGAGAGCCTCACAGTCTTTGTGTATTTACATTCAGTAGATGATAAAGGCAGGGTGTATTAATACCTATTAAAGGGGAGAGAGATCCAGAGAGAGACAAAGGCTGAAAATCCTGCTTTACTGATGTTAAGTTCAATTGTGTTACATGGGGTTCAGAAAGTCAACCCAAGGAACTTGGGTGCAGTCACACAGGAAAACTCTAACAAATAACTAAATTTCACAAAGAGTTTTCCTAGCCTAGTCCTTATCTCTGGATCATTCTCCTTGTGTTGAAGGAAGAGGCTGCGTAGTAGTAGAAATATGGAGCACTCTGTGTTGGATGCACTGTGGCTATCCCGTGTACCAAAATGCCAGACTTCCATCCTGTTTCAATGTTGCACAGTCTAAGTTGAATCTCCTCTTTGGAAGAGTGAGCCCAGCAGCTCACTGTGACCCATAGAGTCCTTGCATAAACTTCCAACACTGCATCCACCACACAAGCCAGGAGGAGGCTAATCATCTCTGTCAGAAGTTATTTCACAATGGTTTAAGAGGACAATTCAACAGCTACAACCAAAAGGTACACACAGAAGCACATTATATCACTGGGTAACCTAGGGTGTAAACTTACAGGATATTAGCTGGTCTTCAGTCACTACTCACACTTTCACTTTTATTTTGCAGTAAATTCACAGTAGATTGCTTATGTTTCCCTGGACAGTAGACTACCTTGAGTGACCTTGTATTTATTGTGCACAGTAAAGCATGTAACATGGTCAGACACCCTGATTTGGTATTCTGCAGTAATATTTCCAGTACCTTAACTTGTGAATTAATTTTTGTTTTGATTGATCCTTCTGGGTTTACAAAACCTGTTGGAAGCCTGTATTTATCAATAGTTTGTGCTAACATAGTACAGCATGATGCTAGTCATATCATGGAGGTAGGCCAAAATCTTGCAAGAGAAATAGTAACATCACTGAATATATACGAGAATAAGAATTGCCATCCAAAGCAACCTAAAAATCTCAATGTTACTACTTTTGAAAGAGTCTTTCCTTTTGGACCTTGGCCCTGCCTATGAGTACAAGTAACTGAATGGAGGCAAATGTAATAGGACTACTCATGCATAAAGCTAGTCACATGCATTAATGCTGCCAGGAACAAGGACTTTCTTTTCATACTTACACTAGAGGATAGTAAAAGAAATGCTGCTCAAAGAAATCCATCAACTAATTCAAACTCTGAGCTAGCTACTTCAGAACCCAAGTACAATGGCCACACTCAATGAGTCCATTGAAGACCTGGAGACGAAGTAAAAACAGGTTTCTTTTTGAAGAACATTACAAGATCAATACTGTACCGTGGATATTAGGAAAAGTCACTTTAATAAAAAGGAAATTGCACATAATGTAACAAAACAATCGTTATTTGGAAGGCCCTGAAAAAAATTGAACAATGTAATATGATCTTTCTTAACTTCATTTCCCATCCATTGCAGAAATCGTAACAATAAAGTTTTATACATAAGCAACTTTATGAGCTGAAAGAAGAGAATGTATAATTCCTTTCCATGGACTAAGCCAAAAGAAATGAAAAAAAAAAATTGATTCTTCTCTGTTAGCCTCCTGTGTAAAATTTTTCTCCTTATCATCTCATCTAGTCATATCTTTCTGCAGTTTGAATTACCCTCTTTTCCTCAATCTGGTAAGGCAGTGAAAGGATGTTTGTTCTGCTAATTAACTTTATTACCCTGATAACTCCCTGCAGCCTTTGACGAAAACAATTACTGTTCCTCCTTTTTTTTTCCCCACTGGCAAAAAAAAAGAAAAAAAAAAAAGAAAAAAAAAAGAAAAAAAAGACGACTATTAATTAGAAACGAGGCCCTGGTCCCTGCCATGTTAGCCTGCCACGTTCTCAGACCCTCGAGCGGGATAGCATTACATTGTCAGTAGTAATTTAGCTCTCATCTGTCTCTGCTAATTATTGTCACATTCATCAAATTCATCAACAAAAGTGCTCTCAGAAGGATTGCATATTTGCAGTTAATACAGCATAAACTGGTATTACCCATCACCACATTTGTGATGATGAGAGGGACACAACTTATTCATCCCTAATTAGAGCAAGCTGGGTAATTAATTATACATTCCGCCTTATTACTTCTGAGTTCCCAGATATTGTTTGTCTAAAAAGGGGGAGAGAGAGGAAGAGAGAGAAGCCTGAAAATTAAAAAAAAAAAAAGAAAAAAAAAAAAAAAGAAGGGGGGAGAGAGAGAGGGGAGAGAGAGAGAGAGAAGTGTGTGATGTGTTTTGTCACATGTGCTATGCCATAATTCCCACCTGACAAACTAGCTGAATCAGTAGAAAATTGCAAGTTGTCAGCAGCAGAATAAACTGCTGTAATAGCTGATTAATGATCAACACCTGTGACAGGTGCTATACGGGACTGTAAACTTGGTGTGATTAACAGTCACTGGACGAATAAATATTAGTGACAGTCAGTGGAGAGCGAGTTTGTGTGTTTTAACAAATCTTGCACATTACAGTTATTGATATTTCCAGTGTAGGCACTTTCATTTTGGTAATTATCTGACAACATTGGAAGAGTGTTTTAATTCAGTATATTTGTTTCTTTTCTGTTAATTTATTTCAGAGCTCAAAACTGTGTTTTGACAAGATGACCTAGCAGAGTTCAAAACTGCAGACCAATTTATAATAGTCATAAATACTTTGTTCCATGTCCGGCTCATAGAAATGCTCCCAAATATTATTTTAAGGAACTTAAAGTATATACATATACAAGCCTACATAGATAAAAACATAAATATTGTCTAAATATACATATATATGTATTTATATAGATTAATTTTCAGTCTGTAACTCTCAGAGTCAACTCAGTTTTGTTTCTTATGTCAGTGGTTATAACATATACCTGAATGCTATGGGAAATCAGTATTTCTTTCATTCCATCACCAAAGATGCATGGATTTCTTCTGAAGGACAATTTGGATCTCATTAGTTTTAGACTTACAAAATTTCTGTAATATATAATAATGGAGCATGAAAGTTATCCATTTATGGGATTGGTCTGTGCTCAGCACAGTAGGATCTAATCAGTCCCCAGATACAAATAGAGATATATCAGGATACTCTCTGGATAGCATAAAACACATTTTTCATCCTCATGCACAGTTACAGATATGCTGATTAGGTAAAATATATATTCTTATGCAAAAAGACATGTATTAGAAAGCCTACGCACAGCAAGTGAAAAGACATGAACACAGACTCAGAAAAGCCAGTAAACGCAGATTTTGCCACGAATCCAATGTCATTCTCAAACCCTAAACATGAAGTAATATCTCTGTCATCTTCTAACAAATGCCTTACTGGGCCAAATAAAAATGAAACAAAACAGAAGTCGTGACTTCAGACTTTCCCATGTGCATGTGAAAGAACCTAAGAGTTGGTCAGCCACACCTAATGCATCACTCTGTCCACGCGAGAGCTCAGATATATTGTACATTGACTGGTCTGTTAGAAAAATAAAGCCCAATATCTCCTCAGAACAACTTCTGGATATACCCAGCAGCAAATAAATAGATAAAATTAAATGTCTTGTACGTGAAGAGATTTACCTGTATCATTTAGCACATCAGAAGACATGGGAGGGAAAAAAAGGCAAAGAAATTACTGCTCATAGCAGTTCCTGGAGAGAAATTACAAAATATATCCTTGCCTACAGCACAAAAAATTCCAGTCATTTGAACCTTTAAAGGAAAACCCTGGGCACATGAAACTGGCCTGTTTTTCCTCCTACCAGCCATACACCTGTATCAACGAACTGGATTCAATATTTTCTAATAACAGCAGAAAAAAAAAGATTTAATTTCTTGGTCCTGATTGATTAGAAACCTGTGTTTGAGCATAAACTGTTGCATGGGCTCTTCTTTCAGATGTGGACAGCTGTGGGAAAGGACCTCATAAATGGGTGGTGTTTAGGCCACCTGATAACCTCTCAGTTATGAAACAACATCCCATGAAATTTCTAGTCATTCTTCTACAGCTGAAAGGAAGACAGTGAAGGAACTTAGAGAAAACAATATGAGCACTAGCTCCACAAACCCCACCCATTTGAATAACAGTTTAAGTACATCTAATATTTGCCCTTTAATAATAAAAGAAGATGGGAACAGCCTCCAGTCTACAATTCATGGAAACATTATCTCTAAATTTGTTTACCAATGTGTCATTCCATTCCCCATTTTCATTTATTCCTGCACCAGAAATATAAAAGTCCCAAGGGATCCATTTATAAAAAATGCACAGAAATTTAAATATATGTCATAAATAATAGTTTGATTGGTATAATACTTCTGTTTTCTGATTAATCTTCAATGTAGCAGTCTGCAGCCTGAAACACAGAAGTAATAGCTTGAAAGCTTAAAGCTTTATGCAAAACGTATGTAAATTTGTTATGCTTTAGTACAGATACATCTGAATAGGCATCAGTGCAGCTAGCCAACAGCCTAGGAAGGAGGCCAATCTCACATCCAGATGCCACTGATAGAGAGACACTGTGTGGCATCAATGCTCCCAGCTGCCAGGCTCACCATGCATTTTTACAACATTTGACTGTAGCAGAATGAAACCTTGAAGAGCTCTCTACTGGTAAATAATAATAACACACAGAAACAATTCCAGTGAGTATAAAAATCTAACAATAAAAGATATCTTAAAATAAACATTTTCCTACTAGCAATTGCTAGCTATCTGGAAATTGCATTATCACTGTATTGAACCAAAGACAGAGCCAATACATTCTCAAAATTTACGCTGCATTTGTTACCAACTTTTTAAGGTGATTTTGCATGCTTCAATACTATGTTTTAATCTAATTTTATTAAATTGAATACATTCCCTGTTATATATGCAGAAATCTAAGTTCATTCTTTAAAAGGAAGTTTGGATATAAAATTCAAGGGAAGGGATCAATTAGCTTTTTACTGTGCTTTGGAACAATTCATAATCTGAAAAATGATTAAAAAAAAATAACGGAAACTGCCAAAAGACAATAGTATAGCAAATTAATAAGGCCTGAGACCAGGGTAAGAGGAATTATTGATTTCTCTGTAAATAATAAACCTTGTTATTACTGTTCACTTAATATGTTGCAAATCTGATTCATCAAGTAATGCTCATCCATTCCTTAAGGTAACAAAAGATAAAAAACCTAAGCAAATTTCGAAAAGCAGCCATTGATGAACTATCTCACTCAATTTAACTAAAATAAATTTGGGATTAAAATTCAATATGACTGTAACTCATGCTGTTTGGCCTACGAATCCTCTGTAGATAGGCTTCAAGATAGACATCCCTATGTTTTGCAACAGTTCGCCAACATTTTTAGAGTAGCAAATTTTGTAAGAGTATTGCAGATTATTCACTGATCTAAAGAATGTACATCATTGAATTTCAGGTGTAAATGAATGTGTGTATGAATGTGTAAATGAAGCAAAAATACTGAATTCAAAAGCAAGTCTTTTCTTGTCTTGTAAATCACACAAGAGCAACAAAGAATTAACCAAAAAAATCAAAGTCAACTGCAGATGATCTTGACCCAAACTGCTCTCCTTTCACTCATTTCCTAATATGAAGAAAAACACCTGTCAAAGGTTGGTGTCACAAATCTTATAAATCTTTTAGAAATCTTACTTGCTTTTATAGGTATTTCTAGCACAACAGAGCAAGGACAACCAGCATCAAATCAGAGCAGAAAGAACAAACATAGCTCTCATTCTCTTTTGTTCAGGTATCTGCCTTTACCACTTTAAAAAAAGCAATTACAAATACTGATTGTTGAACTGTATTCTGGGACATCTTGGCTTTTTGCACTTCTTCCTACACTGTTAACCATGTAAATTTACCAGCATATCAGCATCACATACACATAAGACTTCTAAGTTATTAACTTGATTCCTTTGTACAATTCCTTTTCAGAAGTCATTTGCAAAGCATCTGCATCCTCTAAAAGAAAAAAATTTGCAATTCACCTGATGAAGATAGGAAATTATAATTATAGATCATCCAACAATTTTTACAATTTCAGTAAGACAGCTTGCTGAAAACTATGTAAGTTAGTTTATAAAATAATATAGAGCTAGCTGCACTATGTTACGTGTGCCTGTGGTGCACAACTGCACAGGGAAGAGGAAGAAGAAACAGCAGATTTGATATACGCATTCCTTTTCTCAAGACCTTCCTGATACTCCATATAGGCTGTAACCTTTGAGTGGTGTGAGCCCACTGGTCCACTTCATTGTCAACAGCAATTTTGCAAGTACATGTACATGAATAAGTTCTATCTTCTGCATCTCAGAAAATCTGAATGGGTAGATGCACCCAACCCCCACAGAAAGTAAACATTTCAGGAATACATGATACCATGGTGGAAAGGTAGCCAAGGGAATAACGTTGGGGCAAAACTTTGCCAAACTACCATATTTGTCAGATAGCTGCCTACTTTCTCTGCATAATTTACGAGCATCTTGGACTTCTTAAAGAATCCATCTAGTTTCCATCTTAAGAGTAATATACTTTCTACAAAGGAATAAATATTCAGGAAGCCAACTGCTTTTTTTCCCTTTGTGATTTTTCCATAAGAAAGGATTGTTCTGTGTACATTAATATCCAATTTAATAACTCCTAACTAATTGAAGAGACAAAGTCAACTGTATTATCTAATTTTGAGTGAGTGGTCACTTCCAAGGTGAAATAAGATTTTGGTATGTTTTAGTCTTTTCCTGTGTATCTTCCATCTGCACATCCAGGAATGTTATCTATAACCCTTCAAAGTTGAACATTCAAAGAAAGATTTTTAAACAGAAGGATCAGCATTTCCCCCAGATGTCTTCATTAAAGAGATGCAAATACATTTTCTTTAACAGCAGCAACATTAATTACTCTACAAGCTTCACTATAAGTGTCATCATTGATGCATCATTCAAAAAAGACATGAACACATGAAAGGCTCATCGATGGAGTCAGCAGTTAAACACACTACAGCAAGGAATAATACAGCAGACAGACTGCTTACATGACACGGCACTGGTAAAATTCCTGGTGAATGTATGCATGATTACTAAAATGGTAACTGCCTATCTCATATTGTGAAAAATACAGGAAGCAGTAAATGACCAAAATTCAATCTAAGTTACACCAACATGCACTGGAATAGCTCCACTGATTTCGGTGAAGTTATACTGGATTTTCATCCACACATCTAGAGTTTTTCTCCTAAGCAGTAAACAGCCTAAGGAGACAAATATCAACCTCCATATGATAAATCTTCTCCAAATGATACTTTATTTATTCTTTATAATTCTTCACACTTCCTTTTTTCAATAGCAGGATGAGAAAAGCATTGTTTATAAAATGGGTTTTCCAGAAGTGAGTCATGTTGGACACTGCAGGAAAAAGTCATCTGGGAAAATGACTAACAGTTTGAAAAACTATCTTAACCATAATAAACATTGATTATGCATCCATTTTTAAGAAACAATATTTTTATGAAAATCAATACATGAATCAACAGAAGCTGAGAAAACCAAAATAAAATAGTACTTATCTGCTACACAGTTGGTGTTTATGTTTAGGAGATGACACACAAACACAATACAAAATCAAATAGCAAATCAAATAGGTCCTTTAACAAATCAGTAAGATGGATAAGACAAAAATATGGGCTTTTCCTATTCTAACACATGTTCTTCACCTATTCTTCTGTCCACAGCACTTTCTTAGAATAACAATACTTATATGGAAGTGTGAAAAAAAGTTTATATGTGTTTCTCCTCTCCACCAAGACTCTTGGCCGCTCCTTTTTATTCTGCTTAATGAAACTGTAAGCTGAGCAGGACCAACTTTCTATTCTTTCTCATCACATATCTCTTGAGAAAGTAGCATTGGGGAACTTGGTCTTCATTTTGACCAATGATTCCTCAAAACCTTGTTGTAATAAAAAAAGGACATGAATACAGAATTTTAATAGTTTCCCTAATACATGTTCAGCATCAGGTTTTAACCTAATTTACAATCACACTATAAAAGGGACACATGCCAAAGAAATCAGCAAACTGTGCTTGCTTAGATTATAATTAGACTTAGCTAATTACTAAACATTTGTTAAAAATCACTAATATATGTAAACCACAGGAAGTTAACTTTTAAAACATTTTAACGGATATAACTTTTTAGTATTGAGACTTAAAAAGCTTTGGAAACATGAGGAGCCGAATTACGGCCACAAGGACGTTAAGAAAAACTGGACGTTACAGAGGTGGTGGTCCCTGGGTGAGCCCTTGCACTTTGCTGGGCAGGGAGGCGCCAAATAGGGAAGACAGCCCTTAGACAACTTCTGCACAGAAACCACTGCTTATTCAAAGAGAAATCCATTTGTTCTGTCACTCCAGGCACTTCAAGCCCTTCAAGTATTTCAGAAACATAATGGATTATGGACACATTTTGGACTGCATTTCACCAGATGCTTGCTGTGAACTGTTTTCATTTTCATAGAAACTGTTTTAAAGGTGTCATAGTCATTAACACCACCTTTTAAACATACTACTGGAACAGGTTTAAAGGATTTAAAGGAAAGTTCCTTTAATACTGTTTAATTGCCTAACAGTCAGAATAAAAGCTGTAAAAGTTTGGTACAAAATAGCGTTCTGTTCTAAGTAGTAGAAAACAGCAATTAAAATGTCATATAGTTTAATAAAATATTAAACACTTTAAGATGTCCTGGAACGTTTAATAGAAAATACAGATCCAAAAGTAAGATTCAAAAACCCTTGTAAAAAAAATAACTGCTTTCATTATCGCATTCTCTGTTTTCTGGAATAACTTACAAAGAATCATCCTAAATTTTGTTAGAATATTGTTTCATACCTTTCACAATTTAGTATCTGTTTTGAATAGTAGACGTAGTCATGTTTAAATCAAGTTGAACCAATACATGCTTTGTCAGCATGATCTGAAATTGTTTTTTCTTGCTGCAATTCCAAGTAACTGTTTTTAATTGCAATATTCATTGACTTATTAAAGAGTAAAACTAAAATGTGAGTAATAAGGTTAAATCGAAGGATACATAAGAAGTTAGCCAAATCTCACCTATGATGAGTATTTTCCTCTACCCAAACAAATTGCAGTTTTTCCCCACAAAGGAAGGTAAACAGAAAGTTTTACAATGATGCTTAAAAGCAAACAAATGAATGAACAACAGCAGCTCCTTATACTTTTGGACTCCTAGAAGAAAAGTCAGTCTCCTGGGACAGTGTGAACAGACACAACCATATTGCTCCCAGGGAAAGCCACCAAAACCAATGAAATTAAAGCACTCTCCACACCACCAGCCAGCCTGGTCCTTGCATCTTTTATTGCCAGCTCCAGCCCTTTTTGCTTGCTGGCTTGCTAAATGGCTGCTTCCATGGGAACTTTATTTTTAAGAAATATAATTATAATATCGCTTGAATCAACATCACAATTTCAAATAAGCACATCTTTAACAGATAGATGCTTCAGCTTTGCTAACAGTTCATGAAAATTCCTTATTCATGGTAGGAAAAAAACACAAAAGGTTTAGTGATACTGTTGCAGAGGTCAGGAATTCATGTGAATGGACAAGAAAACTGAGACAGAACTTTTTTATTCTTTTATCTGTAGAGACAGAGAGAAGAGAAAAAGTTTGGATCTGCAGCTAGATTTCCTAAAGATTCAGACATGAAGAGATCTAAGGATAATAGTGATTATTATGCAATTTTGTATCTTAGGATGACGACGTGTAAAATATGACAATGTACTAATGCAAAATAGGTGATTACTTTGAGGCAACTACAAATTTTGCCCATGGTAAAAGGGTACAGCTGGACTTATAACTGACTGAAATTATTTTCTATGTTATATAGAGAAATAAATAAAATGTAATTATATTAACTTTGATTTTAGCCTTAATTTTATGAAGAACACAGTCAATGCATGTGTATATTCCAGATTAACCTTTAAAAACAGTGAGTTTGCTCCTTATTGTTCAAACCACTAACAGTTACACAGAAGCAAGTATCTTTCTTCCCTATTTAATATATTTAGAAAAATTAGTACAATAGGAGTTATTTTAAAAATTAGCACTTTAGATTTTAACAATATTAATATCAATTTTCTCAGGAATGTTTTTTCCCTACCATATAAATGAAGCTTAATCTATTTATTAAGCTGAGCCACTGAGTATTTCCTCACATTCTAGCTAAAGGAATCAGTAGAAGTGTTAAATATAAAATGTATGTAATTTTAAGATGGCATTGTGCTTTTGAAACATTTTGGTAAGAATATTAGCAATATCTTTTCCAATGAAGACCTAATAGCAATGTTTTGAAGAATGACAGTGTGATCAGTCAAGGAATGTGATTTTTGAATTCTTGTCCAAACAAGTCCAATCTACATATCATTATTGCCTTCTAAAAACAGAATTCAATGGGAGCTATGCCTCTGTAAAAACTGAAGAACTAAGCAGTAGAAGGTACTATTCTAAAACTTTGAAATTTTAATGACATACATTATTTTTCCAAGGTAATGGTCCAGAGTTTCATTCTTTTCCTTATTAAATTAGGTAGAAAAAAGCTGATAGGGAATCGGATGTGCACATAAACATCATACTGGTTTAAAAAGGTCATTTTGAACTAGGGTTCAGCCCTTGAGCTCATGAGCAACTTCTGGAGGTGCTGAATGCCTTCATTCTTCAGGAACCCAAAGGCAGAGGGAGGGGCTGCACACACTTTGGGGTCTTTGAAGGCAAAATTCAAGTCTGTCCAAGTTAAAAATAAGTATTACATTAATTTTGGTTTGAAAGCTTACTTAAGTGTTTAATTTTCCTCTGTGCATAGTTTGAAAGTGCAGACAAGATGGCTACATCTCACCAGTATTCTCTAACAAGAGAGAGCATTGTACCAACATGCATGGTTTCATAATTTATGCAACCCATAAGGTAGGGGTATAAGGTAAGGGCCACCTGGGCCCAGGTATGGCAAACTTTTTTATGAATACCAGTAGCTCATGAATATAAACAGTTACAGGAAAAGAAAATTTATAAAACCTAGACCTGGGAACAAAAATCTCAGAGATCAACAACTCTGAAAGAATCTAGCATTGCATTCCTAAGAATGTCAGATTAAACTAACATGTGCCAGTCAATATTGGTACACTGTGACCCTTGATGCCTCCTAAGCAAAACTATTAAGTCCAACATTTTCTCCTGTAAGCACTTATCTGTAAGGATGGCTAACATGTCCTCTGAAGCAGATATTGAAACTGATTGGACAATAGGTAGATACCAGACAGGGGCCTGGGGGCCGACCTCTAGAAATAGGGGGAGAAAATCTTAATCTGCAACACAATGCAGCTCTCTTGAAACCCTATCATTTTCACTTCCCATGTGTCTGCTGCCTGACTGTGAATGGATTTGAAAAGGAATGGTTAGTGCTGAAAATTGGATCAGAGCTAACATTCTCTCATTTTTATCAGCAGCTGCCAAAGGTCATCTGACATAATAGCTGATGAATTCAAGCCCAGTGGATTTCATTTGCAATTTTCAATTTACTGAGGCCTCCAAACCCCACAGTGATAAAAGCTTCCCCTATCGTGGCCTGTCACAAACATCAAGAAACTGCACAAACCCACAAGAAAGAAATAGGAGAAAGCTGTGCATCATCACAGTTACAGATAAGGAGAACAGGAAGAAACAGTATCATGTAGAAAGGTGTGGAGCGGCATGTGTGGTTGAGTTTCTAAATGCCAATTGTAATGAAAAGACTATGAAGAGCAATCAAATAACTTCTACAGAATAACATCATGGTTCCCCTCCCCCCCTTCAGTTTGAAAATTGCCTTCTAATCTCTTGCTTAACATCCTGAAGATAAAAGTGAAAGTGAAAAAACTCTGTTTATTTAGACATGGAAAGTATTGTACAGTTGATATATTTACTGTAGTTTTGATTTACAAATTCATGCTATTAAGAGACCTATTATCAGAGAAACAGTATGTCAGTGCAAAGTAAGAAATGCATTTGTTTGCTGGCAGACGGACTATAGATCTTTACTTCTGATGCACAGGGAACACAAATGAACCCCAGTCCATGGGTGCTGGACATTTCAGAGTCTACTCATCCACATACATACATTCAGAGACTTTTCCATATGCTTTCAATACGCAGAAGCTAACCACTTTTGCCCTCGATCTTTGCTGCATCAACATTGTAAGAAATTTACATGGGATCCTCTTCCCAGTGATTAGAGAAAATAACTCAATAAATCTCAAAACCCTTCACAGTGGAAGAAGCATATTTTGCTGAAAGGCCAAGTAGCTCATATTCTCTGTCAATGATTATATCATGAAAGAAAATATTAAAAAAGAAAGCTACTGTTTCACAAGTAAATGCTGAAAATGCTAGCATCCAATTCCAAAGTACCAATTTAATCCCAGTAGTTACAGTATTTGAGGCTACCATGTGCCATGTTTACGATTTTGCTTTCAACTCTACTACACACTGGAGTAGAATGAACTCAAATTTCTCCTTTCAGTAATCTCAACAATAACTCCAAGTCAAATAGACAGGAAACGCAAACACTGCCATCTGGATTCTGTGTGGACTAAAAGCCAAGGATGCAAAGATGCAGAGGTAATTTCAACAGTGAAAATCCTTGATATAGTGTAAAACAAAATCAAAGGAACACCAAGTACAGTTTTACAGTGAATAATGGCATGTTATTCTGTGCTTAGAATAGTTCGGTTTATCTTTCAAAAAGT
Source organism: Falco naumanni (assembly GCF_017639655.2). Taxonomy (NCBI): domain Eukaryota; kingdom Metazoa; phylum Chordata; class Aves; order Falconiformes; family Falconidae; genus Falco; species Falco naumanni. Next base: position 20,874,458 of record NC_054066.1, read on the forward strand.
TATGAAGACCCCAAAAAAGGGAATTGCTTGTAAAGATGTAATTCTCTGTTGACTAGACATAAATAAGTAGCTCACTTAAGCATTGACAGGTGTGTTTATATAATCATTAGTATCATAAGAATATTTACAAAGGTATTTTTCCTTATTGAGCCTAATAATGGCAGTTTCTTGACTATTTCATGAAAGTTTATTTTAAGGTGGGGACAAAGAAACTATGTGTAGATATGGACAGCATTTCAAAGGTGAGGTAGTGTATTGCCAAGGTAATCCACCACAGAGCTGGCTCCTTGAGATGTGCACAGAGCAGCTGCACATCATGGCAGCACTGATCAATTTTATAGCATTAGTGCTATTATTTCTTTTCACTACCCAAAAATATGATCTACTATTTTCTGAAAATAAAATCAAACCCAAATATCTTATACTGTAAACAGAATCATATCTTGGGCAGAAGTGGAAAAGGTGAAATAAGGGCTGTGAAGGAAACGCAACGGCAGCCTTGTATTCGTACTTGTATTTGGATTTTATATCATCTCCAGTCATCATAATAGCTGGGGATTCCTTATGCAAAAGAAAAAAAAAAATATTTGCAATTGACCCCCCCATGGGGTCTAGAAATTCTTGTTCTCTTGTTATATGTCTAAGTCACTGTTATAATTGTATGGATAACACATGGGAGAGGATTGGGATTTTTTGTTTTGGGTTTTTATTTTATTTTCTGTTGCAATGGACCACTTGTTTGGTAAATAGGGAGGGAGAAGAGTGTGGGACCCATTCACAAAAGAAAATGTAAGCAGCTTTAGTTTATGATAATATGAAAAACCTGATAGGCATTATTAGCCAGGGCCAAGATCATATTTAACTGCAAAAGTGATATGGAGGAAGGATTACATACATTCAGAATTCATAGTTAATCACAAAACTTAGGATCATATGAACAGATAATATGGCCTCTCAGTTACCTGGGGACATCTTAATGCTGTGTCACCTCTGTCAGACTGCTAAATGATGAGAGATACCTCATCGATGGGTTCTGCTGGCTCACTTAGAAGAACTTTAGCTAACATTCCTCCATTGCCTCTGTGCTCCAATACTGATGGCATTGTTCTGAAATTTGGAAAGGGAGGGAGGAAGGAGGAGATTGTATTTCTGGAAAATCCAGTAAGTTATTGTTGGCTCAAGTCGTATACATGAATACCTAACATACACATTAATACCTAAGCAATTTTTCCTGTTCACATGTAATGATAGATATGATTCACTCCTTTCCAATCTTGTAATTTTCTCATACAGAAGAATCCGATCTTCATTTTTCATCACTTCTTGTATGGAACCTTTACATTCAGTTGACCACATTTTCAACAACAACAACAACAAAACAAAACAAAAAAACCCAGAAAAAAAAGAAAAAAAGAAGAAAAAAAAAGTCCTTAGAAGTCTCCAGACCCTCTGGTTTCTATGAGGAAGTAGGTAGTCTTAGCCCTCCTATGAAAGGCATAGCAATATGCTTTCAAGCTGTGATTCTTTACAAGATTTACCACACCTAGTGCCAGCAGAGAAATGCATGCCAGTGCCAACATCTTTGCTAACATTTATGGTGCCAGCAGGGAAAAAGATCTTGTTGTATAACTATTCTATTCAGTATGGACTCAAAATGGTCTGTATTACATTATATTCAACTCTCTCCTAGAAGGCTGCAAGTCTTCCACATACCTGTTCAGTCAGTAGTCCTTTTTTCCAGAACTATAAAGGTCTACATGTAAGAATCAGGAACTCCCAGGATCTAACACTAGCTCTGGCATGGTCTAATGTACAGCATTGATTAAATCACTTCAACTAAGCGCTTCAATATGCTCTCCACAAACTGCGAATAAAGTCATCAGTGCACTAGCAGAATTAACACTTGGAACAACTGATGAAGTCATATAGGGGTTAAGTATCTCTGAGCATTCGTGAGTGATTTATAATGATCACAGCAGAGGCAGTTTCTGTTTTCTTCTTCTCCTTGGAATTACTCATGTCTCAAGTTCCAGAATGGCTTCACATCTCTTTTTGAAAGCAGGACACAGCCAGCAGGAAGGTAGTAATTCTTGGTGAAAAAGAGCCCTGTATTAGTGGACTGAATTAAAATATGCAGTCTCACCTGCTGAGTCTTGGTTAAAGAGAAAAGACAATATGGAGGACTGAAAATATGAAACTATTAATCATCACCAAGTTCTCAGTTGTTAACTGACAAGTTCATACATGAAAGACTATGCAAAACAATTTGACATTGAAGAATCAGATGCTTCTACTGTACAGAATTATTAGAAATACGTTACAGGAAAAAAGTTATTAGAAGTACTGATATGTCTTATATAGAGGATAAAAATGTAAACATTAAATGAAAACTGGTAAGTTAAAATGTACTTTTCATAGTTAGCCATTGTGATAGAAGCTACATGCTATAGCTGAGCTGATTAGAACATTTACTGACATTAAAAAAATGTAGATTAAATACATAGCTGAGGAGTTATTAGCCTAGCATAACTGAACGCATTACTTGACAATATAACCACAGTCTATTTATAGGAATTCTATTCGTATTAGAAAGATCATGTTTAAAATTATGTCATTTAATTCACTCTTACATCAACCTTTTCATTTTAACCAGCAAATTATTATTTCAAACCATTTAACATCCATGTGTTTTAAATAAATCTGTAAAAAAGTTTGGGCTATAATTTACTTAAGTTCTGCTTCTTTCTAAATGCACGTTAAACTTTATTTATGAAAAATAATACCTAATACTACACAGTCTGTAGTGTCATTTCTGTTCCATTCTCATCCTTTGAGGATGATCTGTAGTCTCTGTGGGAAACAATACTTGCCTTCAATAGATTTGGAGAGAAATAGCAGTTTTGCTCATGGTAAGAAATAATGAAGTATGTTAAGAAAGGTCCAACCCAGTGACAGGCTAAGGGCCCTCAGTTCCTAATGAAGCAATTGGGAACTGCAAATATTCAGTATCATCTTGTAGAATCTGGCCCCAGGCACTTACAAACATGCTGTGGAAAGTCTCTCTGACTTCAGCAGAGTAAAATTGGAAAGAAAATAATTTTCTTGCACCACTGTCCTGCCTGATTCAATTATCAGTGTCTGATCTTGCAAGGTATCAAGCACCCTCCTGTGAGGTCCTCCAGCTTCCACTGAAATCATCAAAAGGAGCTAAGGGTACTCACTGCCAGGCAGGACTGGACCCCAAGAGAGCAGAAAGCCGCGCGTAAGCACGGGCTGGCTTTAGCCAACCAGCAGTCTAAACAATAAGACCCTGTTACTGACATCAGAGAGATACATAGGTCTGGGATTTCTAGGATTGTAAGGAAAATGCTCCACAACCAGTGAACATTTCTTGCAGTAACAGAGCTAGCTTAAATCTTACTCTATAACCTCAGGGATTATTGCAGTGATAGGGTTTTGGACTTTTAAGTCAGGACTCTCCCCTTTCAAACTCCAAGTCTAGAATGTCATTGAAAAATGAGTTTAGCTAATTTGGTCCTTCTATCACAGTATGCATCAAAAAAAATGTGCACAAATAATCTATTACAATTCATAGATGCATTTCATAATCTGTTACTTTTCCTCAGCAAATTGCATGTATGATGCCATGGTACAGCCTGCATTAAAGCTGACTGCTTTTAACTGTACATTGATATTATACTTACATATCAGTAAAAACACACTATGCTAAAATTAAACATATATTTTGCACCATACCTTTAGTCTTGGAAAGAAATGCTGGTAAAGGCATGACCTGTACCAATGCTCCATTTAATTTTAGGAATGAAATTCATGTGTAACATTGTTTACAACAGTGACATTAGAAACAACATCACCGACCAACTAATAAACTTGAGAATGTTACTAATGTATCATCTAATTAATGTTTTACTAAAGTAAAATAAACCAGTTTCTTTACATCCAGTAAATGAGTGACCTGAGAGGCAAGACTGAATGTATGTATGCAAACATGGCTCAGCGTAGGAGACTGGAAGAGGCTGTCTAGTTTTGTTCTGTAAGACTTGGAATACTTTTTACCTTTACATAGTGAATACCTTCTAAACATAAGGTAATATGGTTTAGATTAATTTTATGAAATAATCCGAGAGTTTCTGAGTACAGAGAGTTGTTATTTACCTGTGCTATAAAGGTTTAGCATTATAGAGAGGAGTTTGCCAAATGATAAGCAGAATTAAAAATTATATACTATTATATCAAGGAAAATGCCCAATATTTTCATTCTTCTTTACTATCTACATTTTACCTTGTAAAAATTTACTACATAGGGTTTCCACTGCATTAAACCCCAAGAAATTAAATAAGTAATAGTCGTTCAAAAAGGTCTTTGTTCCTAACTACTGCAGTATCTCTTTTAGTGCTACCAAAACCAGATAATTTCACAAAATGTAGAGCCCATTCTTGAGTCACCTCTTGAAGACAAAGTATCAGTTACAATTGCCTGATTCCTGTAGATGTTATGTCAATAAAAGTATAGCAACTTCTCAAATTTATGTTATTTAGCATTATAGTAAATAATAACAGCTTATAACACTTCACAGAAGTTGAGAATATAATCACTTCATTTTACAGATGAGGAAACAGGCTACAAGGACAATCAAGTATTCAACATCACTTTATAAATCCTTAACTGCAAAGTCTGAAGAGTAACAATCCCGTATATTATTAATCTATCCTTTCCCAAAACAATTATCGCTGCAGATTTTAACAAGAAAACCCAGTTATGTGGTTTTTCCATCAATACAATTTTCTTTTATTACAAAAAGTTTTGCTGGAATGAAAACAGCTAGGTTAAGACTATAGCATATGATTCGCACCTCTAAAAGCTTGATAAAAGTTTAGCACTTCATGAAAAGCCCATATATTTTAATGAGGGCAATGTTAATTTTTCATTTTAATAAAGCTTTTTAATAATTTGCTGAGAAAATTAGGATTTATAATAAACCAGAACTTTGCTTTTGAAAAAAATACATACTGAAATAACTTCAAATGCCTCTTCCACTCCTCACTATGAAGCATCAATATTTATTCCAAAGCCATGACTGATGGCAGTGGCAACTTCCAGTTCTTTAAAAATTTTTGCAGGGTTATTTCTCTGTTGGAAGATATCAGTCTCTGAGAAGATGAACAGACCCCTAGAATTTTCCTTTAGCTTGGCTGTATACCACCAACTGGTGTTGGTTAAGATAGTTTAGAAAAATTAGGATTTTATTTGGTTTGATTTTTTCGCCAGAGTTCTCTCAGAGATTCTTTTGTAAAAAGAAAGCGAGATGTTGTTTTTGGTGAACTCCAGTGAAGTAGAGACCACTAAACATCCTCTGGATTTTCTTTTTCCTTTTGTCATTTCAGGTTGAATTCTTATGATTATTTCAAAATATCTAAATCTTTAGTTTCTATTTTTCTCCACCAGAATGGTAAATGGTATAATGATAAAAAAAAAATGAAAACACTGGAAGTGTTTTAGAAATTTTTGTTAAGCTTTGCTTATGAGATTTTGAAACCATTGAAATACACTGAAACAGTATACGAGATATCACAAAAGTTATTAAATACAAGTTTTAAGTTTTAGTTTCCATTAGTCAAACATTATGTGAATCAACACAACAAGCACTACTATAGATATAATAGACAGAAATAAATATATAGATATAAAAACCAGAAAATGTTTTTAACAGCCAATTCCGAAGTGTTCAAAATGCAGGGAAATACCAATATTAAGATTATCCATTTTTTTCAGTGAGACAGTAAGGACTATGAAGCTATCTTCTATGAAGTGTACCAAGATATTTCATAAAATGCTGACTATTAACATCTCCTCTGAAATACAAAAAAAGTTGTTTAGAAAAGTTAACAATAGCCATTATAGCCTGTATGTGACACATCTATTTGTTTATCTGCATTCATAGTGCCGACATGAAGCACATGTCATTGTACCTATACGTAATTGCATAAATCGTGAAAGACTACTACTAACCTTATAATCATGATATTTAAACATTACAGCTGCTTTCTCATTCCCACAATATAATGACTAACTGCCACTAGCAACTGATTATTATCATGAGACTGGGGCAGCTACTGCCATGAATCCAATTTAATAATGCCTAAAGAGGGTAAAAATCCCAGTTTTACTGAAATTATTGGAAATAATCCATGCAAATTGATATATCTCAGAGGTAAGCATGAAGTTAAAAGTACTAAAAGATGTAAAGGAGGACTTCCTATACACCTTGTATGTATCAGAAGATTCCCCCTCCATGAAAAAGTGAAGTTGGTCAGTGTAGTTCAGGTTTCTTTGTACACAGGCAAAACCAAAACTCAAACTCTCCATATTTATGGATCAGGTTCTCAAATGGTGGAGATGAAAACTGATCACATTTTGACAGCTGTGGAGCTTAGGTTCCTCAAAAGAGCTAAACTACAAGAGACAGATGATGGCAGAAATATTCTTGAACAAAATCAGAAATGTTATTACCCAGTTCATGGCTAAAGTTGTCCCTCTGAAATACCAGTCTGAGAACCCTTCCACTCTGAGGAATCTTCCATCAATCACATTTCAGGACCCATTTGTCTCTCCCAGACTATAAGCTGTTACCCAAAGTTTACCCACAGCTTTTGAACACAGATGTCAAATCAGTCTTGGGAGGACCCTGCAAAATGGTGAAAGCTCAAAACATACGCCTGCAAATATCTTTGCACTTTTGCCCTGCTTGTCTATTTCTCCATACATATTGGGCACAGCAGGCCCTAGACTGGCCAAAGGTATCTTTATGTACATCTCTTCATTCACTTTAGAGTAAGTATTTTTTTTTTCCTGGCACATTTTCTAAAAACAGTCCACCAGAGAAAGTGATCTTCACCCACAGGAAACTGTTTTTGAATACTAATTTGTCCAACACTTAAGATTCCATCTACTTTCCTGCTGTTATTTGTGAGAGCTGACAAAGCACAATGCCTCACAGAAAACAGTGACACAAAACCTTCCATCATTCTTGAACATATGATATGCGTCTACCTCCTTTGTCTCACGGAATAGTGACCTATTGCAACAAGGATCTTAGAAATAAAAGCTTACTTATAAATCTGTTTCTCTAAGAGCACAGAATTCTAAGAACCCTGATTCTACATTTCATTAGTCAGCTTTACTTATTCATTTCCCAGAAAATATAGCCTATTTTGGTTTAACTTTTTCTCTTGTCTCCCTTTAAAGATATGTTACATATAATGTTTATCTTTGATCAGACTTATTCATCAGATAGCAGCAGCTTTTGTTTTTAAAAAGTGACCAGAGAATTGGTTTGCTATCAAGTGTATAGTTAAGATGCCTCATACAGCTCTGTTTTTCTGTACTTCTCTCATTCTCTGCCAACTGGTACCTCAGTCTTATTGGTATCCAATAATAAGCCCGATTACAGCTAGCCCTAGGAGACATGACAAAAAGAGAGTCCTCATCTTGCATTAATTGCTCGTATTGAAACTATGCCACATCTCTCGAAGCTAGATGTTGCTTAGTATCCCTTTGATATGATAATGACATGCTTCTTAGCAGATGAATATGCAAATTAAAAGCAGTAATTTGGTGGCATGCACCTGCTGACACTGCACTACTATGCTTATGTGCTCCTCTGTAACACTGCAGCTACACAAAAGCATCACAGAGGTAAAATTAAATTCTAATGTCGTATATATTAAACAGATGCTTCCACTTTTCTTTGTATATCTACTTTTTACAGAATTTGCTATTGGAATCTCAGTTCTCCCTTCATGCAATTAGTGGACATTTATGTGTCATACACAGAAATGTACTTGGAGCTATTTAAGGGCTCCATTTTTAAAGAAATGGTTTACATGAACTGCACTCTCAAAGAGATTTTTTTCCCCCTTCATAGCAGAGAGGCAGAGGATTTTAATCTTGATGCACAAAAGACCTTCATTCATAAAAGAAATGCATACTTGAGCATCACAGCTTGCAACAGAAAATTTCTGTGGTAAAGATACTGCAGAGTATACACTTATCCAAACTTTCTGATACTGATTATGAAAATTTTCAAATAGGTTCTGTGAATAACCTGTATGCATTAATCACACAGACTCAGCTTATGCCCTCAGGTATGTACTTGAAACTCTTTTATATATCAGTAAGGTGTTGAATGTGAAAGTGGAATTTGGTTCCAAATTGCCAGGGTGCTCAGAATCACTATTACCTGAAGGTGCCAACAGTCTCGGTCCAGGAGGGCATGGCTAATAACATTGGACTGCCTCAGCTTCTGTTGACCTCACTGGCAGCTGAAAAGGCTTATTCCCTGGAGATGTACTAAAGTGACCCACGGGAGCAGCTCATAAGGAAACAAATTATCGTTTCCAGATGCGTTAAGGTATAAACGCTCTGAAGTTATCAGGCTCAGTGAAGTCTCTTTACAAAGATATAGGCAACTGAAGGAATTGAATTGATACCTCACAGGACTGTAAAAGATTAGAGGAGATTAAGGAAAATTCTTTCTATTAATGATTTTGTATAATTTAGGAAATATGTATTGGGCATTTACTAAAAAAAAGAAACAAAACATGTAATTAAGTTCCATAAACTAGGTAACTTTGGTTTTCAGAGGTTTCTTAGTTCTTGGGCACCTCCACAGCTGAAGGACTAATAGTTGCCTCTAGCCGATGTAAGTTGTAAGTCTGTACCTGTTTTCAGGCAAGTGGGCAGCCCATATCTTATGGCTGTCATTTACTCCATGCCATATAGTGGCCATTTGGATGTGGGAAAGAACACTCCTCCTGCCTCTTTTAAAGAGAACAGTTGTATCAGAGAGGAGACGTTCTTTCTCCTGGTCACATTTTATTGCCAAAAAGAAAGGATGTGTTAATGGCAATGCATGTGAACTATTAAATGTCAGTATTCTTTAATTCCCTTTACCCAAGTCCAGACTTCATTGCAATCTATTTCACTACCCAGCTTGCAATTCGCATGTTACCAATGCAAAATAATTTATAGTAAAAAACCCGAAACCAAAACAAAACCTTTACTTGATCCCCACTGTCAGTGAACATAAATTATTTTAAGCCCCCCATTCTGCATATAATACATACATTAGTTTCTTTTTGAACGGGACTGCAAGAAAGACTCTAAATATGAGGAATTTACAGGAAGAAATGGAGTGATTGCAATTCATCCACTAAAGGAAAAAGAGTTACAAAGTTAGCATTTTGTATACACATAAGAATGATGGAAATAGGGCTGGCCCTACTAGAGCTATGAAGTCAGTATTGGATTAATCATTGGGTAGAGGGCTTCCTCCCTCTACACCTCATGAGAAGAGAAGCTAGTGCAATCAGATATCTATGATGAAGACCAGAATAAAACAAGCTCACTTCAAGTAATGCAATTCACAGAGAAATACAAAACTGATACAAGAACAAAATAATTTATGATAAAACAGATTAAAAATACAGATGGGTAAAAAAAAATATTTAAAAGAAAGAGATGGATTACTTCTTTATATTTTTGAGAGTTTTAGATGTTACAACTTTACATACACTATGTCAAAGGGCTTTCTTCTGATGACCACTGCATATGACTACTGCACTACACTATCTAATAATTATTGCTGACCATTATGTTTCTTTGGTATCCATGCATAATTTTCTCTGGTTTCATTTCCAAGGTTCTCTCTCCCAAGGAATATTCATTAATGAATCATCTTTATCACTATATTTAAATGACCATTTTTTTTCAGCAAAATTTCATTCTTCTTGAATTTTATTTAGATCTAGAGCATACCTACATACTGCATTCTTACTGGTTCATTCTACCTACAGTTTTCATTCTTTCACAACACTATTGAATTTTACCTCATCTTCAAGTAACACTGAAGTACTTCTTCAGGGTCTGTAAGCAAATTCAATCTTGTTCAGTCAGTCTTTAGTCTCTAACTCTCTGTTTCCTTAACATAAAGCCTACTTAGTAATCTATCTGTTTGTCAAGCAATTTACAATCCAGATGAAATTGTCCAGATTATTAAATTCAGAAGAGTAAATTCTGTGGCTAAATGTTCCCTGCAGAAAATCTTGTGTCACCCACCAGTTCTGTAACTTCTTTTCTTTCCCATTAAAATAGCATACTTTTACCAAAGCTGAATGGGTTTTGTCTCAAAGAAAGAAAAAACGTGGGGGGTGGGGGAATGGCATTTTGACAAAGCAAATAAATTAATAAAGAAAAATAGGAAAAGTCTCTGAAGGTTCTGCAGTTTTCACCTGTAGCCTTAGTTTCTTTTCCAGTGATGGTCCTTTATGTTTTTCTAAAATTCATTATTTAAAATTCATTTTAAAATCCCTTTATTCTGTTCTATATCATCAGAGATGTGTAAAAAGCAATTCATATATATATACACACACACATATACATATGTTTGTGTACATTCCCGTGGTAGTAGTGTGGTTGTAGTTATTAGTACGTTTTCGGTATGTGTTTGCATCTGTTTTGTCCAGAAGATGTTACTGCATTCTAATATAGCATTACTTCTTACTTCCCAAATACCCACTTGTACTCCTAAAAGACTAGAACTGTATCCTTTAATACATTTATAATTCCATTTATAAAGCACATGCCATTTCCTCAGCAGCAGGGGGCATTGGAATTAACAGAAACAATACCTAAACCAAATACATTGTTATGCTAAGAAAAGGCTTTGATAAAACTACTCAATTTTCAGCTAACCTTTCAGCATAATCAGAACACAGATACGAGGACAGTATCCTCATCCCTAAAGCTTCAGAAATCATTAACGAAAACACCTCTTATGGATACACCCCTTGAGGTGGAATATCCACTACACAGAGCTTTTAAAGATACTCTGGGAGCTTTAACTTTGGATCTACTGGCATCCAAGGTGAAGGGATCCTCAGAATCAAGGGTTTTCATGCTGACAATTGGTCAGCAAAACCAAGATCTAGTAGCAGAGTGGCTTAGGTAATCTCAGCTCCTGTAAGGAACAATGAGGAAAGACACTACTATAAGAGAGTTGGTACTCTATATGATCATGTCGCAAGTCTGTTAAACAAAAGCAGATGCTATGCTCAAGCCAGCTTCATGCTCTGATGCCCTTTGCAGCATTGTTGTAAAAATCTGCAAAATTCTCTGAGATGTCAATTGTATCTTATTGCAAAACACTCAGGGTTCCAAGATAAAAAACAAAGCACATAGCAGTGAATCTAAAAGTCAAAAATTCATGAATGTCTTGGCACACTCAAGCATAAGGCTGGCAACCACCTTACCTTACATAAAAATTAAGAAAAAGACTTTTCTTTCCCACAGCCACCTGACAGCCTAAGGTGAACTAGCAAAATCTTCTATTAAGAATCAAATCGGAAATTTCCTTAGGTGAATTACTTTGAATACGTCCCACAAAATATTTATAATTCCCCCTGGCTGGCCTAATAGGGGCAAAGTACACAATTTCATATGCCTGGAGATAGTTACATGGGGTAACCATGGGCTCCTTTCAGCAAGTAATGGAATTGCATATTAAGCAAGAGTAACTTCAAAATATTCACATGACTGCAGTAGAAACAGCTTATGTTACTCAAGAAATCAATCTTAAAAGACTAAGAGCCTTGCAATGTAATAACACTACTTGGTTTCAGCCCCTTATCTGTAGTTCTTTTTTGCAGTGAAGTGAAAACAGTAAGAATGTCAGATTGCCATTATCTGTCAGGAATTTGAGCAGGAAAACAAAACAGGTTTAGAGCAATGATGAACAGTTGTGACAAATCATCAACATTTTCTCTAGATCCTCATCTCAAAGCAGTTTCATATTTCATCTTGAGACTCTGCATTCCCTCTTAGGTGAAGCAAGAAAAATTATCTAGTATTTCACACTATGTTGCATTTACACAATTTACGTAGCACCTCTCAAGAAGTAAGAATGTTTCACCTTTTTTTGTACACCTAATTCTGAACACCAGCCAAAGTCTTTGGCTCAAAGTAATTCATATTAACAATTATTAATGATTTCTTTTATAGTAATGCTCAAGGCTTCAGCCACACTATGCTACTGTTGACCTGCAAGCTACATGAGGACATAACAAGAGAACTCATAGGGACTTGTTGTGAAGTCCAGCTGTCCAAAATCCAACCACCAGAGGGGCCATTTACAATTTAATGGAAGAAGGAGAAGGGGTATAGCTTGAGTTTTACCTAGCAAGAAACCAGATTTAAGGGGGTTTAAATAAACATTCATTGTTTCTTTTTCATATAATTTTTCTCTCCATTGAGAACAAACTGCTTGAAGAGATGTGATTACCTGTAAATTTTTTGGTGCCATAAATAACTTTCTAGTGGGATCTGAGAGCTTCCAGCTCCAATGAATCCTTCAGTGTTTTGGTCCATACTGCAGGGCAATCAAGCAGTTGCAAATAACTCCCTTAAAAACAGAAAAGTCCATGTTCTTGCACTGCATATCATTATTTCTCCCACTCCTTGTCTCAGATTGCAGAAAAGTTACAGTCTGAACAACGAAGTTATCTTTTCAGTCAACCTAAGAGTTTAGCAGCTAGGCTTCAGGAGAAAGACCTATAGAGAATAGTTGGGACCTCTGGTCCCTGTACCAAAAAGCATTGGGTAAAATATGACAAAAGTAACTTTTTATGTACTTGCAAATCTGAAGAAACCACTGATACTCTGAAACTCTCCATTGCTTGATGAGGACTAGTACTGACCTTACCAAGTGAATAATGCTGTTCAATTAATTCTGAACTTTTCTTCTCAGAAACAGTAGGGGAGATAGGGTTTGCTGAAGCGTAAGAAAAACTATATCGTCCAAACTGTTTTCCAGGGAATTAGCTTATTTATAGGCTTATGTATATCTAATACCTAAATCTAATATCTAAAGTTCTGAATGCAAAACATTCTAAAACACCATGTTAAAACTTTCACATAGCAAAACACAGAAAAATCTGCTACATTTATACCTTTAGAGGTTGCAGCATACATTTATCCTAGGCCTAATTTTCCTCTTTTTTACATGAATTCAAGTTGTAAGTATGCCTATTAAAGCAAAAGAAGCTTCTTTTATGTAAAACAAGCTTAAGTGAAAGAAGAATTCAGGTCTTGTGCTTTTAGTTTCACCACAGTAAAACTGAACAACATATCCCCATGTCACACAGAAAGGACATGCATTTTCCATGTAAACATATGTAAAGCCATTCTGGATGCTGATCCCTCAATTTAGAAATATTAGTATCTTATTAAGTAACCATACTGATGGAGAGAAAGTTTATAATGGTAAAACATACTGCATTAACACCATTAAACATCAATTAATGTAAACAGCTTAGGCTCAGAGCTGTCACTGAATAACTGAATACACAATGACACTGTTACTAATTCAGTAGAAAGCTGTGTACAAATAATCCTCTAGGCTATTTCTTACTGAAAAAATGAGAGTAAAAACTGTGTGGCCACTCAGCTGACAGTAGAGTGTTTGTCCAACATTATGTCAGATTCTGTTATTCATCTTTTTTTTTTTTTTTTTAATTCTCTGCTCAAATTAATTGATGGTGGTTCCGCTGAAATATCATAGCCCTGTGATTTCTTGTCAGCTTTACTGACCTCTTTTTAGCTTTGAGTTTCACATTTTAGAGAAAAAATTAGACAAATGTACTTCACAGTTTAGCCCACCCACATATCCCTAAGCCAACAATTCTTCAAGTGTGTGGGTTCACCACACACAAGCTCCACCTGACTGATTTTTACCTGGTGCGTGACCTTCAATTGAAAATTCCAACAGCATGCAACTTGTCTTTGGCAAACGAATTGTAAGTATGCCAGCTGCCAGATGTCTTCATTTTAAAACACCTTCTAAACTGCTTTCTGGCATTGATCCATAGGCAAAACAAGCTAAGCTGTAACTGTAATTTCTATTCTGTGTGCAAAAAGGGGAGGAAATGTAAGATGTGTTGCTTTACATCTCTAAGAACAGTACAAGGCAGTGGGAAGAAAAAAAACAACAAACCAACAACAACTCATTACTGATGCACCACATTTTCGGGAAGAGTTTTTCCAGTACACAGAGCATATCCAAAATTTACATAAATATTCACCTTAATGAAACACTTGTTTGAAGTAACATAGTTTTGAACAAAGGGATTCCCTCTGTACCATGAAAATTAATGCCTGTGCCTCCAAATGTGGACTAGCCAACCTATTTTGCCTAAGGTTTAGAAAAACTGCTTGGCAAAGGCATTAGAAGGTGGAGATCTTAATTAAATATCTGAACAAGACCTGGGATCACATGTTTTCAATTACTTTTGTTCTATTTTGTTTTTGTGGCTGTTTGTTTCCTTTCAGAATCTGCAATTCATCCTAGGGACACCAGAAGTTTCAGTGCTATTGGCCAACTTTAGAACAAATCTGTGCATATTTAGTTTTTAGTTGGCACCATAACAAATTCATTCTCCTATCATGAAAAACAGCAATTTCCATTCAGTTTCCTTTAAATACCTAGATTCACCATATTCCATGTGTTGGATCATTCACACAACTCCAGAGCCTAAAACAATCAGAATTATTCCTCCTAGTGCCAAAAAAAGACCCCTTTCTACATACAAACCCCTCTACTTTCTGCTATCAGACTATTAACTACTAGCTCACTGATCATTTGCCCAGTCACATGTATATAGGTGGTTATCTTAGAAATCATATTTACACCTTGGTTTTCTACTGTGTTTATATGGCTATAATTCCATATGCTACTACAAGCAGAAGAGCCAAGCCAAAAAGTATCTGTGTAAAGACATTACAGAAGAGTTACACTTGAAAAGTGGGGCTTTTTATGCCACTAACCGTCACACCTACTAATGCATTTTTAAGGAGCCTAGTACATGAGGGTGCTGGGTCCTGTCTGGCATTGTACAGAAGACTGCTTTGATACATACAACAAGGATCTGCCATCTACAGCTGACAAAAGAGGAATGCACAGAAACACAATCAGAAGTAGCTTAGAAGTCCCATGTCCTGTGAAGTTAGAAAGAACTGATTTCCAGTAACTAGTTTGAGCTTCATAGTTCATATACATACCCTAACATGTTTCTTGAGCTACAAGCAAAGGTCATGGTGCTTGGCAATACTGATAGAGCAAACACTCTCTGTCAACACTCATACTTTCTACAGTGGCATAAAAAGGATAGAATATATCTGTCACGCCCGAGTTTCCCTTCAGTCGTGAAGCTATAGATATGCCGAACTAAAAGAAAAAACAAACCAAACAAGAACCCCCAACCCAAAATGAGAAGGCAGCTATAGAATTTTGTATGTGATACACCTTGAAACACTTCAGCTACTGCAGAATAAGAAACTTCTTTTTCACAGTTGAATGATCTACTGAATGAACATACTACATATGAGGATCTGAAAGCAATGGCTAACCCACTTGATTACTTTTTAAATGGAACATAATATCCAAACCAGAGCTTACAGACAGTGTTTAATACCTCAAAATAAAACACAGTATTTCAGAATGACTGCCAGAAACATGGCACCACTGGGAACTAAAACTACCTTAGGCATGAAGAATCCAAAACAAAATGTGCCAAGTATTACCTGGCTTTTCAGAGTCAAAAAGCACAGACAGGTGAAGAAGTGGCCAAACAGGTATTTTCAGTCCAGCTGTTAACTGACATTAAAAAGAAAAAAGAAAAGAGAAAACCTACCTTGGTCTTTTATTTTGAGTTGCAGAAGTAGCTGTTTTGTAGTCATCATAATCTGAAATGCTGTTTTGTGGTGGTTTCCTACTTACACTCACAGTGTCCCTAAATCTTTCTGCCTAGCTGTTCTGAAGGATCAGTGGACAAGTACTCTAGCATGGAAACTGGTATCTGATTTTCTGTTTCCAAATTTCACTGTTGTTCATGGGGGAATACTTCCTACTGCTTTGTTTGTTTATGCAAACAAGGCTACAGCAGCACCAGCCTTGCTATGTATCAGCTCTCCTAATATTTGCTGCACAGAGGATTTACAGGCCTTGTAAATCACCCTTGGCTCCAAAACGTTATCATGTATTTACATCTCTTTTTCTGAACACACAAGCACTGAGCCTCAAGGTCACCTATATTCACTTCCCTGTCCAACAATGAGGCATCCATCATGATAGTTACAGGTATAGAAAGAAAACAAAAGCAGGAGGCCTCACGGGACATCTCAGAATAAAGACCAGCACATTCAAGAGTACATACTAATCTTAACCAGCACCATATGGACCGGTGTTGCAATTTTATAGCTTCATGTTGGATCACTACAGCATGTGAGCTGTACCTTGTCATCATCCCAGCTGAATTAACTGTCAAGAGCAAAATCAGGCTGATGAGGCCCTGAATTTGTCCTGAGGAAAGTAATGTTGTTAGGCTTAGTTTCTAAATATTTATTTTCATATTAAGTCCAAACCAAGCAGAGATGATATCAAATAATTTCAGACACCTGCAAAAAGCAGCTACTGTATTCTATCTATGGATGTTTTTATACACTGTTTTTCCCAAAGTATACTGTTCAGCTGTGAATATCTACAGGACTTTGAACTGGTGCTACAGTACCAGGTATTACTTCTAAGAGGCAGAAAAAGTTATTTTGAAGTCCAGGTGGGTGGTGTCGGTGATCAGCATTGTCATCTTGAACAGCTTCTGGATGAATAAACTATATTTCATTAAATCCAAGCTGCATTGCCACACTCTCTTCTCTTCAGAATTTGGAAAAAGATCCTTTTTCCCGATTCAAATGAGAAACCTCTTCTTGCTCTGATACTAAGAAGTGAGAGTACTTCTCACCATAACAGACCCATGTCAGAAGGCTCTGTGAAGAGTGAAGGAGTAGTGGGGTTTGCAAATAAGGACTGATAGAGTAAAGAGCTGGGAACTTATGACCCACAACTTCATTCATAGCCATACCCAGCTGTGGTAGACCAGACTGTTTCTGAAAAGACATTTGATAGATCCCATATTCATGTAACACCAACAAATTATTTTTTTTTTAAAGTATTTCTATCAAAATTACTCCTTATCCATAAAGGTGGGGTGAGTTCATTATGGTTTCTCTTCAGCTATAGACCTGCTAACTTTTATGAGATAACTTGAAAAATTCATGATGGTGGTGGGTGATTCTTTGGAATTTTAAGGAATAGTTAGGTTGCCTCATTTTCTCTTTATTGTATGGAATGAATCATCCTTTTTGAAGTCAAACAACTCTACCAATTTAAATGGGAGGTTCTCCAGAGGTCCACTTTCCATTCCCTGGAAAAATGTAAATGGTTGCAGGTGAAATAACTGCATGATCACTGCTGCTAATGTGTAATCAGTTGCTTCTAGAAGTGCCATGCAAACTGGTCTTGGCTACCATCTGACACTTTGAAAGTGAAGTCCCCTATGACTTTAGATGATAGCTTGTCTGTGAAGGTGACAACCTTCTCATAGACCTAATAGACTGGTTATCCCAAACTGCAAGCTTTCTGGAGAATATGTACTGTACAGGTTTTTTTGCTCCCTTCTCTTTTACTCTGCCAGATTTGCTTTTTTTTTACAGTTACTACTAGAAAAGACAAGATCAGGCAGATGTCAGTGCTTTTGGTGCTTCTTGTCATCTCATTTGAGATGGTGGCCAACATTATCTGGCCAACTGCCAGTCCTACAACTGTGCCCATAACTACTGCCTCTATCATCAAAGTCACTTTCTCCTGGAAGTAGAATAGACTTCTATATAGGATTCTCTATAAAGTGCATGCAGCTTCTTTGACTTCTTATACAGAGAGACAGCCCACAGAAGATCCTGGAATCCTCTGAATATTACAGGTTACCTGAAGAAACCGTTGTTTTACTTAGGGAGAGGATGGCTGGCAGAAACCTTAAGGTACCTTAAGTTCTCCAACCCCAACTCTCCTGACAAAAGCAGGATCATTATGATTATGCCACTCTTGACAGACCTGTTAAAGGACTTGCCTTACCTGTTAAAAGACTTGTAATGATGGTGACTTCATAAATCCAGCAACTTTCCATCCTAGCTGCCAGAAAGATCCTCTTTCTTGCTAACCAAAAATGTTTCTTGCTTTAATTTAAGCCTATTATTTCTTAACCTTGGTCTTATCAGCGGCAAGCAACAAAGAACGACTATTTCGCAACTTGCTGAATATAATCCAGAATACTGTTTTTCTCACAACAGCATGATATCATTCAGTTTGCAATTCATCATACTCACCACTTCATTTTCTGAAAAACGTCTGTCTAACCTTAAGAAGAAAATATTTAAATCCATGATACACAATACATACCTAACACCTACAGCCTGCCATGGTGTCTAATGAAAAGCTAAACACCAAAATGTGACATATTTGGAAAATGGCTGATTGGGTGTGCTGAACCCCACTTATTTTGTGACATTAGTAGGGAGACCAGGACAAATGAATATAGCTTTTTCCAAAGGCATGATTTCAGTGCCAAAAGAAGGACAAAAAATGCAAAAGTTAATATAGTGTAACTATTTATAGATGCTACTAGCAATTTGGGTTCTTGCAGGATAAGTATGCTAGTGCCACAAGCCAGCATGGTACCACCAGTTTTGAATACTTGAAAACATGATGAATCATTCTTTTTCTCTTTAATTACCACAGAGCCTTCAGTAATCAGAGACAATTTAATCTGAATCATATAGAGTAGTATAACAGTAAATTATGAATGTTGATTGAACATCAGAAAACATAATAATTGATTTTAAAGTCACATATAACAAACTAGTGGGTAAGTTCACCTCATATTTCTTCCAACCTGTTACTCGCATTCAAGGCACAGCACCCATTTGACTATATGATGTTTCAGTTTTGAAGTTTAATATGATAGACCTTCTAGCCTGTTGCTAGGTAAGTTAAATCAGTATCATAAAACATTAAAAATCAGTATCTCATTTTCAGACTGAATTTGGCCAATGTTAGTGTCCATCCATTGGATCCTGTTATGTCTTTTGTCTGCTAGATTAAGGGGCTGCCTACCATCAGAAATCTCTTATTCAGAAAGCAACTATTAAAAATGGATGGACCTGAACGCTAAAGGCTTTTTTGTAACCACAGCTTGTGTCAAAGCTATCAACATTTTATATGTGAGTATGCGTAGAGTGGCAAGAGGAGTAAAGCTATGCTCAGAAGTCAGTTTTATTGTGCATTCTCCCAAAGAGCTGCAAAACAGAAGTACAACATAAATAGTTTAGAAATGCTGAATTATGTTTTCCCATTTCTTCTCTATCCCCTTACCTGAAAGGTCATGTTACGTCTAAATCAGATTCAAAATTAATTCTCAGCAGAAAAGTTTAATAAATGTTACTTGCAGAGGGACAAAAAACTTGACAAGTTTCTCACAGTGTGTAGCAAGTATAGAGCTTTTGTTTGTGTAAAGTATTACAGTAAATGGCAATAATAATTATAAACTGTAAACCACAGCGCATTATCTCCTCTATTTGAATTCCCTATGGAAAAATTTAAGAACATATTCATATTTCACATCTTCCTGAATACAAAGGCCAGGATGCCAATAAACTACACAAAATAATAATCAGAGAATTTAAGACATAAAATATTGCCCTGCTAAGAGCAAATAAATGTTGTCTTACTAATTATTATATTTTCAGATATATTTGTTTTTCTCATCTGCCTCTCTAGGCATTGGATCCTGGAAGCGCCTCAAAGATCCAATAAATTTTTGTGTGTTAAGAAAACCAAATGTTCTCTCCACTTAGCTTCTAAGACACTGGAATTTTCTACATCATTTTTCAGTCAAATTGATATTATAGAGAACTTATAACAACGAGAATACAAAGATCTAATAAAATTAGTGATGTGATTACAATGGATGTAAATCAGCACAGTTTCACAGAGGGCAATGGTAGTAGTCTGGTTTACCCCCTTAAATGACTAAAATCTCACTGATCATTGCTGTTTAGATGGATCACAGTTTAAATGAACAAGTGTTGCAGTACAGCTTCTGTAGAATATATATGGACAGTTGTTTCAGAAATTATGTTTTGGATTATATTCAAATTATATTTGAAAATATTAATACATGTTACAAAGCCTAATTTGTATAACAAAACCCACTAGCCTACTCTATCATCAGCCTTACAGAAATATCTCATCAGATAAGGAAACTGATCTTGAAGTTCTATACGCTATAGCACAGTCAAAAATCTAATGCAAGCAAATCCAGGTTTAATACGAACCAGGCAAACTTTAGTTAACGAACAACAATGCACCAAAAATATTTAATTTACTTGTTGTTTCTCACCACTTACTGTTCCTCACTACTACCCGTTTATGATAGTTTGAGAACAGCCAAGGACTATTGCTGCATCCAGCTAATATGAACATTATTATTCATGACGTATATTTTTTTCTTATAATAAATAATACAACAATATGTTTCCTAATTGTAACAAAAATATATTCCAAAGCAGTTGGTGGCTATGTTCTATGTTTTTCTCCTGATCTCTCTCTGAAACAAAAAGCTGTCAGATTTTCCTTCTCTTGGTCATATTTTGCCACATTCATTTCACACGTCACTTACATTCTCTTCCTTCAGTCCTTTCTCTTTTTCACTGCCACCCCCATTATTGATGGAGTCTTAGATCCCTATATTTTTCCTGCAGCAAGTCTGTAATCAACACCTAATTTTTTGCAGTGTATTTATCTGCCAGGTGAGTGATAAAAGTAATGCATTCTCCACACTCTTCTAAGATACGTAGCTAGGCTGCACTTGAAGAAAACAGATTACTTAGTATAACTTCTCCAAGGTAATAATACATACTTTCTTAAAACTGTAAATAAAATGATAGCCCTAAAAGCTGAGTTTGGACCTTTGTCTATTAAAGCTTTCTCATAGCTTGCTCATGAAGATGGTCAACCAAAGCAAAACTTCTGTCATGATCTATTAATAGAGAATAAGGATTAATGAAGGATTATGTCATAATGAGTCTGCCTGCAGAGTTGCTTCAGTTCTTGTCCTTTACTGCCAAAATACAGTTCTCATTTCCAACAAACAAAGTCTATCTGAGAGAAAGCACAGAGCCCCTTTAGAACTGGAAAGTCCTGTGCATAATAATGAATGACTAACTCTTCTTTTGCCAAAGCGCTTCAGCACTTTCAATGTCATAGGTCAAAGCAGTGATTCAGAGGGGGCCTGATCCTTATCTAAGCTTTTGCAATGAAATTAGAATGCGCTGTATCCTTATTAAAGAAATGTTTGTTCCACCATCAATGAAATGAAAAGAAAGTGGCTCAAAGCAGTTTTGCAAATCACGGCAATAAACTGCTCAAGTTAACTGCTTTATTACAAATATTTAATTATTCTCTATGTTAAAGATCATGCATTTGTAAAGTTGAAATTAATAGCATACACGATAACCTATTTGGATTTGTATGTGTCTCAGAGGGTATTTTGTCAAATGGATTGATGATAGTAGCCTTCTCATTGAAAATGTAAAAAAAAAAAAAAAAAAAAAAAAAAATCACACATTTGCAGAAACTACTTCAGTTTCAGCAACACAAACAATAAAAACAAAATAGGATTTTTCTTAAATAAATTATTTAAACATTTCTTAATATTTGCACGCAAAGCTCCCTACATACTCTCAATAGATACTGCATAAACATTTATATTCATAAAAAAGTTGGTCATATTATGCACAGCTATTGCATTAATATACACAGCTACTGTAGTAATTACCTGCATGATAAAGAAGCAAATTTTTTCTATTAAAGTTTTGGCTGCTAAACTCTTAATGGTTGAATTTAACTATGCTGAACAAAATCTGTCAATGCAACCCACTTTTCTTTAAAACATTTAAAGCGATATGGAAGACTCTTAAATATACAACAGTGATTTAAATAATTAATTAGAAGTCAGATAACACTAAGGAAAAA
Organism: Falco naumanni; assembly: GCF_017639655.2. Taxonomy (NCBI): domain Eukaryota; kingdom Metazoa; phylum Chordata; class Aves; order Falconiformes; family Falconidae; genus Falco; species Falco naumanni. The sequence continues at coordinate 20,896,456 of NC_054066.1, forward strand.
TAAGTGAAAAAAATGAGACCATTACATTAGTCACTGAAAAGAGAAAGGCCAAATTCATATTTGATTTGTGCTTGTTAAACTAGCTACAACAAAACAACACAAAAAATATAAAGTTACACCTGATCTAGATTAAATTTCAAATAGAATGTAACCAAAGAGTATATTAGGATTGAAAAACAGAATACTAATCTCTAAAATTAGAAAATTGATCAACTGGGATATGCATCAGAGAGATTCATCAAAGCCTTGCAACAGCCTATCTCCATTTACTGTTTAGATACAGCTAATCTACATCATTAAATTGACCATTCAGTAACTGAAAATCTGCCATGTAGGTCCCGACTTTTCATAGAGGCTTTTAAATATGTATTCGGTAACTACAAAGTACTGAATATATTTTCAGTCTTTTTATACTAAGATTTACAACTAATGACCTTAAGCAATGTCATGCATGTAAAACAAAATTATGAGACCACCCTGGTTTGAGCAGAATTAAGGTATAGAATCATACTTTATTCTTATTCAAATTTAGTAGGATAGAACAAAAAAAAAATCCATAGTAATATAGCTAAACCTATTTCATAGTTTTACTTTGTAAAACATGCCTCTTCACTTGTATTTTGCTATTACAGGCTCAATATAAGTAGACAATTATCTAAGCTTAATGCCAAGAATGATAATGCATTGAGCACATGCAAAATCCTTGTGCAACATCAACTACAGCCTGCAGGGATAAAACATTTATCAGTTGCTCCTTAGAGCACTAGTGGTTTGAAAATTTGGCTGCCCATGCCGACATTTAGTGAAATCATAGTTTTAGCTTCATTCAGAACCCAACACAGTAAAGCCTGATACCAGGATGACTCTGTTGGCAATCTGCCTCCCCGTACCCACATGCACTGCAGGCTACTTTCTGTCCCACTACTTCCCATGAAAGAAGTCCTTTTACTTAACTGCAGTAGTTGGCACAGTGCCCCTTTCATGGACCAAACTAACCGTCATCTTGGATGTAACAAATTAGTACATTCTCAGAATAATAATAAGTATGGACATGAAAACACTATTGTTTTTACTTGGAAATGAAGTAACTACATTTTAGCTGGGTGACTTTTTCAGTTCAGCACCACAGGCAAAAATAAATCTTATAAAAAGAAGGGACAATTACAGCAGAGATGAGAAACAGGCTTTTGCTGTGGGTTCAGAACTAAGAGAGCTTCTTCTCATACTGCCTGAATATACTGTAAAATAAAATTTTTAATATCAAACAATTTGTTCCTTTGAAAAAGAATTGCTGTAGGTTTTTGTACTTGATCTACAACTGAGAGATTTTTTTGCCTGTAAAGTACAGAAATGCTTAAGTAAGCACTATTAACATCACAATGAAATATTTTACAAAATACACTGAAAACATTAAATATAGAATAATGGAAGAACGAGACTCAAGCTAAGCATGGAAGTATGACTGTGTATTTTCCAATTGTAAAACACAAACTTAGGTAATGTGAAAGATAGCTTTAATGACAAATAAATATTTCTAAAGCATTGCATACTTGTCATTTTATCTGGGAGCTGTGATTATAATAAAAATGCATTTTTTTCTCCTAAAGCTCTGCACATTTAATTGCACATCAGATCTTTTAAAGACAGTATCACAGAACACATTTTATATTGCCATTTTAAACTGTTGATGAAAGTAAATTCACATTATTGTTCCTGGCACACTAGCACAGATGTCCTAGACCAAGTTCTCTGAAAAGTACAGATAATTAAAACTTTCCTGTATCATAGTCCAAGTCAGTAGCAGCTTTCTTGTCAAACTATGATATGGAACATTAATAGGGATTTGAATAACAAGTGCATCCCTTACCGTGTAACTCCTTAGCAGCAGATAAGACTAAATTAGTGTGAAGTGCTGACAAATATGAGATATTAAAACAAATATTTCTTGTAAATATGCTAAACATATTTCCATTTTATTCCACGTTCAGTTTGTGAAAAAAATATTCAATATGTATCAAATATAATTATAAAATACTGAGTTTGAGACAGTTCAAATAATATAAGGTATTTTATGTAAAAATGTAACAATTTTACTAAACTTTCTGGTTCAAATGAGTCCAAGAATATCTCATTATAAATGGAGACGGTCCTGAAAAAGCAATCAAGCATGACTAAAAAGATCACTCTTTTACACAAAAAAATAGCCTTCTTATTTTACCCTTTGTTGGAAAGACATTTGGCCAGCCACAGGGGAAATACATAATCTACTTTTATATTCAAATAATATATTTCAAAATTCTATGCATACCAGGACCTTAAAACAATTCTGGGTGGAATATATAAGACATGGGTTTATGTGATCCTAATAACTGAATTGCTGACATGGGCTGACAATTACTTGGGGGGCTTTATTTGTTTGTTTCTCTCACTCTAAAGCATGTGTACAAGTATTTTGTCTATTAGTTATTTCTAATGTGACTTTGAAGGAAAACACCAATGAAACACTAATAAGATATACAGGGAGATCCTGGCTAGAGAAATAGAAGTATTACATATAAGTACGCCCATTTTCATGGAGATGTTGATTATTACAGCTACCTTAATTCTGAAGCTTAATACTGATCAAAGCAGCATTCCACCACAAATGTCACATATAAGAAGTACATCTTTTCATTTAAAATATACAAACCTCACCATTAGTGCATCCTTTTAATTTTTACATTCATATAAGATATTAAAATAAAGAGTATTGATGGTGATTTGCTTTCAGCATCGGAAGGACTAATGAAACAACATCTCAATTTTTAAGGATACTAATATGTCAGTGGTTCTGGAGGAAAACTGTTTTTCAAGGCAATACTGCCAGGGTAAGAGTCAGGGAGGAGAGATGCAATTGATGTTTTTCACTTTAAACAAGACTACTGTTATTCAGTTTCTCAATACCCAGGATTATGAAGATCAGAGTACTATATACCCCAGAAGAGGAAAAGCTTAGAGCAATTATAGTTCCCTTCTCAGTACTGTAGCATTCCCTGTTGGTTTTCAACAAATAAGCAGTCTACACACATCTTGCTTCATGACTGCCTGAGGTTCCTGCTAAAGCTCACAAATGTAAAAAAAGGAAGAGGGAATTGAATTAATGCAACATCAACATTTTCAGCCCTGAATTTTATCACTAGTGAAGAGTTAAAGTTTTCTTGTCTTAGCTGGATATGTTCCCCACTTACGCCTTTGCCAAGAAATAGCAAAGTTACAATATCAGGGCAAAGGACTGAGGAGTGAAATGTCAGTGTGACTTGCACATTCATAGCTTTCTCTGGGTCTTTTCAGCTTATACAGCAGAGCAGGATGAATATTTGTGCTAACTACACATTTCAGTACAAAGAACCCAATTCAGAGGAAAAAAAACCCCTCGTACCATTTATGGCGACTGTGCACTTTACAAAATACAATTATAAATGGTTTATTCACACATAGGGAAGAGCCTCTATAACTGTTGTGTAAGCGACCTGCCCCTTGTCGGGTTTGATGAGCCTGATCCAAAGCCCAGTGAGGGTGAGGAAAGAACTTGCGTTGACTTCAGCTGTCAGGCTCCAGTCTCCTTCACAAATATTTCACATTTAAAAACCAAGAACTGTGTAACAAAGTTGGAATACATGATGTATATTGTACATAAAAGCTGTTACTGAGATTTAAACACCTGAGCTAAAGTTGTATATGACATCACTGCCTGGATTTACAGGTCAGGATGAAGAGAATTGGAATGAAAACAATTCTTAGGTATTTTGCACTCAAGTAGTATTTTAAAAATAGCAGCTACTGTCTTATGAAGACAACAACTTTGTATGGATCATAGTTATACATACAAAGTGCTATATTTATTGTTTATTCTTTCTCTACTCCTGTATCCAGCAAGCACTAAAAATTTCTCACAAAGACTCCTAAAAAAGCAAACTAATATAGCTATACATCCATGGCAGCTAATAGCACAGGCAGCTAATTAATTATGTACTTACATGTGCAACTAGCTATTAATGCAAATTATATGAACAGTTGAGCACATACTTGGTGCACACAAATTGCCCAATATGTTAAAAGTCTTACCCAAAGTAAAAAATGTCCTATCTAACAATTACTTTGAGCTTATATATCTTCAGGACCTATAGATCCAATTACACCTCTCACACACAAATGACATGCCTATAAGCCATATTCATGACAACCATACTTTTATATTATTCCACATACACGATACAGAAGAAAAGTTTTTATACAAATCTAGCAAATTGGGTTTTATTTTAATAAAAGGAAAACTATTCTGACATTTTATGTCTTAAGCACCATTTTAAAACTTAAGATGCATAAAAGGCATAAAGATGTGAAGAAGAAAATTAAAATACATTTCTTCTATTATGTAACACTGTGGCTCTTTCTCCTTGCCACTATTTCACTCATATGTTAGAAGTGCAATAAAAAGGTGCTGTATGAAACCCTGCATTAATTTTCTCTGATTATGCCGCCAACTTTTCAAAGAGTTAACAGGAAAAGCTGGTCACTGTGCCCCCTCCAGGTTGCAGCTCCACTGCAGCCTCTAACCAAAGGCAAGGGCAGCACAAAACTTTGCTTGCCATCTCTTTGTTGAGCATCACTATTTTAAATGCATTCATAATAACATGAAACCAAACTATTTTCAGCCCAAATATTAGGATCTTCAAGGTTTCAAAGGGAACATATTAAAATAAAGATAACTGGATCTTTTCATTGAAAGGTCTGCAAAAGTTTGAAAAAGTTAAAAGGACACCGTTTTCTCTTGAATCATACTACTAGTTAGATTCAATGCCAGATACATAGTTAAGTCTGTCCTAACTCTACTTCATACCTACAAAAGAATCAAAAAAAGCTTATTTTATTATTAATAAAATCTGAGTTTGGAAGCATGACCTAAGGTGGACATCTAAGCATCCCCAGATGGTAGTGCAATTCTAATATTGTAAGTAATTTGGAGGGTAATGGCTTAACACCAATTAAAATTGCATTATACTTCTTTGTAATGATTGTTGACTTGATATTTGAGATATGATAGTTGCATATGAATGTCAACTTTACATGCATAGCTTGTGTTTCAATCTTTATCCTTTAAATAGATGAGGTAAATATAAATCAAAGACAGAATATTTTATGACCACTTCGAGCATGAATATCTTATCTCTTATCACATAGATAACAAGAACTTGCAAGTTCACCAGAAAGTCAGAAACAAGGCACATATTCCCTTACTTATTTATGTGAATAGCCAGTATCCAGAATCTGAGATAGAACATAGCTGCACAGTTCAGGAAAGGAACAGAAGAGCATGTAAGGTAGAATCACAAGAGGCTATGAAAAGGAAGGAGAGTTGTGTACACCTTGATATAGAATTTAGGAATTAATATCTTAGTTTTTTCCAGAGATTCACAAAAGAAGATCTAATTCAACCTGCATTATCCAAAGGACCTGAGTTCAACCTAGCATTTGATCAAAATTATTTAATATGCAATTAACTATAATTTTATTCTGGGATTTGTTCCTAGTACTAAGGTCTAGAAGTATAGACCAACCTTGCTAACTGTTTTAGCAATAAGGAATATGTGCATACCTTCAAATTTGACATTAGATGTAATTGCTACAATGTCCGAGCACCCTGTCTGCAGGGGCAGTATTAGAAAATGTTTAATTTTGAACCTTCTTGATAAAAAAAAATTGTCTTTGCCTCACCTCAAAAAGTCCCAGGGAAACAAGTACTAGCTCTCCACTGAGAGTAAGACAAAAAATGCCAATCTTTCCACACCAAAAGAGTCTGACTCAGTTCTAGCTGCCCAGAAGAACAGAGTAGCTAGAATTGCAACCTTATAAACAAAGTCTCTATAAAAACTTCCCTAAAAAAAAAATAAAATAAAAAAAATCACTTAAAGCTGCTTAACCAATGCATCCATTGCAAAAATACAACTTCTGTAGTGTTACACCTGGCAGGTTGAAGGATGGACACTATCTCACAGGTCTTGATCATTCATGATCAACAGGAACCAGTATACAACTCAGCTAATCAAGATCCATCTTTTTTCTACAGCATGACAAGAAATAAGGCTGAAAAAGGATACAGTTACTTTGCTTCAAGATAAAGCATTTGAAGTTTTATGAATAATTATATTTTTTATGTATACCTACACACCACAGCTGTGCGTGGCAAAGAGACCCAGCAAACCCAGTATATCCAAATATATGAATCACAAACAGCTGTAACCCTGCCCACTGTGTCTTTACAGGCAGGTCCTTGCCTCTACACCCAGTTTCAGCAGACTCAGGGACTTTGATTTACAAGTAACTTTGCCCAGTCCCCAGGAAATTCTTCCTTCTGTTGCCTTGAAGGCATCACTGAATGCTGTGTGCTCCTCCCTGCCATCTTAGAGCCTCTGTGCGAGCTGCAGGCTTTCAGCTCTACAATGGCCACCTTTGCTGTCCCCTCCTGCAAACTTTGGTATCTCCTACTCCTTGAGCAGGGTCTGTAGCTCACAAGGGAAAGTGTTGCGCCCCATTCCCCCCATGGGACTCATCTCACCCCATCCTCTGAAGGTATATATAAAAAATTATGAAGAGAAGCAAAACATTCAACAGTCACTATCACCTTCATACTTCAATTCATTCAACAAAAAAAGGGATCTACTACAGAAAAAAATAATGTACTTAATGTTTTAAATTCATATTTTTTCAGTATATGCGGATTTTCTACCTTAAAAAAAAAAATATCGTTCTTTTTAAAACAGTATGGCTACGTTTAATTCTGAAAAAGCATTAAATATCCAAGCTGATAAACAGCCTTTTTACAACCACTAAGTGAAAAATAACTTATTTGCTCTGCTCTATTCCAAACCATAACACCAAATGATTGAGGTATAGGAAAAGAAGGGAATTGTAAAACACATACCAAAAAATACACAAGTACTATTTCTTTTCCTTCAATCTATTAGTTGAGAATGCAATTCTAAACCAAAATCACACTTCCCCACTGGAAAGCCATTCCCCCTCACCCTGAACAAGTATTTAGCAAAAAGAATGGCATTAAAAAGAAATTAAAACCAATAGAGCTTATGGGGGCAGGCAATGACCTGTGTTCAATGAGTCTTCGGTTTTAAAAAGGAGTTTCACAAAGTGCAAATAGCAGAATTTTATCTTCATTTAACTGCTAACAGGACAGCATTCATTCCTGACAGAAGGCCAAGGAAACTGAGGCCTGGATTCACTGATTCACCAAACTGTGCCCATCACATGCCTCTGTGGAAAGAACTGGTTTTATGATCCCCATTTCAGTTCTGATTTCTGGAAATGGCTGAGAGTGGCTTGGTTCCTTCCCTCCCTGTTAGCCCACAGTTCAGAGAAGCCTCTGTGATGACTCCTTAACCGTGGTCCTAACACCAAATCCACCAAATGCAACTTGAATGTTGCCATTTATTTCAGTGGGTACTTGAACAAATCTTGTATCTGTAGCAGCAAAACATCAGCAGGAAGACTACAACCTTTCCCTCTGCTTTATTTTCTATATTTCTATATGAAATAATGCAAAGGGGTTGAATATGATGCCACTGCTATGAACTTTATGTCACCTTTTAACTCCCCTCTCAAATTTCAGTAAATTGCTTCCCAGCCCCAAGAATTGCATAGGGTTACAGGAGGTCTTAGCATCTGCATATCATCTTGCATGTCCCTTCAAGTAAAATGAATCTGCAATTGGATTTGCCTTTTTTATTTTATAGTAGGTTGTTTGGAAATTATCAGCGTTCTGCCTGATTTATAAATACAAAGCCAAAATGCCCACAAAAATAGTGTCTGCTCATATATACTGAGGCAATGTTTGATGTTCTTCAACTCCAGAGCAGAAAAGAATTGATTTTCAAAAACCTTAATTACACTGACGAGTGGTCAAGTGAGACTTCAGGCCAATGCAGATGTATTTGCAAAACACATTTACAAGAGGAAATGCTTTTGGTTATCACTGCTCTGAAGTTTTCGTAAGAAAAGTCTGTAGAGATATTCTCCAGTGTTAATATATGTTACCAGCTTTTACTCAAGGACAGCGCTGAAAAACCAACATGTAGAGATGGAATTTTTTGAAATTTTTTTTAGGGTAAACAATCACACATGTACACAAGCAGAGCAGCTTAACCATCTTGTCCTCCACTAGGTGGATACGGAGCCACTTTTCCAATAAAAACCCAAGAAAATGTTAATAGCACTTTACTGGGTTTATAATTACAGGTAATATTGCAATAAACTGACCTGAAGCATGACTATTTTTCTTTAAAAAAAACACCACAAAACCAAACAAACTCACTTTGTGTTGCCTGTGCTGACTCATCCAGTTGAGTTGGCATATTCTCCATATCAGCTGCACACCTTTTTAAAAATAAACAAAACAAAAATTAATGGGCAGTCTTCTAGTCAGTGACTGGTTTTATACACTGCCTCCTAGCAATAACAACTTGTACTTGTTTCATGTGTTTCATAGAGGGAACTCAAAGGAACAGATTACAATTACACCTCATCCTTCCTAAGAAGCAGAAAAATTGGAGCAGCAGATGCTCAGCAACCTTGAGAAAAAGATCTCTTTGCAGGTTACTTACAGAAAGCAGCGATAAAAACATATGATTTGACCCTCCCTTTCCTTTTCTAACACTATAGCTGCAGAGCCTTCTGATGAAGGAAGAAAGAATGTTCGCATTTCTCACAAATTTAGGATTTCTTCAGATATTAGTGTTAGTTGGGAAAAATCTTATTTCTTAACCCTTACATTATGGATAATTAATTCTTCTTTTCCTCCTCCCTAATTTTCCATCAGCACCACCCATTTAGTAACAGATAATTCTGTGCCTTTCTTCTTTTGACTACCATTGCTGCAATGCTGAAGAGAATGAGTGAGGGGAGGAGTAAATTAGAAAGAGTCAGAAATGAAAAGGGAGGGTTTGTATGAGGGAAGAGATGAAGAACAAGCAGAGGTCAAAGCAAAGAAGAAAGAAAACAGGAGAAAAATAAAAGAATAGAAAGCAAGAGAAGCAGAGAAGAGGCTTACATACTTCTGGGAGACTTCAAAATGTTCTGGAGAGGTAAACTCATAATTCCCTTAATGTTTGTTTATACAACACATCGCTTATCCTTCACACCACCTACCTCCAGCAGGCTGAAGGAGCTTTAGGATGGGAGTATTGTGCCTCAGGGACTTTTATTTATATTACTATGTCTAGACAGGACAAAAAAATACCACTGTACAAAATCTAGCACAGCTGAGCTCCAGTCATAATTTCAGATCTCTGGATACAGTAAGGTACAAATAAATATTATTGATGTTCCAATATTAGTACAAACTTCTAATGAAAATATGAGCACAGCAGTACAGTGGAGCTGTATTGCAGGAGGTGTCTGAAGTTTCTAGGTGAAGAGGACCAGCAAGATTTGTAAGAGAGCAGTGGCCAAGAGCTCTGCTCATATCCAACTCCTTCACGGAATCTTTCAGTCCCAGATATGGCCTGGGCCACTCTTTTCTGGTAGAAGTTACTAAGGGCACTCTGCAAAGTTTAATTTTTTTTATTATTTTTTTTTCAGATCAGACGAGGTAAAGGCCCAAGCCTCCTTGTGCCAAATGAAAAAAATTGTCTTGCTCACTTAAAGTACTAAGTAATTGGAAGGAAAAAGGGATGGAATCATGCTCAGACAAGAAATGAAGGCTAAACCACTTCCATTCTTGGGTTTGCTGCTCCCTGACTGAAGCATTAAGGAAAACATGTGTCATGTGTTTTGCAGTTTTCAGCCTTATTTATGTAAATAGACAAAAATCCCATCCAGCCAACAGCTCTACATCAGTGTATTCTAAGTAAAAATGTTGAAGTTGAACACATCTGAAAATCAGGCAATGAATGTCACGCATCAGGCTTGCAAGACCAATGGACATTAAACAAACGCCTTTGTTATTCAAGTCTGATAACATGGAGATAACATTAGATGGTATGACTGAAGGATTGTATGTTCTTGCAATAACAACATGTAGTACCGATGCCTTCATTCCTGACAGCTTGGGCTACATGTATCTTTGCTCTGATCCAGTACAGCCATTCTTCTGCTAGCTTTATGCTTTAGAGATTTACTGGGGGAGGGGGATATAAAAAAGAAATAAAATGCCTGTAGACAGAGAATATTTCTATAATACTGCATCAAACATCCTCTTTGGTTCTTAAAGTGGCATACATAAATAGGGGTTTTGAAACTCTTCCTCAAAGAGGTTCAAAAACATATGTTACTGACATACATTCTTGTTTTATATATGCTCTGCACCAGTCTCATTGTAAAAGACTGCCATATACGTTGAAGACTATTTAGGATGGAACTTGGCATGTCCAAAATCACAGTCCCAAGCCTCTGCAGAACAGTGTCAGGGTCCCATGTGGAGATGTTCATAGGTCACACCTATAATGGATCAGCATGGAAGCAGTGTGGAACTCACACTGATCAGTAAACACTTATATGCATATAATTCTGTTTTAAAAAGAAAATTCAAAAGCCCTCTGATTTTAAATGGACCACTGGTTCTGTTCAAAGTTCAGAACATAATGTTCTGGGGTGATATATAGGTCCAGCAGATCTATTTACGTATAGATTAAAATGTAACTAAACCAAAGAGGTAAGATGGCCCTATCATGCCTCCCCAGTTTTCCAGGATGCTTTATCCAGCTTCACAGTTCCAGCTTCAAGTTTGGGCTTAGCAACAAGCTCCTTTATAGCTGTCAAGTTTTTTGCTGTTCAATGTAAGCTATTTCTTGTCAGCAAAAAAAGTCTATCCCTGAACTACTAAGAAAATTTGTGTCACATAGCATGATCCTGGGCCATTTTTCTTGTGACCCCTAACAATCCAGCCTTTTGTTTCAACGTCTTTGATCAAATAGGTGTTTTCTCTGCTCAGTCCAGCTGCTAGGAACCAGCAGCAAGACAATCTTATCACCCTCTGTGGCCAGGAGGAATAAATAAAGGTTTAAAAATCCTGGTCAGTCTGCCTTGCTTCAGCACATGAGTATCATTAGCTGGACAACTCATAATTAAGTCCTTGCATATCAGACATGAGTTTCTAATGTCTCATTCAAAGTATAATGTAAATCAAATAGCAAACCCACAAAATAAATATAATGAAACTACAGGAATGTCTAAACATTTTGTTTGTTTCCAAAACTCTTTGGAGTCTAAATCTATGCTTGAACAATCAAAAGTCACTTTTAAAAGGAAGTCAACAAATAGCTTTTACTGTTTCAGATACAAAGTTAACTGTAAAAATAAATAAATAAATAAATAAAAGCACAGCACTTAAAAAATAAAAGTCATACTTGTAGTTTTTTTTTTTTTTCTTGTAAAAGGGGAATTAAACTATTAAAGGACACCTTGTTAAGTAATTATATAGCAACATCACTGTGCAATTAAATAGCCATCAGTCCCTGCAGCTGAGAAATTTCAGGTAATTATTCAAAGATAATTTAATAGGAGAATTACTGTATTCAAGAAAGCATTAGCTAGTAATCTACCTCAATTAAAGCAGCCAATTCATTTCAGCACCTTGATAATAGTTGCCTTTTGCAAAACTATCCTCCCCTACACACACACACACACAAATCCTAAATTCCAAAATAATAATAAAAAAAAGTGAATTTGGTGCATTTTAGTTTCCATCATTAACAATTAACTCCCAGAGAATTTAGGATGTTTTTATTGTACATTACATTATCAGTATGTATTACTCCTACTGTTTTAGTGTTCAGCTTCAGTTTTACTGTGGCTTATATATGTACCTATGTTTGTAAGATGACTTAGAATAACAAGAGGTAAGGAGGAAATGTGTATAAAAGAAAAAAAATATTTGTCTGTTCATACCAAAACAGAACACAAAAAGCTGCATAATAACTGAAAAAGTGTCTCATTGTGACAATACGTCTTCAGGGAGTTATGGGAGTCTCACAGTGTATTGCTTGGTTGTGCTACTGTACGTACACTGGAGACAGAAGTCATTAATCATACGCAGTTGCAAACAGCATTCATTGTAACAGATTTTGTGCAGAAACAAAACCTGCATATGCCACACAGCAGTTAGTTACACAGCAAAATATTTTCTCAAGGTCAGTACAGACTGGAAGGTCTTTGTTACAATGGTGAATATCAACAACTTTTGCATCTTGTAACTTCATACTTTTGAGTTTGATCTCCTTGAACTGAGATATCAATAAAAATATCTGATACAAGGAAGACACATGGATAATTTTCAGAAAGGCACAAAAGGCCATTTGGCATCCATCACTTATACAGATTCAGTGGTTGCTGAGGTCCTAGATCTCTCATACTACTTTAAAAAAATCAAAAAATGTAACAATCAAGTAATAGTTCTTTTTTAAACTTTATCCTGTTATGCAGATGTTCACTGATTTTATTACCATTTTCTGCCTCAACCAGAGCTGTATCAAGTTTTCTTTCATTTTCTATTTAATTTGTCTTAAATAGAAAATAAATTATAGTTATGAATAAAATAACATCTATATGATTCAGATTTTCATATATTCCTCATATATGCTGGGAGTTCTCTTCCCTCCCCTTAAATCATGGTACTGTGTTGATGGTAGATTGAATAAGTGTCCTTTTATCTAAGTCTTGAAAATACGTATAAACAAACACAAACCCCATTCTTAGCAAGACTGAATCCTGATTCATTTAAGAAAAATACAGAACTGTACAGATGTTGAGTGAATTTATCTACTTTTTTTTCACAGGACAAAAGAAAACATAGCTGTAAAACCCTCCAAACACCAGATCTGGAGTAATCCTAATATCTCTGAACTATTGATCACTTACAGATATCTGTGATAAACATATATCATTGGGCTTCTGTTGAAATTATTCTGCACTATTATTTGAGCTGTTACTTGTTAAATAGCTGAAAGTCACATCTTAGACTGGGGCGCCTGCCCTGAGTCTTTGTTTTGTTTCAGTTTTTATGTCAACAGGTTTCCTATGTTTCCCTTACTGACCCTTCAGTAGTGATTAAGTTTCCATTTAATACAAGAGTACTCAGCATTACCTGATCCATTAGCACTGGTCCCAGAGTTTAGAGAGATATTCAAGATTTTCTTGCTCATTTTGCAACTATTTTTAGCCTCTCATAAATCCTAATATTTTTCTGTGACATAATCATTAAAAAAAAAAACAACTGAGCTACTTCAAATGGTACTGAAATTTCTTCAAAATCATGAGATTTGAATGTGTTTGCCTATACTTTTACTTGTAATAATCAGATTTCAGTTTTCTGTTATCTCTGAGTATCCTTTTTGTTTAAGGCAATAAAGAAAAAAACCACCAAAATCCAACCCACAAACAGATCCCATTATATATCTCTGTCTCAAAATCTGTGTTATCACTCCACACCAATATTCAACAAGGTACTTCAACACATATCTGTCTTAAATCACATTGATTAAAATAGGACTAATTATATATCTAAAGCCAGACTCATCCTTAAGTATCTTGCCTTATAAGAAAACAAAGGCAGGTATTTCACTGACCAGTGGTTTTCTCACCTCCTCATCTAGTGACAGATAGAAGAGCATGTATTAGACAGCATTGGTGCAGGCTCTTAAGCCTTTGCAGGTGGCTGTGATCCCTGTGATGGAAAAATCTAATTTTTCTTAACTGTTGTGAAGAGGAATGAGAAAGAATATAGCACCACAGAGATTAGTGAAGAGCCCTAACAGACTCCCAATGCAGTCTGTAGTAGTGATGAGCTGAACAGCAGGTATTTGGGGACTCTGCTCCCATTTTTCCTTTTTCATAGAACATACAATGATATTTCATACCAAGCAGAACAAATGAACACAAAACCTACTATGTATTGATAGGATTAGAATCAGAATTTATCAGGAAGCTGCACTGTAAATTATACAGCCTGAATAAGTAATTCACAATATTTACCATTGAGAACTACAATTCTCTCGGCATCCAGAGTCAAATTATATGTGTATTAATCCCCCAATCACAAATTTACTCTCTGAACAACATAATCCAAGTGATTAGAGGAAGTAGAGATTCATCCAAAATACCCAAAAGATACCTAAAGGATTTAATTTGCTCCATCGCAGTGCCACTTGCTGTTCTAATTATCATTTCATCTGGAGTTACCTGTAATTTTCTTTTAGTGCCAAAAAAATTGTACATTTTGTTTTCTTAACATTTAGTAGGAGTCTGCTATTAATCAGTAATTTCTCAACATTTAGAAAATTGTTCTAGGGATTTAGTACACATTTTATTAATGGAACATCCATAGCAGCATTATCTGCATAAAACAGTCAGTAATTGATTAATAAAATATTAAATAATTTTAGTGTTAACAGGGGCCCCCTGAGAAGCTTCATCATCATCAGTCAACAGGCCAGATTTACAGACTTAATTAAGCACTCTGATAAATTGGGATCACTGATATTCTTCTTTAGGACTGTATATCATTTTACTACCTGTTTTGCATGAGGAAAGAAAGAAGGGTCAGCTGAAGCATACATACATGGAGGTTTGTGACTGTGTTGAGGAAATTTGGTTTAGCTGGGATTCAACACCTGGCATCTCTTTTCTGCAACTACTTTTAGAAGGCAAGCAAAATGACACATTCACTTTCATATGACAGAAAGCGAAGGTGAGAATTTTAATCAAATCAAGAACAGTAATACCAAACATCACTTTGGTTTTCAAGTAGAAAATAACTCTTTTCAGAGATACAAACTCAAAAGTTGAGATGCATCCTCTAAAAGGCCCCCCCTTTACCTAAAAACCCCAATAGGAAACTTTCCCTTTCCTTCAAATTTGCAGTTGGAAGGACTAGCGGAGGGGTCTGCAAGCAGTTCACAACAGAACAGCACATGCCCTCATCACATAATAGCATGTGCTGGGTCCTTCTGCACAAGTAGCATTTCCAGCAGCAGGGACTTCACACAGGACCTTTTTTAAGCCAAGATCATTCATTCACATGCAAACCACCAACGAAATCTACTATTTCACACCACCAGTAACCAAATTCCTGTACGTGGCATTTCTACTACAGTCAAGATTCAGGGTTATGCATAAGAGAGCTAAGATCAAGCACAGGACAAAGAACCCAGCAGACAAAGGACTAACATCCTTAAGGCAGAAGGAAGGGCTTAAAAAACCCAGCAGCTCTGTAAGAGGAAAAGACACGTATTGGGTCTGATATATATTCTCTGTTGTGAGTTAGGTAAAAGGACATCTAACTTTGTATCGCCTTATTCCTTATCCTGAGGGTAACCAGAAGGCTTAGGTGTCCTGTGTAAAACCAGGACAGATCTGCAGTACCGTTTCCCCCAAAACCTATCAGCAATTCTCCCACTTGATCTCCCCACTCTCTAACAGGAAGGACTATTCCCCACATCAATGCCTAGGAATATTAGGAAAAAGTAATAATTAGAAAAATAACAATTAAAAAAATGCAGAGAGCATAAAGAAAACAAAAAATAGCAATTGTTCAGTGAGTACAATGTGAGGCACAGTGTGCAAGCACAGCAAACTGAAAATTTCTTGCAGAAATTATCCACAGAATAGTTTCAATAGATTTAAGAAACTCATAGGCTGCTTGCAATTAAAGGTGCATACAAAAAAGGTGATATTTAATGAACAAATTAACCACTACAAGCACTATCATCTTTACTGAAAAAGTTTAAATTAGCTCTCTAACATTTTCCAAACTGTAATTTGAAGAGCTAAGTACGTTTATGATTAGAAAACAGTCTTCTCTAATATCTAAATGAGGAAAAAAAAATAACTAAAAGAATAATACTCGATACAGACAGGTATTTTCTTACACTGTAAGTCTTCATGGCAGCAGTCACCTATATGTGATCATGAACCCTTTTTCCCTAAGTGCCTTGTTTCCCACCCACCTTTAGAAAAAAAGAGTCTAAACTTCTTTTTCAGAAAATAAGATTATTACAAGACATTTAACGGTGAAAAGGACTGTTTAGGTAAAATGTGGTTCATTACAGAGACTTTAAGAATCCCAAATAGAGAAAAGAAGTTCAGTTTAAATCCCTCACTGAAGCAGAGTGATGCAGGTAGCCCACCATCACTAAGGCTGGGACTGGGAGATCTTTCCCTGTTAACTCCATAGAAGACAGTGCCACCTAATTCAGTTCCAAGCCCCTAAATTATACAGAAAGAAAGTATACATTTCTTAAGATGTTACCCAAATATTGATTCATCTTAGAACGATGGAAGGATTTTATTGCAACAGCAGTTGTGAATCTAAGTACTACTGAACACAAACCCAACATCTCTGTCTCCCTACTGTCATTCAGGCACACTAAAATGAATAGCATAAACACTCCCATTGTAGGAAAAAAAATTTTGTGTATTTATATTATTTTTGTATATTTATGTTGTTATTTTTACTATGAAGAGTCATGCAGTAAGAAAATTAAATCCACTGCATTCAGTAACCACTGAATTACAGTAAAATTCAACTTAAACCAATAACTAATAATTTTTTCTTGTGATTAATTCATAATCATCTTAATCTATTCTCAAATAAATAGTATCTTACAGCGAAATAGAAATGGGACATCATCCATTTTATAAGCTACTGTGTCTGTGGATCTTGGAGTGCCATTTTTAAGAAAAATCGAACTGAAATGAACAACAGAAAATGCTTTGCCAGGTTATCAAAAACACTTACATTAAAAAAGCCCTATAAAATCTAATCCTGACATCCATAGGCTACAACTTTGCATGTCCCCAGGGCACTAAAATAATACTCTTTATAACAGCAGGTGGACTATTTTAGACTTCAGCTTTCTAGATCTAACAAGGCTTTTTAAATTTTTTTTTCTTCTTGGAATTAGGGATGCTAATCACAATCTCCAAATGTGCATTGCTTGGTTGTAAAAATATTAGACCACAAACTGACATGGCAGCAATGTATTATGCTGCTACGAAGGAGTCCTAAATAGGAGAAAAACTCAAGATTCCAGGCTTGCCATCACAAAAGTCAACTTAATTGGCCACATACAGCAAAATCAACCCCCATGTCTTCCCCCAGCCAAGCCAACTGCCGAGGAAACCCTGTCTTCCTACTGGGATAAATGAAGTCTAAAGCAGGAGGAGCAGGAGATTTGGAGATTTTAAATGTAATAATGTAAGGAACCCTAAAGATGCCATCAAAATTTATCCTTAAAGATATCTTGTGATGAGTTAATGCCATTTGGTCTTAATTTTCTTTTTTAAGTATGAGTTATTCCAAATGTTTGATGAGATGATATTTTTCAGTACCGATGCCTAAATTTTAACGCATTAGTAAAACATTTAATAATATTACTATGCATTTCAGTAAATACTTACTTTCTTTAAATATATACTCTCCATATTAATAATACAGAGATCAAATATATTAAAAAAATCCTTATCTAATTATCAGCCATTAGCTATACATATTGATTCCACATAGCTTGTGTAGGGTGCTGCAAATGCTGTGGATAACTCCTTCCATGCAGAAGAAACTCATCACACCAGGATCTCATTTTAAGATTAGCCCTGTTGAAGTTAAGATTTTTTTTGACATCCCTTCTTTACTCAGGGTCTTCACAGGAGAAATCAGCTTTATTTCAGTTAAGAGATTATTGATGGCAACCACATAATATTTCCCCCTGTAATTCCAAGAAAATGGACCTCACAATCCAACACATTCCTTATAATTCTGTACTGCTCAAGTTCTAATTATTCTTTCCAATGTAGCTAGCTACACAGATTAGAAAAAAAAGGTTTTAAACCCCTCACCATTTCTAGATTTAAATCAAGTTAAAAGACCTGAACAGCAAAAAGAAAAATGTAGTATGAAATGCCTTTCCTATCAGATCAATTTCAGCAAAATCAAAATTTCACTTATACTTCATCATGCATTCCAGTTAAAAAAAAAAAAAAAAAAAGGAAAAAAATTTACCTGAAAGAGGAGAGGAAATAAAATTCTGAAAATTAAGAGAGGAGAAAAATATGAATGAGACTAAAAGGGACCTAAAGTTTTCTGAGTAGTTTTCATTAGGTGGCTAAAAACTTGTCCAAATGAAAAATACATACTTAAAGTAACCTTAAAAATAAAAATATCCAACACAAAACCCCAATAGTTTGTTTGCAAAGCCAAAAGCTTAGAAGCCAAATAAGTAGCATCTTAAATTCCGGAAGCCACAATAAGCAACAAAATCACTCAAGTGTATGATGACTGAGAATTACGTATGGCTAATATATACTAATTTGCAAAGAGCAGGTCATGCCCCTCTGGCTTAAATTGTCTTCAAAGTGATCACTGAATCTATTTTTTATGAAACCACGTATATATTCTGCCAAAATCTTAAGAAAATTATTGGAGACTAATGATAGTTCTTAAACTTCTACAAAGAAATCTTCACAAAGATTTGTATTTTTACAGTGTTGGTGGTACTACACTTGTACTTTAATTGTAAATATGGTGTAATTAAAAGCCTAGCTGTAATATCAACTTTCTGTTGAACTACTTCAATGGAGGTAACAAAGTAAGTAAAGCACTAAAACTATGGAAGAGACATATGCTGGTAGATTTCTGTTTTAAAATGAATTCTTTAAAAATGGGTAGGACAATTACACTAGATGTTTGCTAGATCAAAATGAACCAGAAAGTTATTAAAGGGCATATACATGCAAATACATATATACATTCTGTCTGTATATATTTGCATTACCCATCCTAATACCAAAGTACATCTTTTCCACAAAAATACAATAATCAGCCACCTGAGAATTACTCTGTCAACTGAGTCCAGTGCTGCATAATTATACTGTACAACATCCAAAGCCAGCTACTTGTCTTACTGAATGAAAGAGAAACTTGTACTAAGTGTGTATACATCAAATAGCAACTCACTAATATACAACTGCACTAATAAAGAGATTAATTTTAATAATAAACTAATATACTTGTGGTACTTTCAGTTCTCTCATTTGCTATCCTAAGCACTAGACACATGCTGGAAGATTGATGGGATCAGTCATACCATGGCCGAGCTAAACCTTCAACAATCCTTTCTGCAGAGGTCCCAAGCAGCATGCTTTGCTGCAGTTTTGGGACAAGATGTGGTCAGGTACAAACTATCTCAGGCTGCAAAGGGCCAGGCTGGAAAGGACCAAAGCACATGCAATTCTGTCACCACAAATGTCACAGCTCAGCTTGGCCATGCACGAGTATACTAAATAATAATGGGGCTATTTTTGCTTTTCAAAGTATTATGACCTCAACACATCAATGTACTTCAGCATATGCCTGACTAATAAATGAGAAAGCAGCCCTATTGAATTCAACACAGCTATTTCCATGTTTGAAGTTAGGCATATATTTAACTTGCACAATTGGGACTTTTTCACCAAATACAATTTAAAGATTAAAATAAATTGTTTTTCTTTACTTTCCATTCCTCATAAACAGCCAAATCCTGTGACAGTGAGTACATCCTTCATGTCTATGATTCTATTCTCTTGCTATTGCAGTTTAACCCAAGCCAGCAGCCAAGCACCAGGCAGCCACTCCCTCACTCACCCCCTCCCTGTTGGGATGGAGGAGGGAATTAAAAGGGTAAAAGTGAGAAAAACTTGTGGGTTCAGATAAAAATCATGTAATAATTACAAAAGAGAAATAATATTAATAATAATAACAATGAATGAAAGAGGAAAAACCCCACCCAAAACCCAGAGACAGAAAAATGAAACCCCCAAAGCCCAAGTGATGCAAATGATAACAATCGCTCACCACCAACCGACCAATGCCCAGCTGGTTCCTGAGCAGCGCCCACCCCGCCAGCCTCCCCCCTAGTTTTATTGCTGAGCATGACATCATATGGTACGGAATATCTGTCTGGTCACTTGGGGTCAGCTGTGCCAGCTGTGTCCCCTCCCAACTTCTTGTGCATCTCAAACCTACTTGCTGGCAGGGTAGTGTAAAAAGCAGAAAACACCTTGACTCTGTGTGAGTGCTGCTCAGCAGTAACTAAAACTGTGAATCATCAGCGCTGTTTCTAGCACACACCCAAAACACAGCCCCATACCAGCTGCTGTGAAATTAACTCCACCCCATCCAAAACCAGCACACTCGCCTAATGCAGTTTCCCAGTTAGGGACCACAGTCACAAGTTTAAAGTGAAAAACATTTAGGATGGCAGGTTCAATATATCCTTGATAACTACATCTCATGATTTTTATGTGATTTCTTCATGAGTCTAGAAAGGCTAGTTAGAATGGAGAAAAGAGACATGCAGTGACAAAAACCACCTTTGACATAAACGGGTACAAAAGGTTAAACAAAGACTAAGTTGACTATCAAATACAACCTTACCATTGAAAAGCCGTGTGTCACAACTTCTTTAAAAACAGAGGGTAGATATTTGTACTGTCCAAAAATAATGAATTTGCAGCAAAACAGTGAAGACTAGTTTTGGATTTTTGAGTCATCTTAGGTCATATAAGCAGAATTTGCTTACCTAAGGGGAAGATTCTTGCTGCCTGTTACTTGTCTCAAGGACAAGAAGAGATCCAGCTATACTATGAACTGAATATTTGCAAAACAAATTCCTTCTTAAAACTGCTGTATATGAGTAAATGAATCCTTTAACAAAGGCAAAACTTGTACTTGCTTTGACTGCCTAGAGACTAACACAAAAGGAAAGTTTAATCCTACTCAGCATATAGGTTCATCTCAGAGATAAGGCTTTAGTATGTATCAGAGAGATTTAAAAGAAAACCACAAAATTTACAGATCCAGTTGTACTGCAAATATTTTGACCTTGACACTGCATAGGCCACCAGATCTCAGGTTTATCAATAGAACTCCCTGAAGGCTCACATCCTGTGACTTCAAAATCAAAGACAAACGCTGAACCTCTGCTTAGAACTTACTAAAGCAGCAGTTGTGAAAATAACCATCCTGAAGGGGAAAATCCATAAATGATCTCTCCAGAAGATGAAGGGAGAAGGATCTCGTTATGCAGCCGGATTTGAAGTGCTGTCAATAGTAACTACATCTATGAATACCAGTAGCAAAGCTCTAACCCAGCTCTGCCTTAGGCAGATACACAAGGAACAAGAAAACATCCTAAGCAGCTTATTTTCTCTCACAACACATTCAAACAAGGGCAGAGAAAGATCTCTGATAAATTAAGTCTTGCATTAATTGTGAAGAAGATTGGTCACGATGCAAGAACATGGTCAATTCCCCAACTCTTGATGGTGCAACACAGCTGCCAGTAGGGAAACACAGTGAGATGTAAGATGCCATTTAAACAGGCAGTGAGGGGCTTTTAGCATGTTGCTCAAGGCTTGCTTTAACTATAGCACTCCTGTTGGCATAGAAGCCCTGGACAACTCATCCAGATGACAACTGCCTTTCTGCACACCTTTGCAGTTACGTGTTTGCAAAAAACTCACCTAAGTCAAATAGGTTGAAGGAAACACGTGGCACAGAAAGGCTATGAGAAGTAGGGAGGGAGAGGAAAGCAATGGAATAAAAACAAGATCCACACACATCTTATATGCTGAAGAAATGATGTCTTTTCTAAATTATATGCAGACTTGTTTCTATTTTCATATTCTTTACTAGATTTTTTTTGGAAGCTACAGAAAATGAGCATAAGAGACAAAAAAGTACTTCTCCCTGCAGGAATACAAAAATTGTAAAAGCACAGGCAGCATTACAGAGGAGCAGTGCCATTCACTCACAAAGAATTTTGTGCATGTAGATGGCTGATTAATTAATTGCTGGCCTGCCTAGACGAAGCTGCAACGAGCCAGATACTGTCAGCATGCCATCTGTTACCATGGAAATGCACAATGTTCCTGTTTCTGACAAACCCTTGAATACTGGATAGATTGTGCCATATGTAAATAAGGCAAATTAGTTTTCCTATATCTTCCAGACAAGGTTAGACTAAAAGAAAATGTATCTGTTTAAACATACTGTAACCTCCAAGATGTGAACTGGGTAAATCTTCCTTCTTTTTTCATAAAAATCTAATTCAATTTGTTGTTAGAATTGAAACAGTGTGGACTAGCATTAAGAAGCATAAAATTAATTTCCAACCAGCAATGTTTACAAAAGCAGTACTTGAAAATATGCATATTCTGTACGCATACTACATTCACCATGACTGTTGTGTTTTTATTTTCAATTTTCTTTTCTTTCTCCCCAATCGTGGTAATGTTATTGAAACAATATATAGAAATAAACAGGAAACTTTCTCATTTCTACTGTGAGATTTGATGTAGTTTGGATCATTTAACCAGAATGCTGTGGGTTTGTTTTTTTTTTTAAGAGATGCTACAGTTTTTAAACATTGAAAATTTACTCTTTTGAATATTGTTACATTGATAACTAAGGCACATTAGCTTAGCTCCACTGAAGTCAGAGGAGCTGTAGTGGTTTGCATGTGCTAAGGATCTAGCATTAAGAGTTTTACAAGCTAAAGCTTAACAAGTTACTCCAAAATTGTATTATCGTGTCCTGAAAAATAAGAATAAGAGATTTAGCACTTAAGATTTTGATTAATTTCTTGATTTTACAGCTGTACATTAACCTAAAAGCAAAGATCTTAAAACTAGCAAGATGCATGTTCACCACACTCACTGAGAACACAGCACATCGTATTTTGGGTGGCTACAAGCATTCAAACATATTGCATTACTGGGACAGATTCTCTTTGAATGTGACCACTTTATGAGGCACACCTGACAAAATGTGGCTTTATACCAGGACACATCTATTTCCAGAAGTATCAGGTTAGTATAAGTATAATCCCCTGGAGTATAAAGCTAATAGAATTAATTAATACCATACTTTCATTACTAACATACATTTGCCAGTTCCCAGTGTAAAGTGAGTTGATAAAAAGGACCATGTCCACAATATCCCCCCTGAGCTAGATTTGAGTCCTTCTGAAACATGAAATAAATGCAAGTTAAAGATGTTTTAAGACAGGGGACAAGCATGCAGTGGTCATAAGTCTGAAGTAGTACCATAGCGTGCCTTAAGGAACTTTTCATTTTATGAATTAAGCTCTTATTTAGATTTTTCTCTGTTTTCACTATACACCTTTATGGGATTATGTGACATTCTGATAAAACTGTAGATGACATTGTCTAAATTAGTATATGAGAATGGCATGAGTCCCACAGCTTCTAACTTGCTGGATTATAAATGCAGGCTTTATGGGTTCTTAACCTGTATTCCTCACCCTCAACTCCCTCCACCCAAATTCTTTTGGTGGTTTTCAGCATAGAGATTGATATATGGTATAATGATAGCTGAGCAAAATTAACAGGCAGTATATCAATATTTCCCGATATGAGAATTCATCGGTATCTCCAGTAATGGTAAGATTATCGTGTTCAAGGTAAATGCATTGTGTATTTTAATATATTCTTTATACAGTACTTTTGTTGATGTGCAACTTTGCAATGCTATAAAATATTACTTCTAAAACTCATGCAACTACCTAATATAAATTTTTTCAGAACATAATAATCAACTTCTGAACAAACACACGATTCCACAGTTTCACAGAACCTTAGAGTCCCTGCCTAGAACTTAATCAGAGCAACATCTGTTAAATCAAAGTGTAGTCTGCAGAATAGAAAAGGTTTTATGTAAACATACTTTAGAACTTAACAAGCCCCATTTTTGCAGAAAAAAATTAAGATTAATCCCTTTTTACAACAGCATTTGTAGGATGCGTGCCAGTTGATTCTCTGACATTAGCTTCTTCCCATAGCAGCATGTGCTGCAGTGCCTTAGGGTTTTGCCCTTCTCCTCATCCCCAGGTGTTTTGAGTGCAAGAACATATACGCAATATGACACATCATCTTAAATTGTGCTGCCTACCCAGGTACCAGAATGAAATTAAGAATTTGAAGAAGGGACGATCAATAGGGAGTATGAACATATAGAATCCATTTTGAAAATAAATAAATAGGTAAGTAACTTTCATTCCTTCTTTGAAAGGCTTCTAACTAGTCCTACTTATGAAACTGTGAAATCATTCCATGATGGTTTCGCATCTAAGCAAGCTAACAGTGACATGCTATTTAATCAGCAAGTAGGGCACTGCTTTGCAAAACTGAGCAGTTGAACTATGTCCTGTGTGCTAGTGTTTTTGTGAATGTGAGAGAAGAGCTCAAAACTTAGAGAAAACCCTGTAAGAATGAGTCTAGATCACACCATGTAAGTCACCTTTCCCCTGTGGAATATGACTTGACTGTGAAACAGAAGAGAAATACTAGTTTACAATTCTCCTCTATATATCGTCCAACCAACTTCACTGTGATCTATTATTTGCAAAACACACAAGAAAACTGACTTTCAAAGAAAAGTTTTCTGATCTTATTTAATTAATTGGGTGAGATTTTGCAGTATGTGTCCCATGAAAATTTACTTTGTTTAATGTGAATGAAGTCTAGAAATCACAGCCAGAAAACTGATTTACGTAGAAGTCTGTTACAAACTTGTACAATTTTAGCTTTTGGGATTCATCAAGCATCGGTTGCCAGAAGTTATCCTGATGTGTTACATCTCTCCTGAATTAATAAATTTTTCTGGCCAATTGTGTCAGATGAATTAAGTAAGAGGGCTGGATGAAAATTTGGTATTTCTGCTAAGCCAGCAAAGGGCAGACAGATTAGGAGAGTATAATCAGCATACCTCTGATCAGCCAATTCTCATTCATCCTCAGTAGATCCTAGCCCACTGGTCCTTTCCACAGGAGCACATTTAAAAACAAATTCAGGGAATGGACGTTATTCCCCACTAACAGCCCTAGTTGCAGGAGGCTTGTATCTCATCTCTGACTGAAGAAGAGATCCTAAGAAGACTAGAGCATTAAAAGTTTTCAAATAGTTTCTCAGTGAGACTAAATAAGGCCGTGAAACACCAGAAACTAATTTTCTCTCTTTTGAGTATAGTATTTTAGGTTCCCTTTAATAATGTCTGCTGGAATAAAGATGAATTCCTGTCAATAGAACTCCTGGATATCGCCTGCATATAAAACAACTGATTCACCTCCCTCATGCTGTTTGATTTGCAGCACTTTCTCTCTGACATTTGTTAATGAATATCGAATGACAATTAACACCTTTTACATGCAGATTTTACAGCGCAACACGTGAGTATGAAGTGTTACCTCCTTTGACAAAATGAGATGAAGTCTCTGAAATGTTCTCTGAGACTGTCCCATTGGAAGAGCCAGAAAATGTTTGGAACAGATTCAGAAATGCTTTTGATCCCACAGCCCCAGTGGAAGACAACTTGCATCAAAGCCCAGAGTGCCCCCCGAAACATCTTTATTCCAGCTGTCTGACAGCAGCCTTCACATTTTTTTAAACATGCCCACATCTCACTCTTCAGATAGAGAACCTGTGTCTGCAGAAGAGGCTGGTATGACAATCAGTGGCGTTGAAGTGAATCCAAGCAGCATTTGTAGGATTTAACCTGGAGTGTGCAAAACTTTAACATGGCTTCTGCACAGTGTGGTAAAGAGCAAAAGAAATTATTTTCTTTTCAAGATATCACTTCATTTTTTACCATGTCTTAATACTGGTCCCATGCACAATGCTGGCACACAGATTATTTTTGTAGTCTTGTTACAAAGAGAACATGGGGGACAACCAGGCAAGTTTTACTGACAAAAGATAAGATAAATCAATAAAGTATTTGTTTTCAAGGACTCCAGTTTTCCCCAGCTGTTTATTCCAGGATGCATTTTCTATTCCATTTATCTTGTTTCTCAGTCACTGGTTACCCTTGTGATTCAAGGTGAAGGATTTCACTTTGGAGACTTCAATGCATTCACTTTTCCATTATCTTCCAATTCTTTGCTAGGGATAAGTTCAGTTCATGATTTCCAATATTCCCATATTTATTTGCAAGTCTTTGTGCTCTTCCTGATGATTTTTACAAATCCATGAACGCAATCTAGCATGTTTTTGTTCCAGATCAAGACAACTAAAATGAATACACAGTATGCACACACACAAATATATATTTTTATTTCTGCACTGCTCTCTGGAAAGGACAGTGATGAGCACGTGGCAAAATGCTTAGCTAGATCTGCTTGGCTAGAAAATCTATCCAACAGTTAAGACTGCTCTGTCGTTCTTCGGTATAATCAGCTAAATGCAAGTGGAAGCAGAATGAGAAACTATGAAAATTCTTGTGTGAGGAATTACACACAAGGCTATAAAGACAAGTACCTTCGACTTACCTTAACAATACAACTTCAGTTTTATATCTGCTGCATGATTGTATCTAAAATGTAAAATCTAAAAATGCTTAAATGAAACCTAAATGCTGATCCTCAGTAAGTCATCATTGTCATTTTAATGTTAATAGAGCAATGTCAGTTCATAGCTGCTGAGGATTTAAAACTTTAACATACCAAGGACAGATATAACATAAAAAAAAAATAAATCCAACACCCTGAAAATATTTTAAGTTATTTTCAGTGATAGATTAACAACATCAATAGAACTTTACAAGTCAGACTCTTTCATTCATTACTCTGTCTGAATTATACCCTACTGAAGCAGTCACAAGACTGCACACATGTTCCCATAAGAACATATTCCAAGTTATTTTTTATTTTGTGATCTTTTGTTAAAGTATTCAGGCTTTTTAATAAGTGTCTGACAGTACCTGTAAACACTACTATTAACCAAACAGCTGTAAATATCCATAAATGCTGCAAAATGTAGTTACTGCTGTTTCTACTTATTCAGGGAATTTTCATTTTAAACCTCAGAAATATGTGTGTTCAATCAGTACTAGAGGTCCAACAGAGATAAAAAACCAAGAAAACTTGGCACAGGTTTAAATCCATCTTTGAGTCTTTCTGTCTGGAACAGTAAATAACACCTCTAGCAACAGAGTGATATGCAACTTTGTCTCAATTTACTTTAGGTAAGATCCAAAAACATCTCCTAGAATCTAATAGAATTATTTTTAATTCATCTGAAAAGAAGGAGCCAGAAAAATTGATATAATTTAAGTGAATTAAACAGTCACCTCCTTAAAAAATACTTTTACCTTTAGCTAACAGTACTTTACCATTGACAGTGTTATCTATACTGTGTTCTTAATAATGGTCATAGAGAGCCCTGATATATCAAGGTGTATAGATGATTAAATTTATTATATTCACCTAGTCGGTCAAGTAAAACCAATATTGATTAGAAATAAATTTTGCATCAGGACTCGAAATTTTATCCCAGCTCTGTTACTGACCTCCAGTATGATTTCAGCAAATCACCTTCTCTGTTCTTCCACTCATTTATTTGACTGCCTATTGAGAGTATAAATTCTTTGGGGGTGTTTTTATACTATGTGCAGTATAATCAGGCTCCAACCACAGTTTAGACATCAAGTACTTCTGTTATAGAAACAGCTAAAGACTACAAATAATTTCTCCAGGTCTTTCTGGACTTTTAACCCTCCCAGCATCTCTCTGCAGTTTGTAAGAACAGCTGAAGTTCAGCTCTGTTTTTGACAGCTTCTTACCTCTTCCATCGCCCCACCTCCTTCCAATATCTTCATTGTTTTGCTGGTATCAAGACTAAACACTAATACATTGCCAGGGAGATTTAAGTTTGGAAGTGAATCGTCTACTCAAACTGATAAGCTGCTAACCATTCGGTTTTATCGATAGCCATGAACTTTCAGGATGATAAACTATCTATGAAATTTCAGGGTGATAGACTATTTATTTAAGTGGCAAACTTTAAAAAGATATACATGTTCTGCATTCATACTTTTCTACTTTTTGGTATATTAGCATGGGATAAAACAGAATAGATAAAACCTGAAATATTTATATATAAGTTACAAGAATTAAAACCAATTCACTTTGAAAATATGAAAACAGTAATATGCAACAGATAAACAATGAGGTTCTCCAAATATTGGTGTCACATAAAGACTTTGTTTCTAAGTTACAGGATTCCTTGAAGCCTTTATACGCTTCCACCACACCTGCCCAGCATTACAGAAGTGTTGCCCACATCTTGAAAGATAAGTAGTAAGGATAAATAATTTCAAAAATCTAGAAGCTATTAACCCAAAGATATCTTTTTTATTTTCCATAATCCCATAACATTTGGGTGAAAGAAACATTAGTAAATCTTGCAGTTTTTTCTCTTTAAATTTGTTGTAAATTCGATGAATCTAGCTCAGTGTCTGTTTTCTATTGTGTACTAACAGATAACCATTTTTGTTATGAGCTTTGTGCTGGAAAATTGACTATGACATCTATTAGCCAGCTATGTCTTCAGCTCAGATAAATAACTGATGGGATGATCAATTACTGGATAGCAAAATTCATGGTGGTAATTCACTAACCGATTAGACAGGATGAAAATTAGTTCTATTATTGCCACCTCTTATAGCCTGTAAAATGTATATAGAAAACTTTAATGGAAGATTTTAATAAACTGCTTACTCTGTGAAATGTTACACTGAACCAAAATTTTAGTTTATTGCCAAAGAAAATGGATACTATTAATATAGGTTGAATCATATGTAGCACATTCATGCTACAAGTGTCTTATGCAGAATTCAGAGACTGCCTTGGGTAAGCCTAGTTCTATTAGGAAGTGAGGTGCACAAGGAGAATTATCATTCTGGGTCTGACCCATCTTCCTGGCCAGCAATAATCCTTAAAAGGCCTGAGATTCTACTGAAGAACAGGTCTCCAGCTGGGACCAGAGATCACATCCAGGCTCAATAAAACTCTCAGGGAAGCAAAGTAGAAAAAAAGCAGCACATTTTTATGAGAGATTGAGAGACGTGGAAATCAATTCCAAATATATGTTAAAAAAAATACAAAAGAAAAACCATTTCATTCCTCAATTCTAGAAAACAATCCACAATAATGGAAAAAATCCTCAAGGAAGAAAAGCAATCAGCACCCTCAACTGTATGCCTGGCTCCTACTATTGAGTGGGACTTGTCTGACCAGAGGTGAGAATATATAGACTGTTGCTGGAAACCATCCAACACTGAAGCCATGAAACGCAAGTGGTTAAGATTCATGTAAGGAACCAAACCAACTGTTGAAAAAGCAGATCTGAACCAGTAAGCAGGCTCCATAGTAACTGCACTCAAGTAGAGCAGGATCTGACAATTCCTTGGCCATATCTCAGGCAAGGCTCAATCAGCATCAGTATCATGGCAACATGCTGCCGTAAGAGGAGCCACAAGTACACTGGGGTGGGAATCCATGAAATCAAGGTGTATTTTTTGCAAATTGGTCCAAAGACAAGGGATACATTTAACAAAATCCTAGAGCCAGATCATTCTCAGAACAGAAAGACTGCAAGTTCTAGCTAGTGCCCACAGCTAAGAAATTAATCCTGGTACCTGAAAGAGATGATTCACAATCTTCCTTTTGGGCTTCACCAGTCCTTAGGCCATCTGCTAACATACCTCGTTGTTGACAATCAACTGCCATCAGTGAAATCTGTATAAGAATTATCAGTTCTAAAGGCTGCTGCCAAAAGATCCTGTAACTATTTCTCCTTTACTGCAGAGCATTTTGGGAAGACCTGTCAACACCTACCTGTGAAGCCCTTTATCTGTGAGACGAATGCTTAAAATGCATTCTGCAAGGCTCAGACTTCACATGGATATGTCCAGTAGTTACAAGAGATCCTCTTTCCATAAGATGTCTAAATGAGCTGAAAGGAGGAACATATTTTCCTACAAACTTCATTAGTAATTGAAATCAAATAGCTGAGAAAATCCAAAAGGCAAAATTTGATGCAGTAATGTCAGAAATGGTATTTGGCACTCAGGTCAAAGATGCTTTCATTCTAAGCTGAAATGAAACGCTAATGACTTTCTCCAAAAGAAACTGAAATAAAAGTAAAAGTTTACTTTTCTGCTAACAGCTTCAAGAATACCGTCCCAGGAGTGAAACATGAGGAATAAGCACAAAGGAGCTGTTCACAAAAAAAAAAATATAAAAATCTCAGGTTCAACAAAGTAATACAGGAAAACAGGATATATGTGTTTATATTTTTATGTCTATGAATGCATTTATGTTTCTCACAGGAACTGACTTTGGAGCTATAAGTTTATCCTTTAAATACTGCTAAGATAAACAAAAAACCCAACAACTTGGAGCACTGAAAGACATCTGCGTCCAAACACACATACACAAACATACATAGATTAAATGGAATTATAAATTCTCAAAGCACTCAGTAGATGCTGAATTAAGTTTCAAACCGTATCTGCTTAGATACGAGAAAAAAGTGTACACTCAACTGCCCTTCTACTAGCCACAGGCCAACAAAGTACTTGAAGTGTTTGTCAGATACTGCCATTTGTTACTAAACAAGCAAGTAACAACACGATATTTGAGTTATGGCCAGTGAAGTATTAAGATGTTAATAAAATTAGTAATAGCTGATTAGAATATGGATGCAATATGTGGGAGGTTTATTACATGATGAGTTCAGCTGTTTCAGTGACCTACACCAGCTTCAGTCTCATAAACAACAGGCATACAGAAACAACTTAAGGAAGGTATGGATTACCTAAATAACTATGGTAAACCTCAGAAGAGCAATAGGAATGCAGGGAATGAAAGAGGCAACAATAATCTTGGAGGAAAAAGCTGAGAAGTCCAGAGATTCCAGTGCATGATGAGATAAAGTAGTTTAGTATAAAGTGCTCTGCAGCTTTATCAAAAAGAAATGTGGCAGCAATTCACTAAATATTCAGTAAATAGCCCTTAAAGTATAGAAAGAACATGGTTTTCTGTTAGAATCTCTCCTAAAAGGACAGAAGAATAATTACACAACCCCTTTCTTTCAGCCCATAAACATCCAGTGTAGAGTGCAGACTAGTGCACTAAACCAATAACCACATTGGTTATGCACACAATTCTGAGCCAAAATTATCCAAGTGTTGATGCTTTCTCAGAAATTATTCTAGATTATTAGTGTTCCGGTATGGGAGCAGTACATAAAGAATACAAGACCATGCCATTTGTTATTTTCAGTGCAACTGATTTGTTTGCTTTTATAATAAATTATTTCAGTGGCCTACAGGCATAATTTCCGAGATGCAGTGAAGAGCAGTATAAGAAACAAGACTGCCGTACTTGTTTACACACACAACTATTCAGAATTTTATAGCTATCATTTACTCTCACCAAAAGTGTTTTACAAGCATTAAAGAATTGTTTAATTCTGCCCAGGAAACAAGTTCCCATTTTACAGATGAGATGAATGAATGATAAGTAGGCATATTTCTTTCTATGCTCACTGTTATGTGTGGTAAAATAACTTCTTTATTGAAATGAATATGCAAGATGGTCTTAAAGATTCCCCCATAATCTGAGATTCTCAGCATGTACTGAATTTTGCCTATTTTTTTCATAATCTTCTGCTTACTCATTTAATCTTTGCGAAGTACAAGAATGACACTGTCATAAGTGTTGCCAAGTGGCAATTCTGGTTCAGTAGTATTCCACAGCCACTCTGCATGGATCTAAGCAGCTCGCTGCAGAGGTTGTGTCTCTGTGTGCTGCACCACTTGACAGTGACAGAAAGTTTAGTGTTCCTGAACTTTCCTGTGTTTACACTAGGCCTAACAGTGGTATAACTATGATGGATAGTTTTAAATCTGGTTTATAATCAACAAAAGAAATAGGGCCCCAAACTGTGAATATAGACTACAAGCATGGAGGGGCCCGATCAGTAATATGAATCAGCCATTGGGTTTCTAGATAACAGGTCAGCGGTGCCTTCAACCCAGCATAACCAAACCTTCCCCTCAGTACATCCTGATGTGAAAGTCAGGAAACAAAAGCCTGTTACTTTTTCCAAGATCTTGGTAAGACTTCTAACAAAAAGGATGATCCAGGACACTGAGGAACTTCTGTATACACTTACCATTGCTTATCCAAAAGATTTACAGAATTTTCATTACTCTAGTGTGAAAGAATGTTAACACATCCCAACAACACTAACTAGCTTCAGTGACAATGTATTATTATTGCTTTGGTTTTACAGCAAAAATCCATTTCATGTGGATTTCACTGAGTTCATGATGTGATCTCATCCAAAGCAATTGGGAGTCTGTGTCATAACTCAGCTGCTCCACTCCAACCAACCACTCCAAGAGAGATGGGCAGGGGATTGCTAGCTGCAGGAAGGACATTGTGGCCAAGGGCCACAAACAGAACACAGGGTGGAAAACACGTGCTGGGAAAAACGAAGGACTCTGCAAAATGTAAGCTGAACGATGTCCTTTTGCACAGCTTCACTGACAAATCCACCAGCTGATGCAAGCAAATAGTTATATAAGGAGCAGTTAATCTCTCAAATTGCGATTATTTTTTTCCACCGAATTAGCAGAGCAATACCGGTATGTCACATACCTCACTACTGCCCTCTACTGAAGGAAACCAGCGTGCTTAGCTGTACCGCAACCTCATCTAGCTACCCCTTTCATCATACCCAGATTTCATTTAAAGCAGCCAGAAAACTCGGCTTCCTAAACTGCCTGCAGCCTACATTTTCCAACTACTAAAGACCATGTCATGGTCTCCTGCGCGGAAATTGGATGTTGCTAAACAAAAGAAAATTTCATTCTGCCCCATCGCTTTGGATCATTGTTTTCCTTTTCCGGTTAGGACTTTTTCCTGTTGATTTCAGTAGAGCCAACTTTCCCCCTTTGACTCAAAATATTCAGAGATTCAGAGTCCAAATTAGCAACCAAGTACTCTACAAATGACCTGTACCATCAGGTGGACAGATAAAGCAAAGACCAAGATACAACAGCTCTCACTGTTTTGTAACCCAGTGAAAACTGCTGAAATGGGGTAAATCACTAGCTTGAAAATTATTTATAATTTATAAGAGAGATAAAATTACCTATCCCTTTCTTAATGTATTACTATTACATTAAGTAATTTTACTTAATTATTTGTGTTTCTACAGAAGTAGATGGTTTCGGACAAAAATATCCTCTGGCATTTATTTCACACATGTAAATAGATGCTATTTTAAGACAGAATAAAATTTAAATTATTCCTTTAAAAAAATATATGTTTTCTTTAAGAACACATACCTCGATTTTACATCGGATTTCTATTCATAAAACTGCCTCCTTAGGTCAAAGATCAAAAATTAGTGAGGGTCCACAACATGCAGGGCTTTAAAAAATGTCACATTCTTTCATTTTCAGCATAAGAAATGGGCAACTTGTTCAGGGCAAATACTTGTTTGAACTGAGGATTTTATTATTAATCTCTGACGACTGCTGAATTTAGGGTCACAGTAAGGGTTGATTAGGTACAAGGTGCACAAAGCTCTCCTCTGTCAATGCTATTGAATGAAGCAAGTAATTTAGATTCAGAATTGGTCTTGGATTGAAGCTCACTCCATTACCGACCATTTTCAATTTCAGCTATACAATAAACATCAAGCTCAGCAAGGAAATTAGTACATTTGGTAATGTATTGGGAGAGATGGGTGGGTCTCTGACAAGATGACACTTATCACCAAAGCTTCAGTTAATGAAACCCTTGAGTGGTTTCTGCGTTTGACATATTTTGACATTTTTTGAAATCACATCCAGCGGGTTTTTTTACCCCACAATGTTGTTCTTTATGAGAAAAAAACCCATCTATCTTTAAAATGAGTACTAAAGTAGTGCAATATTATTGGAAAAAATTAAAGAGATGCTGACTGCATTGAAGGCAAGGGGGAAGAGAATCTGACTTTCTTTAAATGCAGAAAATACACCAGAATTTGAAGGATTTAAATGGAGGAGATGCTGATGCCAACGCATTTTCAGAAAAGAGCTTAGATTTCAACAAGCGTATTTGCCATTAGTCTATTTGCTCTGAAAATACAATAAACTATAACAGGAAGTCTGTCATAAGCGTGACTGCAGGAAATGTTTAGACTTAAGTTGTTCACCTTTGTTTTTAACCTAGCCACACAAAACTTACCATAAAGGACTATAGAAGGTTTATCATTAATGAGATTAAAATACTAGTTTCTACTGTAACCTGAAACAGTGAAACAAGTTTTCCTGGGTTACTTTCACAACAGAACTTGTTTCTTTTTTAGTGTCCTGTTCTTAATTTTTTATTTAAGTTTGAAATAATGACAGCAAATAAGAAGATAACTAGCTATATACCTTGAACAAACCTACTGTACAAAAGACACAAAAATATGTGCAAAAATGAAAGCAAATGAGGAGACAGAAAGGGAGAATGAACAATTGCTGGCCTAAAAGTAGCGTGCTCTAGCTGATGACCCAAAACCACCACAATAGCTGTCTGATCACTTTAAATGCTGCTTTGTAGCTATGTCGCACCTACAATATAAGACTAGAATTAAAAAGAGTCAGAAGAGACAGAAGACTTGGAGATCACTAATTCTGAGCGGTTTGATATTTACTCTTTAGCTTTCCTGAAAGCTAAGGGAAATTATTATGGATTCATATATTTCAGTCTCACACAGCTCTATTATTGTTCATTTTTTCATTCAGAGCTGAGAACAATTAAAACAAAAAATACAAAGCAATTTAAACAGGGACATTCCTGAACTCTACTAGACCTACAAGGCAACACTTACAGCTCCAGTTCCTAGCCGGGTGGTCCCTTCCAAAGACTTTTTTTCAACACAAGTGGGAGGTCACCTTGAAGATTTCAGGGACAGGGATTGTATTGTACAGGATACATACTCCTGAAGAGTTGCATTGTGTTGCAATGCAATTTTTATTTAAAACCTTGCCCTCCCATGACTCTGCTCTAAGCACTTCCCTTGCCTCCCTCAGTCAAAGTTTAAGGTGGCAGAGCAAGTACCATGCGTATTTCTGCCCTCTTGAAACCCTAAGGCAGGGATAATAGAAGATGATATCTTCTGAACCAAAGAAATTCGGTATCACAAAAGAGTTAATGATTATTTCTCTAGCTTTAGAGGATTTGTTTTGCTTTGTTTTGTTTAAACTGGGACAGTTTCCCACAATACTATAACCAAAATCTGCTATATCCTACTGCAGCTTCAGATCTTTCTGACCTTGTTTCAGCTTACACTTCAAGATGAGTTCAAGCTACTCAGGCTGCAAAATATCAGTATCATTATTATTAAAGTCTCAGTAGTACCCAAAAGATATACTACATGCTTGGAGTACTGATGCTTCTGGGATTCCAAAAAATTCACTTAGAAGTATATCGTTAGCTTCAAGCAAGACAGTATGTGTAAATTAGGGATGTCCCAAAAGCTACAATGAATCCCAGTGACAATTTAGGTAGTCACAGGTCTGCGTTTCAGCACTGGAGATGGTTAGATACAGATTCTCTAATCTGACCCACTACTTTAATGCAATAGAGATAAGGAGAAAAAAGTTAGATATCACATGGTTGGGGTATTTTGTCTCATCTGTGTTCAAATAATCAGAATAAAAGGAAACTACAGTTCTACTGGGTACTTGGAACTGAATAAATAGTTCAGATGTCACCCTGTAATCTCAAAGCAGGAGTGTTTGGATCCACACACCTTATTCTAGAAAGTTTTAAAAATCAGATTTAATCTTTCAAATCACTAGATATGATTCCAGTAAACAGAATTGTTTAACTACCACACAATGTGATGTGTAATCATTTTCTGACAGTATTTACCAGAAATCTGAGTAGCTTTTATACTTTTGACTCAGAAAACATTTAGCCTGTTTCCAGTAATAAAGATACCTGTCAGTATGTAACAGATAGGAATGCACATACTGAATAATCTTAACTTGTTCAGTCAAGCAAGTTTTCATAGTAGGAAAATTCTTGTATGGCCTCAGATCTAAAATACTTTTTGATCCTGCTAAGGCTTAATATATACTGCAGCGACTGTATCAGAAATAAGATCAAACTAAGCAAGTTAATTCCCTGTTTTATTGTATTTTTTTTCCCTAATACAGAGCCAAGTCTCCAAACTATTCAGTCAGTACTCAGTGTTGAGTCAAGATGATCTTCCATTATCATTGCCCAAGTAATGGCTGGTTTGGTTTGGATAGGGAACATAAAATACAGCGTTTACTGGATTCAAATCAGTAATCTGTCACGCCACCTTCTTTTCTCTGTCCATTTGCAGGCACAAGACCGGCTGAATCTATTCCTACTTCCTCCTAACTTACAAAACCAAAAGCTCCAGATGTGGTTGGCTGGAGCTGCCAAATGCTGGGAATACCCCCTTGTCTTTCCACTGCAGCGGGAGGATAGTATTTAGAGGTGGTTTTTTCTGCACTTCCATTTCCTCCTTTCTTTTACAAAAGCCCACTTCTTCAGCATATCTTCATGTGACAGATTATCTCAAGCCATGCAACCTATCTCTATGCAAGGGGACTTTTTGGACTCCCTCACACCTCATACCACTGGTGGCCTCTCTCCTGGAGGCCTTCTCCTGGTCTTTCACCTGAGTAACTGACTATGCATCCTGCATAGGTTCCTCCCTAATTTCTTTTTCACAATGTAAACTACTGTCTTATTCTGCCTCTCTCTGCAGCCCATCTTTTTCCACTATTAAAGAACAGGCAACTGTAAGCAGTACTAAAATTGTTTTCTTCATACTTCTAGAAATAAAGTAAATTTGAACTTAAAACTAATATACATATATATAAAAATCATTAATGGCATTTTAACAGTTTATCTAGAAAGACGAAGGCTGGATTTTCTGCAATTAATTTCATTTTGCTGACATTCCAGTTTTCTGTTTGGGGAGAAAAAAAATAAGAATAATAAAAGGAGGGGGAATCAACCAGCCACTGTCACATATCATTAAAAACCTACAATATCCACCTGTACTTCTTCCAATCCTTTCTACATGACTCTTCAAAAAAAGATGCAGAAATAAAGTTTACTAGAGCACTTAATCTTTTTTTCCAGTTTAAAGCAGGTAGCCTGTTTAAGTCCCAGGCCAAACACCCAGTCTTTGTTCCTTCTGACCTGTTGTACCCAGATTAACAAATCTGTGACCCATGAAACAAGGTTGCATCAGTGCAGATAGGGGAAACCAATTGCAACCTCCTCCTTCAGTCCCCAGAGAAAAGAGGGTATGTGGAAAACAGCCAAAGGTCTACTGAGCAACAAAACAGCTAAAGAAAATGTATAACAAAATTTTAATGTTCCTTTCCTTTGTCATATGCTAGAAGCAGGTAAAGGAGCGATCATTCTTATTCAAAACACCTATTTACAAAAATGTCTATAAACAATAAAACCTATTAAAAACGTGCTTGAGCAAAATGTTCTGTTAACTTACGTTCTGATCACCAACAGGAAACAATTAATAAAATACTTAATTTTATTATTAAGTGGTATTTTCCCTATTATTTCCCCAGTCAGCCTTGTTTACTGTAAGAAAGCAACAGCATAAAAGGACCAGGCGAAGCATGGGTTCCCTGTGGTTGTCCAGAAGGCCAGGAAGGGCTGGGAGCCAGCAAGAGAAGATGGGAAGAATTAGGAGGAGCACACAAACATTCAGGAGAGCCTCCTGGATGTACCTCCAACCTACCACATGACAGACATGGTAATCTGAAGTACTCTACCATTAAGCTACTGACAATTACCAAAGCTTTAAGACAACTGACAGTATGACCATATTTGACACTATATGATAATAATTGACAGTATGACAATTTCCCAAAGGTTTATGAGCAATTAGATTTCCTTTTAATATTAACATATATTTTCTTGATGGATGTGGATTGTATAACTCAAAAAAAAAGCAATTAGGCTCTTTCCAATCATCAGTTGACAGTATCTATCCCTTTTCACCTGAATGTCTCTACAGCATCATCAAAAGCATTGAAACACTGAAAGGCACAAGGTTATAAATGATGCATTATAAGCATCTTCCATGAATCAATATAAAACTGTACGAAATCCAAATCAGAATTCATCATCATCCACACAGGGTTATCTATAGCATATATAAAATTCTAAATAGAATATTTGAGCTAACTGAAAGCACAGAGATCTTCTTTATCTATTCATATTTTGGCATGGCAGTGAAAAAAGGAAAATTTTCATCTACTCCGAAATCTTGGTCTTCTCAAAAACAACTTGGCAAAGAATAATGAGCAGATGACTCCTTTGAAAGACAGTATCCTTAGTTCAACTACATAGACTTAGCGTCCACTGAATTTCATAGTACTCAAAGGTTTACTGTAAAAGCTTTTTTTCAGAAATAAGTTCAAGGTTGCCTTTTTCTCCCTACTTTAAACCATTCTTCTAACTCCAACTGGTATCTCTAATATGCCTTAATGCCTCCCCTTTGACACCTCCCCAAATGCATCATTTTTCTCAATCACTCTAATGAAAGACTTCTGACACCCACATTCTCTCTCTGTTCATGATTCTACTTTGACTATAAGTTCCTCAGGTCAGGGTCTATCTTTTTCTTCTGTATTTGTACCTTATGTTATAATAAAAAGGGTCTGGACCAATAGCTAAAGTTTCAGACACCAATGTAATAAAAATACTAATAATTCTTGTAAGAGGTTTTAGGTTTCTGATAACAAAGTTTTAGCTTTTAGTAGTCATTGTAAGCTTTCTGATCATCCTTACACTTCTTAAAACTGTCCCAAGAACACAACTTACATTTAGAGCAACTGCAGCCTAGCAAAATGTATTACTGAAGCTGGACCTTGCATTTTCATATAGGTTAGAAAGTGAAGATTTCCTCAATTGGCCTGGTAAATCAGGGCATATTTTACAGGTATGTCTGATGACATGACAATTAGGGTGAAAAGGTTACAGAACGAAGCAAAGACAGAAACACAGGCAGTTACTTTGCTGTTTACAGGAATTGCTAACTTGTACACCTGGAATAACACATGTGACTGGGGATCTGGCACATTCTACTATATGTCTGAACTAGAAACAAAAAGGGACAGTGATGCAATTCAAAGGTTTAGAAAATAAGGTGCAAGCAGAAAGGTTAAAAGAAACGAATTTCCATGGGCCACATAAAAGAAATAAAGGGGATATCGTGTTCAACAAAATACATATAAAGAATCACTTAAATGGAAGATTACTTTTCACCAGCCAATTCAGGTTCCAAACTTATACTGGCCTGTAAGAAAGGAAATGTTACAGTTAGATGTAGAAATTCCCTTAGTTATTATATTTGAACTAGTTTCACAAATTTCTAATGAGCAAGGTATGTGTGGAATTCCTGCATATAGGACTACAGCAATAAAGAGATACTCCTCCACTTATATATTGATGCAGGGAGAGATGCCCGTCCGGTTATTTTATTAGCTAATTTTCAGCAATAAGGAAAAAGTCAGGAGGAAACATGGTGTTACAAATCCATCCTAGACTTTCCAACAGAATAAATTATCCTACTTAAATGATCAGAACTAAGGAGAAGAAAATACAGAACACATTATTGAACAGAGGACCCTAAAAAAACCTAGGCCAATGTTCACTTGGCATTTTAACTTGCTAGTTTGATCGCAAGGATGAGTAAGTCAGTATACATCCCACATTCAATGAAACGAGTGTCTTCATCCATGTACTCATTTCGTGTATGCACGTGCCTTGCACAAGTAAAGAATATATGGCTATGATCAAAAAGCCCCAAATTAAAATCTCTTCAGTAACAGTGATCAAGTTTGCTTTATGTTTAGATCTTGCCTTTATCATACACATTTTTTAAATGGAACTGTTTAAGATTCCACACCCACACCCCCAAATTGAAGCTATAGAAGTCTTCCACATTTTCTAAAACTTTTCTTCATCTATTCAGAAAGAAAATGTCAATGTTTCAACAAAATCCCTTTCCACTAAACTCTGTATACTAACACACTTTAAGGTACACATATACACTCAGTTTCAACAAATAAGTCAGATTTCCTTAGCAAAGAAAGCATCATTCACTGCATTACCTAAGTATGAAAATGGGGAATAGACAGGGGAAAAGTGTAAAAAGAAAAAAAATTTCCTCCCCCAAAACATTGGTTTTCTATTTTCTAACTAGTTGAACTGTTAAACAACACACTGAATCCAAAACTGTATGTACATACATCACTGACTTAACCTTGCTGTTGGAATCTCATCCTTCACAGTTTGTAGCTTTTTATTAAAGTTAACAATATAACCATTATACATGGGTTGTTTGCTTTTAGTAGAAAGAAAAACGTGCCTGTGTTTAATTAGGTTTGACTGTAAATGGTTGCAACTAGACTGTGAAGTGCTCATTGTAGAGAACGTGATGTAGGAACATGGCAGTCCCACTTTTGCTGCTGTTATTGTTTGTCTGGAGACACCTTTCCGCAAGACTAAATTCAACATGACAGGGTGTCTGTCTGCACTGTGACATCTGTATCACTACAGTAGGAAAAAAACAGAAATTAATTTTTAAATGAAATCTTAAAACATAGAATAGCTTGAACTAAGTCATACAAACGTAATAATAATAATAAAAAAATAAACATCCCTCCCTTTTCTGCATGTTTCTGTTGAACATGTTATAATTGTATCCACATTTTTTTCATTAATTCAGTAATTTTCATCTACTCGTATCATGAGCTGGGCAAAAAACTTCTTTTCCAGTTTTCTGGAAACTTTTTTTTCCCCTTCACTATTGTTATATCACCATGAAAACACAATGTTAATATTTGATCATGTATCAAATATTTTGCTTTGCATTTGAGATTCTTAAAATGTATTTAATCAAATTTAAAAGGTAATGTAGTAATTTAAAAATACATATTGAAATATTTTTTATTTTTCACTTTGAAAGTATTTAATTTTTTTAAAGGAATGAATAATGCAGTGATATAGATGAATTTGTTACAACATTTAAGTGTCACTGAATCTGCTGCCTCTGTTTTGTTTTTTTTTTTTTTGGGGGGGTGGGGGTGGGGGGTGGGTACAGGACACACAGACATGGACAGGACACACCACAAACAAAACCCAAAAAGCCAAAACCTGGAAAACCAACAAAAACACTTAACTTTATCAGTTTGGCACTTTTCCTTCCAGGACAGTTTTTAACTATATTTCTTACTTTAGTGCTATATTGCTACAGTAAAAAAATAGAAGAGGTTCAAAGCATGAAGGAAAGATGGAGATAATACATTTTCTTTACCCCAGTCATGTTCCTATTCCATCATACATAGTCTTTTGATAGCCTTTGCCATTGTTACATGTTCACTCTGGTCCTGCAACTATTATCTTGCTATGGCAACATGAGTGACAGATATGTAAAGTATGAAACAAAGTAGTCAGTTTAGGTACGCTTCATTAATTTGACATAAACAACTTTTCATAATAATAATTTTTAGGAAAAAAATGAAGTGATGAAACTGAAGGACACACAGACCAAAAAACGTGTCTCAAAACAAGAAATAGTTTAGAGTTCTGTGTGAGGAGAAATTTGTTTTCTCTTTCAAACACAGAACATCATAAAGCTCTATAAAAACCTTAGGATATAGAAAATACTAATTTTCAAAACAGACTTTAAACCTCAATTTTTTTCCTTATTTATTTACTGAAGTTAAGTCAAAGTGTTAATGTACAGATTGTCTCCATGCTTCAGCCTCTTACTTTATAACCCAGTCAAAACCAGTTCCTAGTATTGTATTTCCCTCTATACTGTGAAGTTAATAAGTATTTTGTGCCCACTGCCCCCATCTACAAAATGACTGCAGAGATTTTATTTCAAATTTCAAACAGACCATAAAACATCATAGGCTGCAAGCAGAAACTAGTTGAGCAAAATTTCTTAAATGGTTGAAGTTTTGCAAGCTTAAAGCAGATGAAAGGAAGGTGTTATAATGGAAACTTGCAAAACCTGAATTCTTAACTACCATTTATAGGGTTCGTTATAGTTAATAGTGAGTTTTATTGCATTGTTCCACTAAACAACAGAATAACCCTCTATGAAAAGTTATATGACATCAATAGCAGTAAAAATATTCAAGACAGGAGCAGACATTAGTAGGAAATCTCTTCAACTGTGTTAGATAATTTGACTAAAATATGAAAGCTATGGAAATTTATTTAAGAATCAACAACTAGTCCTACTCATCTGTGAGCATTACTCCCCAATATTCTCAGTGAACTAGAAACAGTACTAGCGAGGATAAAACTACATATGAGATTTCCACTCTTCCTTAAATTTATCATATTTTGTTTACTTTGTATATTTTAAAAGAGGTATTACCTATTGAAAAATTTATGCTTATCTAATTTAGATATACTTCAGTTCTCACTTTGAAATTAAATTAGAAAATATAAACAATAACAGACTAAGAATTACATTGTAATTGTAAATATACAACTCCATCTTGATGTTAATATATCATTGACAGTCTTTAACTAGCCTTCAAAATGTCTCTGCTGATGAAGGACTAAGTCTAAAATACAGCAACATAAGTTATGAACCAAGGGATATATTTTTTTTATTTATATATGAATATATTTTTTATTTGAAATTTAAATTGCTAAGACTTGTTCAGTTCTCTAATAAATAGTATAACAAATTAGGAGCAAATTATTAGAATTTGATTGCACTATCAAAAAATTTACATTTTAAGCTATAAAAATTAATGAATGAAGGATTAATGTTTAAAACATATTTAAATGTTCTAGTTATTGTTTCTGTTTTTAAAGTAGACCATCGATAGCTTTTCTTATTAAATAATTTAAAAAATATATAGTATTTGCTTTTTTGTGAGGAATTTTTATGAAATATATCTACTTTTGTCTTGTATATAAAATGGCTGTAGCTCAAAAAAGTGAATAAAATTACATTCATATATGTTTTCATGTTCTAAATTTGAAAACATGGAACTGACATTTTTTATTTCAAAAGATAGTATTTCTTCTTTCAATAGCTATTTTAGCGACAGTACACAAATTGTAACCTATGCCTAAAGACATCTTTTTTGTTTGCATTTCCAAACTTCTGATTTTTTTAATTACAAATATTTTCATTTTTATTTTAAAATATTCCAGAAAAATGATGCCTATGCAATCATAATTGCTAAACATGTCTATGTTATATGTAATGTAGAAACAAACAAAACAGTATTTTGAACAGGTGGACCTTTAAGAAAAAGATGCCTAATTATTCTTATACTGTTAAAATTATTTCAATTTTGCATCTCAGCAGATACACATTTGTACATCAGAAACAGGTGTTCATAAAAAAGATGATGAAGAGACACTGCAGTCTAGGTTCGGAACCTTGCCTGCATGGTGCGATGACAGATAAATTAGAAAAATCCTACTAAACATCCCTCTACGCTTCAGAAGGAGATTACACCTTTTTAAAAAGGCAAAACACGCAGTTCAATTACTTATTGTCTTGGCATGTGGTGGTGATGAAAGAAGGAGTCTTAAACATCAATAGAGCTAAACTAACTTCCCAGATGGGCTTCAGAAGAGGGAAACCTTCTGCAATCCACCTGCACATAAAGCAACTTTCTTCCATTTGAAATAAAATAAATGTTTCCCCACCCATCCATTCAAATCATCCCTTTATCTTAAACAGCTATTTGATACGCACCTCCTTTTCTTTTCACCTACCAAAAATAAAGAGGAAAATCTTGTAGAAATAAAAAGTTGCTGTCTACAGGATTACTTCTATGAATCTATCTCTATTGCCCCACCTGTTTAGCATCCAAGTTTCAGTGTAATATTCATTGTAAATGCATTTTTCATTTAATGTAAAAGATACAACAAAAATGTTGTATCACTGAAAATAATCAACAAGTGCAAAAAGCAGAGTGGTGGATTCATCAAATACACATATACACACGACGTTCTAATGCTTGACCAGAACATACTTCTTACTTGCCTGCAGTAAAATTGTTCTTGGAACCCTGAAGAATCCAAATTGCTGTTTTAAGTAAAGCAAAGTTATTTACTAATGTATTCAACACGTGTAATTTAAGATACTGTGTACACTGGTATATATTATTTTATATATATATATAATATATATATATATTAATATACTGTTAAAAGTCTCCAGCAAGAAGGAAGAAAAGGAACCTACTACAGGCAATGCTTAAAATTAAAGTAAATTTCTCTGTTAATTTGTTATTGGATACTTGTTCTAAG
Source organism: Falco naumanni (assembly GCF_017639655.2). Lineage (NCBI taxonomy): Eukaryota > Metazoa > Chordata > Aves > Falconiformes > Falconidae > Falco > Falco naumanni. The sequence goes on from NC_054066.1 coordinate 20,940,702, forward strand.
ATACTTTATGCATTTTCAGAATCGGTCACTAGAAACCAAATCTTCACAATTTGAAGAGGGTTCTGCAAGTGAAATGACAGGTACAGGTTAGATTAAATCACCTAATTATTGCATACAGAGACTTTATTACTGTTGTTGACACTAAGCAGAAATAAATCAACCTGAATCTTAGATTCCAAGCTAGTATATCTTGAAATCAGTGAACATGAAAACTATTGAGGGGTGAAAAAAAGAACAACAGTGCTTTCTGCTGTATACACAGTCATTTTAATACATAAACCCCCAAGCTCTAGTGCAGGTACCAGGAATGTTTTACTCTCTAGTTTTGAGCTTATCTCCTTTAGCTGCAGCTCCATGTTAAAGAGAAGGCCAGCAATAATCAATGAGATTCAACCCTCAAGCTCCAGACAAGATGCCAACACAGCCCTCAGTTGGGCAAAATTTGGATGCCCTTGATTTAAGCTTTCTAAGCCTCTACAGTTCCAGTTCAGGAGATTAATAAAATTCCCATAGCTCATACTTCTCAAAAGATATTTTTTGCTTGATGCTCACTATATTATTAATAGAACTATACAAAACCCAACTGTTTCAGAGAATGAAATACACTTTTATACAATTCTTACCAAGCACAACCAGAGCAAAGCCAACACTATATTCCTGCTTAATAACTAAACTTCGAAGTAGTAGCATTTCACAGGTACTACATTTGTGTCCACCTTCACCCAGAAAAGATGCAGCTTTCTCTTTATGCCGTCAGTTTAAATGGGAACATGAAACTTCTTCCATATTCATCTGATCCTCAGAACAGTCTGGCTGGTTGTCCTTTAATGGTACAGAGACAATTGTGTTACACCCCTGCTTGTTCAGCTCCTTTCTTCTTTCATTCTAATATTTATATGATTACCTTTCTTAAGTAGCTTTCCTGTGATTTTTCAGCTTTTCATACCAGCATCAAACCTATCAGGGTTAAGTTAGTTTTTTAATTCTTATGGTAGCAATGTACATCGACAGCCAGCAAAGTGAACTCTACTGGTAACCCTGCCATAGACAGATATTGTCCCTATATCAACAAGGTTGGGCTGACAATCCACACTGCCTCTACCAGAAATGGCAATCTGGCTATTTCAGTTTCTAACCACTTATCCCAGTCTTCAAATAGGCTGGCCCTTGTACAGCATCAAGTTCATATTAAAAAAAAAAATGTTAAAAAAATATATATTACTACTTTTTTAGAAGTTTGCATAGTGCTTTTAATCAGCAGAGTATAATTGCAATGAAGGTAAATTGCATAATAAATAGCAAACCAGAGTAATGACAGAACATTGTTACAATAATACTCCTCCGTTACATAAATCAGAAAAAATAAAAACTGAGCCAGTGTCATGCATTTAAAAGCATGCATGTCATCGAATACTAGTTGAATATGAACCTATTTTTAATAAAGTCTGCTAATCACTACATTTGTGTAATAGAAAACTGCAAACAGCCTTCTGAGTATCAATTTGCAAAGACCGCTGTAACTTCAAATATTGTTATAAGATACAGTGAAGCAACAGCTTGGTCTAATACTATTCAGCAAACAGCTTATGACTTACAAAACAAGCAAGCCTTATACTGATCAATTTGAACTTTAAAATTTTCCCATCTCTGCTTATGACTAAGGTGATTTGAGAGTCATCCATTTAAAATTAATATACAAACAGATGCTGTCTCCTAAAGTAGCTGGGGACATGGGGTGGCTACAAACGCTGTTCTTCAGCATTATTCTTTCTGAATGGACAGGTAACTGAAAATAAACACAAGCCAGGTTTTTTTGATAAACCATGATAGATAAACATCGTCCAGATGCCCAGTCTCCTATTTTATCATCACTTTCAGAAAAATTGCTTCTGTACTAAAAGTGCTTCACACCATATGAAATGAAAAATGCTATTTATTATTGGATAGTTTTGAAAGTACTTTCTTCATACATAATGGTGTATGTATATTTTTATTACTATATATATTTCTTCATACATAAGGCTACGAACATCACAAAGTTTTGACTGAATTTAACTGACGGTTTGTTCCAGCATTAAAACAATCCACTGGAAATCTTAATAACAAGAGCTCTGCTCTCAGTTACCTGTCGCTCCTTGTTTTAATCAAATGGCATAAGTAGAATTTTTAAAAAAGATGAGCACTAACAAGCTAATACCTGCTGATTTCACAACTGTAGCAGTTAAGTGGTTTAGAAAAACTCAGCCTACAAAGAGATGAATTGCTTTCACCAGATGTTTCCTTATTTGCCAAGTCTCCAGCCATCCTGCCTTGGGCATTCTCCTCATTTTGTTTTTTCTCTCTTTCCCAAACTGTTTTTTTCTAGGTGTACTTTTAGCTATGCAGACTTCAGATTAAAAAATTCCTTCTCTTTGTGAAAACAAGCTTTAAATTTTCTGTAAAAATTTTTCATCATAAGAGAGGAAAACCTCTAGTCTGGAGTTTGTGCTTATTTCTAGTTTTCTAGTTTAATGTTTTGGCAGTCTCTCAACTGGCTTGTTCCAAGTTTCATCTGATAAAATCTCTCCATTTCTTTGGGTGATTGATGATAACAAGAGCCTACTTCTGGGTTTTTAAAAAGTGCTCAATCTCCTGCTATTTTTAGGAGCCCAAAGCGTAGCACAAAAGTTTCACGCTGACAGGGACATTCCCTCTCCTTTACCCATTGAGGAGCTGCTAAGAAGACACTGCTGATCAGTGACAAGAAGAAAGGAGGCAAAAGCCAACAGCAGAAACAGCATGCCAAAATCTGAAGTGGAATGGAGCTTGGAAATCTGTACCAAAAAGACAGTAAATATGGATCAACCTCCTTTTTCTTAAAGTATCTGATGAAACAGATGGAGAGAGATACTTGTTCTCTTTTTCTGAAAGGATCCAATGTTTTTTAAAAGATTTAAAACTTGAGGAAGAAGGGAAGGAAAAAAAGAAAGGAACAAGGAAGCTTGGAAGGAATGGGTTTTAGGTTAAGTGATACATATACAAGTTCATGCATTTGCTAGAGTGCCATCTTTATACAGTTAACCAGAGTGGCAGGCACAGGAAGCAATTTTGTTGTCAAAGTTCTGAGAGTTTCAGCCATTTCAGTGATCCTTATGAGCACTTTTAATTGATAAATCAGTCTCCAGAGTTCATAGAGTCTTCCTTTACACAATAATTAGGGATTTAAAGTCTTTTAAGTTACTTATAATTGTTCTCTTGCAGCATGTTGTTGCTCAAAGTTGCAAAAAAGTATGGAAAAATAAAAGCATGTGTGAAATAGCTTTCATCTTACTTGATGAAAACCTTACTGTGTTCTGTCCTTCATTCTAAGTCAATCTGTTGTACCCTTCCTTTTCATACTTCCACCGTTTTTGAGTCTCATGAGCTGTCCCAAGCCTGATCAGTTTCCAAGTATTTACCGTGGTTCCTTGGTACAGAGCAGTGTGGTTTGAGCTTACAGCACCAAATTTAGTCCAGATCTTACCTTCCCCATAGCCAACTGACAATTCTATGGAAATATTTTAGCATGTTTCTTTCAGAATATATCTATTTTAAAAAATGGGCTGCTATGTATCTTCAGGACAAATATTTATAGAAAGGTGCTTGTAGACCTTCATATAGTCATCTTTATCTCAAAAGATTAAGAAATTACATCCTGGAACAGAATACACAGTTCAAACTGAAATTATTTTGGGGGTTCCTTTTTTTTTTGGTTTGTTTGTATTGGGAAAAAGTTACTAATTATACCCCACCACTTTAAAACAATGCCTTTAAGCTAATCTTTCATCTTTTCTATCATCTTGCAAAACATAGGTCTTTCCCCCTACAAGTCAAAGATGCTTTACCTTTGATTCAAGTATCTTATTTGGAATCATTGAGTCTGAACAAAGGAAGCACTAAGATTAAGCCCAAATTGTGGCCTTCAGTTTTAATTACCAACCTACACCAACCTTTATGTTTGGTTTTCACCTTGTGCAGCATACCATTTACCACAGTTCAGTGCAGAATTTAACATCAAGACACAGAGCCCCAGTACTAACCAGAAAGTTCACTGTGCGCTACAGTAATGTGCTGCCACTGGAAATCTGTGACCAACTGTGAAGTAGTTGCACCCACAACCCAGACTGTTCCCTTATGAAAGCCACCTCCCTCATCCCACAATGCAGTACACGAAAGTGTACAAATTCGAAGGTGTTAAATAGCTTTCTTGCCTATTTTACTCTACCGATTCTCAAGAAATGCCAAAATTTTAGTGATCAACATATTTTTATTATTGCTTTATGATTCTCTATTCTCTTTCTGCTGTTTGTAGCAAACAATATCAACTAACTTTGCTAACTACTTTAAAACCCAATTTTTCTTAAAGAAGCTGCACAACACAAGTTGCACTGAATTTTATTAATCCATCAGGGGTTTGAGTGCCATGCTGTTGTTAAAATAAATCATGCAAACATCTAGAATCCTGTTCATTTACAGCTCCTTAGCAAGTGGGTTATACCATAATGTTATATTTTTTATGATAACATACAGATTAATTTACTTATGATACAATCATGTAAATTTGCTTTTAAAATAATATATGCATTTGAAAACATTTCTGTATTTGACGGAGAAAATTCTTCTGCCTTGAACATCAATACTATATATGCTATTTAGCTTTGATATTGCTTGTAATTTTGCTGCTGCTTTAAAGAAAGCATTATTTAACAGGACCTTAATTAGATACACTTTTAACCTTACAATAGCAAGGGTCAGTTAATTTTACCCTACAGCTTGCAGAATCCATGCTTGTTAAATAAATAAAATGAAAAAAAACCAAAACCCTAACTAAAAAACCACTGAGTTGATTTAAAGGGAAATAACAGTACAGCCTCATAGGGCCAATAAAATTACAGCTAATCCTTCTGGGAATCCAAATGGCAATAAAGTGAAAGTGAGTACAGATTAACACATTGTAAATCCACTTACTACCCAGAAATGTTTACACAAGGATTTGCCATTGCCTGTTACCATTCGATCAGCATTTAATCACACAGTTTGCCAAGATTTTACTGAAGAGGTTATTTCTATTTCCTACAGATAGAATTCAATTCTTTAAACACCCAAAACATCCTTTAATCAAGGGCAAGAATATGTATTGACACCCTATGAATGACAGAAAATAGATGTGTTTCTAGGGTTTCATACTGATGGCTTAGTAGAATATGAACAAAATACTGAAAGATCTAAAAAAATGCTTCAAGTGCAAATGATCCTGTCTGTTAATATTCCTGAATTTGAAATGCAGGCAAGTGCACTTTTCTTGTGCACTTTTTAAAAGCTATTTACTCGAGTCCAAAACAGCTTTTTCCTTACTGCTCACTTATAATACAAACTGCACTCACATGGAGGCCAACAGCCAGCAAAAACATATTTCCATTTTAACGCCTTTAGATGATCAAAGCATCAGCTTAATATAATCAGCTCAAATCCATTTACCAGTGAGCCTACCACTGTGCCCAGGGACTGTTTTCCTTTCCAGCCCTATCTATTCTGGAACAGGTGCTATAATAGTAAATTAATTAGTCTGTGGAGATGCACCTTGTTCTCCATCTCCACAGGCCTCTTGTGGGTCAGGGCCTTGAGGAAAATACCATCTGGGCAGAGTTTCCCCCAGAGAAACAATCAAAGCCTACAGATTGCAGACTACAGAGGAAGGTTCATATGACAATTAACCTTATTAGTCTTTTTTTTTTTTTTTTTTTTTTTTTTTAAAAACGGTTGATAGTGTGTCAACATGTTGGCTCTATAAATAATCTGCTTCTCAAAATCATCAGTGCAACTAATTCAAGGAAATTACTTCTATCTAAAAATCCATTGAAGAAAATACAGAGTTCCTTGCAGTGAAAATATAAAGGTAAAGAAATATTAAACAATAACTTACATACCTAGAAATGCATCACAGAACCCTTCTAGAATACTTAAAACTTTAACATACTTTAAAAAATTGAAAAATTTTATTGTGACAATTTTATACACAAACCCAGAGGAATTTGTGTTATTAATAATTTTGGTTCTCTGTTTCCCACCATGTTTTTGCCAAATATCCAATTATCAACAAAATTGGAACTAAATTCAACATGTTTCACATGGGATATCCACATTCATCTTGATAAACATGATGAGTATTTAAGGTTTAATATAAGGCCTTAAAATCTAGGGCTGAATTTTAGGTTTGTGGAATTGTTTTCACAAACAACACTGTGAAACAAATCAGAATTTAGAAATACAAAATGGAATGTGATAGGAAAGCAAAATCTCTATACAACAAAATTATTTGCATATTTTCACTGGCAAAGAACAGAAACTAAGATGACAAAGCAAAAAGAGCAGCAAGCAGTTTAACATTTCACACCCTTAAAAAATACAATGTAAATTTATAAATATAAGGTAACAAAAACAATATTCCTAATGCACAACTTCAGGGAATACCTTCTTCAAACATATTTTAGTTGGATAAAAAACCCAACACCTAAATTTGTATCATAAGAAACAAAGCCAAGTGATTAGTTCCCAAAATGTTTCAATAACTTTTGACATTCTGCTTGTGAATCATTTGATTTCCTTTTATATTTATTTCTTATTCAACTTACAAAATAATTTTTATAGAGAGACTTTTATTCACAGTTTGCTATGTTTAATACTTGTAAAATGTGCTATCTGGATGGACTACGTAGGTCAGACAGTTTGTTCTTGTTCCCTCCATGCTGAGGTTTTCAGTTTGAATATCTAATAAGTTTACATCTAGAGATGTATTTTTTGATTTTTTTAAAAAAAATTAAATTCCATATTTTTTCAAGGAGTTGCGCAAGGAAAATTTGTTAACATGAAAAGTATAGAAACAAAGTTAAAGCTGACATTCAATGAAAATTTTAAGGATCATTAAACTGTAATAAGCATTATTAACAAATACATTTTAGTATGCCAGACAGTATTTAAACTGCCTTGAAATACAAAACAGTTAATTCTTTACAGTAAAAAGATGACTTTGAATGATTAGCCAAATTTAGAATACTGTTTACTATTTAATTCTTTCAAGTGCTATCTCAACTGTCTACATGCGTAATAATAGTTGTGCATGTCATTGCTTTTTTCATTGTATGTATTACCATAACAAACTTATTGGAAAAGTTAACAAAATATTTATTCTTCAGTCTAAGTACTTATGGAGTTTTTCTATTTTTCCCATGGGGGCCGGGGGAGCAATTGAAGTTGAATGGGTAGGGTGCTAATCTGGACAGTGCGAAACCACTTATATTTACCTTTAATAAAAGCAGGAGGAATGGAGTCATAGTTAAACTAGAGCAAATATTATGTATTGTCATTGAAAAAGTGTCAGTCACAACTGCTAGAATTACTTCCTCTGTACATTACTGAGCTGAAGGGGTGGACAGAGCAGGATGGAAGATTAACAGAGGACACACACTAAAGTAATTCTATGAAGCAGCCATAGGAGATGAAATATGATGTGTGTACTCATTGAAGCAGCTGAAAAATAAGCTACAAGGAACTGTATTGCATGAAGCAAGCGCAAGAGATGAGATGCACTAAAGGGACTAGCAAAAGCCCTCAAGCATTTCTTCCAGTAAAAAGAGTCTCCCTCCCTTTTACTACCTCCCCTGAAACACCAAAAAAACAAAATAAATGACATTGAATTTCCTACTTGTCACAATTTTTTTTTCAGATCAGCAGAAAAAACATTCAGAAGATAATAACAAGTCTTACTCTGACATACTTGATCGCAATATGCTGGAATGACAACTTGCACCACACCACAAGTGATGGTTAGCACATCAGTATTACAGAATTCAAGTAGTGCAACCCATAAGTTCACCTACTCTTTTCCTAGGTATCAGCACCTCTCCTATCCTCTGTCTCTAAGCAGATAAGAGACCTGCTATATACACCCCACATACTACAGTAATGATAGGGCTTTTCACACTAACCCTTCTCAAGAAAAATTGGAAAGCAAGCAGTATTTTGTTAGATATACATTATGGTCACGCTTACAAACAAGAGTGGTAAGTCTTAGAGGCTTGAACTCAAAAGGAATCTGAAAGTACCTACAGTGGGGCCAAGAAGGAAATTTTAGTTATTTACTCCTTTTGCAATATCCCTAGTTATGTATTTTTGTATACTGTACTCTGGATTATCCCACAGTGCCCAGAGCTGCTAGAATAGCTTCCAAGATTCAAAATAACTATAAAGGAATTGTGGCACCCAATGGGCATTTGAAACAATTTGAATTGTAAAGCTTCTCTCAAGTCATTACTACATGCATTTGGATGTTTACTGATACTTAGGTCTTTCACCTAAAAACCTGAAATTCTGTCTGCAACTATCATAAAGCTATATCTTAAGGAAAAATCTTTTAGGGTTTAAGGAAAATTAAGCTAAAATAGTTCTGAAGTTCTCCAAAATATTTTCAGAACTTAAAACAGTAGCCGTTTCAATTTTCTAATTCTATTGCTGCTGAAGAAACTTATGGATGAGACATTTTCAGAACAAACGATAACAACTCTGTTTTCTGGTATTCAGACTATAAAAATGAGAATCTACTGCCTTTGGAAGACTTGCCCATTGAGACAAGGCAAACTCCAGTATTAGCTGTGACTATAAAGTCAAAAATAGCGTTGGAAGAAGGAATTTTAGAGGAAAGAACTAAATTGAATAGTCACAAGTTTCTAGAGCTACGCAGTTTACCCGAGAGCTCTAAAGAAACTCAAACATGAAACTGCTGAGTTGTACCCTAGTTTTCAACTTGGGGCTTAACTACCAGTAAAAACGCAAATAATATTAGGAATTACTAGCAAATCAGTTCAGAACATGAAAGAATATAATTGTGGTACCACATAAATCTAATATATACTGACAGATTGACCACACTTCTTGGAAGATATGGATGCCAGAAAAAAGCAACACAGATGAACAGATATAAAACAGCTTTTGTCTTGAACATCTCAGCCTCACTGAGAACAGTGTGGTCGTGAATTTCAAGGAGGGGGGAACTGTTAGTCACTGTTTCTAACAACAGAAAAAAAGCAAAGGTGCCTTTAAAAGCTCCTGCCTGATATTTTCATTAAACACACAGAGTATGTATGTTACCAATTTGATTAAATTATATAACCAATGATCATAAATAAGTTCTGGTTTTCAAAAGGGAAAAAGTGATGCAATGCATTCAGCAAAGAAAGGTCCCTGCTATTAAATACAACAGCCTGAATACCGTGCCCGAGCCCCTTGTTACTCAAAGGAGAATATCATGGAAAGAATTATATACATCTTACCTAGTTCTTATATTCTCTTCTTCTATGCTATCAAGTGCCAACGGGAACATGATGGTGGGCTATACAGAGCTTTGGTCTGATCCATCACATTAATGTGTGACATATGTGTAGTGCGTTAACCTTACCTGTCTGCCTCCTCTCACCTCTCAGCTGCTCAACAGTTTGTTATCCCTTCTCAAATGTGTTTTCACAGAGGCACCACCAGCATTCCCTGATGGACTCTGCTTTGACCAGTAGTGGCACCATTTTGGAGCTGGCTGGAGTGGCTCTATCCAACATGGGGGCAGCTCCAGGCCTCTTTTCACAGGGGCTGTATCCCCCCCTACTCAACCTTGCCACTTAAAGTAAACACAATATGTGTCTCCTAATATTACAATGATGATAAGAGTAATTCTACAGATGTCAGAGGGATGACTCATACGCACTAAGAGGAGGGAGGTATTCACAAAAACCTAATGAGGTTGATCTCCCTACACACACTTGCTGTGGGAAAAAGGCAAAAGATGTGTGCTTCTAGAAATGTCCTGGAGGAGCTTCTCTCCCTCCCTACTGGCAACACAAGAAGCCAAGGGACTTTAGTATCACTAGACTAAACCTAATCCTTGTGAGTAACCCTGTACGCATGATCCCTTTTTTTCTCTGTAATGCTCAGAACACTTTGAATAAAAGAAATGTAAAGAGATATGCAAAGTAATGTTCTGGGCCCTTAACACTTAGGGCAAAATATTAGCTTAATATCACATTAAAACTATCAGCATATTCTGTGCAAAGCTGTTAACCAGCTTGGTATTTGCTAAAAATGAGACAATTTTCCCAAAGGCAGCAACTTCTTCTAAACTCAGAGATGCAACAGGGTTAGTGAAAGGCCTGTATGCATATTTCAATCACTTTATCACGTTAAACACTGTGATCCCTATATCTCTGTAGCAAATTATCATTACTTTTTTAAAAAGTATGTTTGCATGTTGAAGACGACATTTTTATTATAATTAAAACAGAGATAAGAACCACTGACAGAGTAGGAAATTTTCTGTGTGTTATTCCTCCATTCCATAATTCTGTTTCTCTAATTTCACACATATTTAGCAACTTGTCTAGGGGGCATTAGTGTATTTGGTGATGAGATGAAGGCGAACTATGCAGGCCTGGCAAGAACTCCCTGTCACCAATCCTCCTGGGTCCAGAGATCAGCATTCTTAAAATACAAGGATTTGATAGAGTTAACGCCATCCCCTTGAGCAGATGGTTTGGAACATTCTGTCAACACTGCCACCGATTACTGCAAACAGATTCTAGTTACGCTGATAGCCCCTCTGGGACCCTAGCAAACCCCTGGCTAACCTCCACTCTGAAGTGCGAAACGTGCAGTTTCCAGGGCCCTGCCAAATGCCTCTTCCAAACACAGCCACTGGTATCTCTACACTGCAACTCCACAACTGACTGCTGCTCAGCACGGCAGTAATGGGGTTTAGTTTGTTATATTTTACACTGCTCATTGTAACCTTGCAAACAGAGACCACTAGATATCTTCCTCTTTTTTTTTTTTTAAAACTGTCACATCTCAAGCATGGAGAGTGCTGTCATTCCCTCATGCAGCTTCAGCTATCCTGCCTACCTATATGATAGCAAAACACTCTGTGCATTCATAGACTATTTTGAATATATGAAATATGAGCTTATGTATTACATATTCATTAGGAACATTTTCTGCACTTCCTGAACAGATATGAGTCAGGCTGGAATCACAGTTAACACCACAGCAAAAAGCTAAAGCAAACTTGCTTCAAATTCTTATTAAAATAATATCTTATATATTAGCTTTGTATTACCCCAAATATTTTGCTCAACACCAATAAGCAACACCTGGCCTTTATGGATTCACTACTTCAGGATTTTTTCAGCATTGTAATTTTTAAGTCTCTATTTTTCTTCTAGGAGAAGCTTGGAGCAAAAGCTGCTCTTTTGTCCTGAATTTGGTATCTAACACTACAATACATACTGGTAACAGGCAGGGTCAGGGGGAAGTCCAATTTATCTTCCCAGCTGGAAGTCATTCTGCAAAGCAATTAACTGCTTTAAGAAGGATTAATATGCACTTCAAATCAGTGATGAAGACCGGGTCTGAGAAACAGGAAAACTGACACAAACTTTTTGTTCTGTCCTTCAGCTAGGGCTTGCACAAAAGTCAGGTAAAACTCATAAAATGAAAAACCAAGAGGCTTCCTCACTCGTGCTCTGGCCAAATTTGTATCAGGGACAGTAGACATATTCCTGTGCAGCCACTAGCATCTCAGCTTCCATCATAAAGGTCACAACATCTGCTTTTCATACTGGTTACAAGCTTACTCCAGGGAACACTGCACATTTTGGAGCTTCCTTAATGCCAGATCCTTAGGAGACTCCAGGGGCTTCTGAGATCTTTCAGGAAACACACCAAGTACCAGACCAAACCTCAAGAGTAAGGAGGACTCAGATATCCATTAGGACTGCAGTGCATAGAAGCAAAGTCCATGGAGTGACTGTTAGCTGCGAAGAGGAAAGGAAAACCCTTGGTTCTCTTGAAACACACTGCATCCAAGAAACACACACAGGCTCTGACTCCACCTCCTACACAAAGGAGGAAAAGGTATCTCTTTGCTCCTAACTAATTTGGGTTTTGGTTCATTCCCCTCTATCTTCTTCCTCGTCTACACCAACACAAAGGCATGCTATTTTAGTAAGTCAAAAGCAAACATTAACACAGATATTGACATAAAAACCCTCACATCATGGCAGAGTCACATGAACAACAGTATCATTTGTTTTAATTTTTTAATACTCACTGACTGCACATTTAGAACCAAAACTAATAACCAAGAAATTATCATCCTCTGTTGACAGTTCTACAGCACAACTTGATGTCCTCAGTCTTAATCTAGTGGAGAAATATTCACCAAAAACTCAAGTGAATTCCTTTTTGGCAATCCAGGCAGACACCAACGGCAGGAAGGCTAAACAAGCTGTGCCATTAGGACAGATGGTCCAGCTGACAGAAAGCTGAGGCATATTCAACAGGTTACATGGCTGTTTGCATAGGAATCATGTAATTTAAGGTCTTTTCATAAATAAATCTTTTATATCATCAACTTCATTTTAGCACTTCTAAGAAAAAGTGTGTTCATTTGGCCTGGTTCAAGTTTACATTCTTAACCGTAAGCTTTTGGATCAGACAGTCTTTCCCTATCCAGGCATACAGATTTGATACAAAGTGCCCCAAATCAGCAGAAAGATTCCCACAGTGTCTCACCAGCCAGAATCCCTAAGCATTGCTGTAATACATATAAAACCAATTATCAGTAGAAATATCATTGCAAGAGATACAGATAACAACGGTATTTCAACAATTCTTTTTATTACTTCCCCTCCACCAAAACCACATTCAACTTTTAGCCTGAATAAAAATATTGCAGCTTTGTGGGTAAAGATATATTTCAAAATTCAAAGTAGCTTACATTTTTCCCAGGCACTTGGTGCTTGGACAGTTTATATTTGAGTCATTTTATTAGAGAAGCAGTCCAGGAGGTTACAGGACAGTTGGTGTCATAGCTTAGGAGAATGAGCTTTCACTGACTGAACAGGGTGGGCGACAAGTTACACAGCAACACCTGCTGGCAAATCCACAAAGGAGAACATGTCAGCGTCCCTTGCAGAAGCTGCACTTGCTGGAGAAGCAATAGGATCATAATCACCAGGGGCCCAATCCTGCAAAGCCTCACCCTAGTGCATGCCTCCTCACTGTGTAATCTCAATAATGTGCTTCGATTGTGTAAGAAATTAAAACGAGAAATAGAAACAAAGAGAAAGAGTGGCTTAAAAAAGGAAAGATATGCAGGAAGAGACAGGAATATATAAGCAGGGCCACAGTGGCAACATTCCTGACGAATTTACTAATAAATGTATGTAGGATTGAACCTCATGATTTTAATTTGGAATTACAAAAAGACAATGTTTTTCAGTCATATTAGCATGGGTAATGGCTTTCACTAGAAAGGGTTACTGAGTCTTCTTCATTACATCCTCTATGATGCTCAGAACACCTGCGCTATTAAGGTGTTTTTTTCTCCCTTAGATTTTTTTGAAAAAAAAAAAAAAATAAAAAATTAACAAAGTAAAATTTGTTGACAGTCCCCCAGCCAGCGCAGTGGGTGTTCTACCTATGGGCTGTCACATTTTCCATGTTCATTTCTGCAGGTGCTAAATACATGCTGACAACAACATATGTTACCAGTCTTAAACGTGTATGTTTTTTTTTTTTTAACCTTGTAATTAAAGAGTGCTCACAGCTTGAAAAAAAAAAAAAATACAGGTGAAAGCTGATTCTGCCCAGTGTATTTAACACTTACTCACATTCTCATTCTCTCACTGTCATGATTTGGGTATTTCCCTAATGATGCACAGGAAGAGAATGCAGGGGGGCAGAGGGGGAAGAGAAAGGATCCTATCTTCCAAATAGTACTTGTTTAAAAATATCATCAAACAAATTTTGAAAATAACAGCATGCAGAATAAGCACTGGTTCTCTCAGGAATAACCCTTTCCCCCATGTGTCTCCTCACGTGTATTTCTGAGCTCTCTTTTTGTTTATTTCCACCTTTCTTTAATCTCCTTAGTCCTGCCAAGCATGTTATATGTGGTCTCCAAAGGAGTGTTTCATATACATACTGCTATACAACAGGACTTAGCCATTCATCTGTACAGAAGCTGGACTTGCCCTACTAATTATAGTATTATTTTTTGCTCAATTAATGTATCACACTATTATTCATTGAGACCTATACACTGCTTTTCAGGGCAACACAATATCAACAATCTATATATATATGTACACGAGTTGGGGGAAAATTGTATACTTCGGTGCAATTTTTCAAGTTATTTTTTATATAACTGTTCTGTACAATATACCAGAATACCTTTGGTCAGCTGAAATAAAGTTAGGTCATAAAATCAATTAGAAATCTCTCTAAGAAAATAAATCTGATTACTTGCATATGAAAATGGTGTGATGGAGCACATTAAAAGGAAGTAATACTATTTCATGTATGATCGAACTACTACACACTAAAAGACTAAAAAAAAATTGTCAAAGCTACAGAAAATGTATTTTCTCAGCCTCTTCTACAAATATGATGCAGTAGGTTTTAGTGACACTATTTTAGTTCGAAGCAAGTTTGAAATGTCGAGATAAAAAAAGTGTTTCCTTGCTTTCTCTGCAAAATTTGAGCCTTATGATAAGATCAGGCTTCCTTACTTGAGGATAAAAAATAAATAAATCTGAAGGGAACACAAATGAGTTACAGCATTTAAGACAAATTGAACCACTGTTACTCCCCTCCTCGTGGGTCTGCTGAACTGTGCGATAGCACAGGCAGGCATTTCCATGCTCCAGGAAGGGAAGTCATATATACCCCCAGCTCTGATAAAGAGGTGAAGATGTGGCAGGATTCATTTTGGCACAGCACTGCTACAAAATCCTGCAACTGATCTTAGGCTTCAGACGTGGTGGGAAAATACTGTGCTGTTCAGTTCTAGGCATTTACATTTTAGCCAGTTAAAAACCAAACTTGAGCAAATAGGCCAAATATTTGCCTTCATTGAGAACTAAGCCAAAGAAAACTGACATGATAAAACGTCCCATCTGTGAATTGGCTCTGCAACTCAGACAGAGCAACAATTTCGGGACTGCTTCATCAGTGTTTTTCTTCTGACTCAGAATGGCAAAACTTTGTTTCTGAACCCAGACTTACATCTCTAACTGAAGTCCAACCTTGAATACAGTTTTAACAAATTTTATTAAAGGATGCCCCCCTCAAATAAAAAACAAACAAAAAACCCCCAAAACCACAACCCAACCACCAAAAAATCAACAACAACAAAAAAACCAGTCCTCTCAACAGTTAGCTTCAGACAACACAAATGTCTTCTCAGGCAGAAAACACACTTACCCCAGCGCTGTAGTGTTGAAAATTTTTACTTCACACCTAGTTTCCTTTTACACCAGGACTGTGTTCCTACAGCTTAAAATGATCCCAAACTACATATCACATATATGAAGTCAGACATTTTATTAGGTAAAATTATTATCTGCTAAAAAAACACCCCCATACTTAAAGAAATAGTATGTGTCAGTCTGCCACCAAACACAAAGACTCCCTATTAAACTATGCAGAGTTTTCTTAAGTGTTAGATTTTACTTCAGCCCTTATAAAGGGTTAAAATACAAATGCTGTGAACGGAATGTATAATCCTTAAGGCCCTGGAGCATTAAGACATATCTGCTCCTTAGGGTCCATCTCTGTCCATAATCAATTTCTTCCCTTGGAGAACATTAATTGTCTCTAATGATAGCTTTCCATCAATACATCCTTGATCTTAAAAGGCCTGTACAGCTTTTTCCTTTATTCAATCAAATCATCTCTACAATTGCCCTCCTTTAGTAAGATAATACCTTTTAAGCCTTGTATTTTAATATAAAAAAATAAGAGGTAGCAGCAAATTCTAATGGAAGTGCTAACATTTGAGAACCAGGATGATGGCTTCCATTATCCTAAATAATGTTTGAAGATTACGGAAAGCACTGTGTTTCAAAAGGTGGAAACTAATCCCCCACTTTCAAATTATTCCTTGTACAAAAATCTGTTCTGACATTAGGAATTTTTGTGCCCCAACTGCAGCACAGTATATTTAAATATTTGAATATGAAAGATAATTTTCAGCTCTGGAGGGGAAAAAGCAAATAATTACTATGTATAAGCAGTAAATGCTGAATAATTTGTGAAATCGACAACCTTAAACACAGAAGCCCCCTTTTTTTTTATTCTCTGGTACAGGGGTGGCTTAGCTTACTCAAACTACTGTAACTCCAATCAGAAGTTCCTAAAATTATTCAATTTCATGATGGCTCAAAACCTCAGCCTCCTAGTGACCCATAATGTGCCTTGCTTTCCCCACCCCCTTCTCTTCCTTGTACAAGCTTTTCAAAAGGTGTGGAAATTCAATTTTTTGCCATTCAACTGATTTGTTTCCATTCAAATAGAGGATTTCTCTTGCACTTTATCTAGATTGCCCAGCACCAGTCTGCGTTTCCCACCAATATCCTTACATGCTTTTGTGCAAAATGGCACTACTGTTTATAATGGCTCAAGGACTTAGAAATATTGATGGTACAAAAGACCTCAGACCTTTTGAGTTCTTCTTTTTTTTTTATTTTTTTTTTTTAATATCCAGCATGAGAGTGACAGATTTTTGGTGATATCTATTTAGTAGCATTTTTCACCTAAGAAGGGCCACAGAGAAGCTTTTCTGCAATTAGCTATCATCCACCACTTACTCTAATATTAGAGCCTCCCTCTTAATCAAAAATCATTACACACACACACAGAAAATAAATAAATAAAAGCAAGATATTTACATTCAGGAAACTAATAAAAAAATCTAACAAACATGAACTGTCTGGATTTTCTTTTCATTCTTACACATGCATGCATGTTACCCTGCCTTATGTTCATTTTACGATTTGGTATTTTGCAAAATATTGATGGCAAAAGCAGCAGGAGAAAAAATAATGCTAGGAATATGAAAAAATAAGAAATACAGGCAGGTAGATACAATCAATCTAACAGCTATCAAACCTAAACAAAACAAAATGGGGAGGGGGGAGACCAGTTAACAACCTAGATAAGAGATGAAAATTGCCAGTGAGGCAGATCAAGTTTATTCAATGCCCTGATAAGCACCTATTTGCTCTTCCCCATAATGCTCTCTCAGTATTTATAAATTATCATTTAATTATGCTGGCAAGTGGTAATTGTCAAATAAAGCTCAGATAGGCATAAGCCCTCAGGCTGCACATGACAGAAAAATATCTGTTAAAGCTGGGCTGATTCACACGCTTAGGAAATCATTTCCTTTCTTCTTTTTATCCTTGCCAACAAATTATATGAACTGGCACTTTGTGCTTTGTAGGCATTTTGAAGTCTATGCAGATTACAGAAAAGAAAAATTAGTTGTTTCAGTATCTACCATTCCTAAATTATTCTGCTGATTTAAGACACCATGTTCTGTTTCAACAAAAGAGTGCCAAAGATCAAGGAATCAGAGACTACTTCTGCTTAGAATTTATGCCCAGGGTCACTTTCAATTGGGTAAATCAAGATTTGGGGAATTATTGAATACTGTGCATAATAGATTTGATACAGAGCAATAGTTAAAATATGACGTTTATCCCATTAGGATAGAAACACTAAGCAATATTTTTTAAAAGTATCTTACTACTTAGATTCAATTATAGACCCATTAAACATTCTCTCATATACGCACACTCTTGTACAGACACAGGTACCCACAGATCTGAAGGAATTCTTAGTTTACAGCACATATATCCAACTACTGAAGCATATAGAAAAAAAAAAAAGATGGAAAAGTTTAGTGCTAAATAACAGTAAAACCAGAGTTTTGAGAACTTTGACCTGGAATGTGTGTCTGAACAACAGAAATATCAGATTAATAGCACATTACCAGAACATTTGCTATGTTCTATGCCATTGCCAGATCATTGCTGTCAAAAAAAGCACCAATATTCTGTTTTTCCTCCATACAGTTATTGTAAGACAGAAACTTGGAGTGACAGAAAATTAGCATTAGCATATTAAGTCTCTTTCCCTGAAAGAGCAAAACTGGGTGCAACTTTTATGTGTACTTTTGTGCATGATAGTTCCCTTCACCGGTCAAAGATTTCTGGTACTCTGGCTTACCAGAAGTAGTCCAAAACAAGTCTCAGACTCCCATTTCTTTGAACATAAGCCTATGTGTATTTTTTCTTCTCTCCCCCATCAGCAGACTTCAACAGAATTTCTTGGGCGCTTTTACATATACTCTAGACAATTAGCTCATGTTCAAATTTGAGCTGTTATTAGTTTATCTCATATATGAGGCTTCTACCTATGATACTGGTATATCCTGCATTATCTCAAACCAGTATGAAGAAGTCATGGAGCCTTCTGGATCTTTCAGGAGAAACGTGCTGATAAAGGAGCTTAGAATTTTTCAGAAAAATCTGTTTTCCTTTCAGACTATGAGTAACCCCCAACTACTACCATAGACACTATACATTTACCATATACTCAGTATTCAGTTAGCAACAGCAATAACACTATTATGGCAAGAAACAGTGGGAGAAAGGAGGGGCTGTACAGGACAGTATTCTAAATTCAATGCAATAACTACGAATTCTTTTCTTCCAATTTACAGGTTTCGTGGCTTCAATGAGCAACACTGTGTATGGACTGCTTCACACAGATACTTCCTGTTGCTTCAGAGCAGCTGTAAAAGCAGCGCTCAACAACAAGCCTTTTCTCATTACTGGAATGATCTACTGCCACTTCCCCTAGCCTCATGAAACACATCATCTTCCTCAGGAGACTCACATGGAGAATTAGTGCCCCAGGGGTCAGACAGCACAGAGGTTGTCCAAGAAGCATAATTCACGGGTTATACCAGATGTTCAAGTAGCAGATAGCCAGAAAGTATTTACTAGTGCTGTTGAAGCCAGAAGAAGGTATTATCATATTCAGCATAAACAGCAAAGCAGATAACGATTCTCATAGGAATAGCTTTTAGCCACATTGATCTACCATAAAAGCTACTGTACACAGTCTCAGATGCATACACTATAGTTTTAAAGCTCCCTACCAACCCCCAGAAATAGATACAGAAAGAGCTAGTCATTCTAACAACATACTTCACACATAAAGAAGAAATAGGAAAAACTCAAATAGGAATGCTTCTTCATATATAGATCCTGCATTCAGAAATTCCACGCATTAATTCCTGCAGGGAAGCATTGCATCCTAGTACCTTGCCTACAGGTATGGTGAATCAATGCCAAATCAGGAATTTATTCTCAAGAAGATTGGGGTAGGAGAGTCTGGAGAACTTTTGCCTTGGTGTCTTTGCTCCTGATCTGCAGGATCCAACTAGTACATTGGCTGCCAAATCACCAGAAGATGGACCATCCTTGAATCTGTCAGTATAAAGGTTTTAGGAACCTGGAAGTGACTTTGATTCTATTCCACGCACACAGCCTCCAAGACTATAAAACATATAAATTAATCTGTTTAACAGTGTTTATTTCAATTAGCATTTTAGCAAAAGACATGCCATTTTCACTAATCAGTGAACTGAATTTTGTATCAATTAAAGAGAAAAGAATGCAACTGCTTTCATAACACAAGAGTACTCAGCTAGCTGTAAGGAACTATTACACAGTTGACAAAGAAAGATAATGCAGAAAATTTTTGTGACCTCTAATAATTACTCTGAAGTAGGTTTTCTGCTGACAGCTGGCCAAAAGGTTTTTCCCTCTAAATGACTTATTTTTTTTCCCAGAAATCATTTTGTACTAAGACTAACCTCTGTGGAAGAGTTATACCAAGAGTCTTTTCCAGCCTAAATGGTTCTATGATTTTAAGATTATAAAGAACTACATACCAGACTGGAAAGTGAAGATGACCTTCTCTACACGTCAGCATTATTTCCATTCTCCTTTCACTAGTTTGGGTTTTTCAGGTCTTTTCAGATGCTTTTTAGAATTAATAGACATGCCATAAACAGGAAAGCAGGAATCAACTCACCTTTCAAAAATATTCTGCTTATCTACACATACTTCGTGACATCTTTAATCACAAAGTTGACTGTGGAAAATCCATCATATTGCCAATCATAAACAGCAACACACGGAATTGAAAGCTTCTGCTCTAGGGGCAATTTGCAAACCCACAATCTTTTCTATTAGCAAAGAGTATAATGCTGTTGCTGTCAAAATTTTTATGTTTATAAGCCCTTGCTTGTACAATAATATTTTGTTGCATTTACACAGCATGTAACATTAGATAAAGTTACTACTGTAACACTAGATAGAGAACAACAGTATGAGGAACGGAGTACTGTACTGCATAAATTACTACTGATACTGTTCCAACACATCAATTAGTATTATAACAGACTTTCAACCTGGAGCAAAAAATACCTGCCGGTACGCTTCTACTGGCCTAACCTAGCTTCCACTGAAACCATCTCTTCTCTGGTCATGATAATACTGTACTTGTAGCTTCTAGGAGACTTCTCTTTTTAAGTCCTCATAGTTAAGATTGAGAAATTTATGCATGGCCTAATAAAATCTAATTTTATGTTCAAATCTACGTGGACTATTGGAAAGATTCTGCTGCTGCTTTTGCTCATCTCTAGATGAGCAACAAATCTCTAGATATATTATGGCATCAGTGATCTCATCTTGTACAACAAACCTCGATATATATAGATATATAGGCATTAGTGACTTCCTATATCTTAGTTTGAATAGAACAGGTCACATAAAAATCTTGTCACAATTACAGGTTGACATAAATTGGTCCTGTATCTATAAAGTATGATGAGCCCTGAGCACTTTTCAATCATCAAAATTGATAATTACAACCTTGCTACAAAATTCAGAATTGTTAAATTGTTAAATACAGAAGCTGTAATAGTACTTTTCTTTTTTTTCTACTACTTCTTCTAGAGTAGTAACTTCCAGAGTTTTACTGACTTTTCTATCAAGTTCAGTAGGACTTTTCTGTAAGTGGTACCACAATTAGGACCAGAATTGAAACTTAATGGTTTCACAGACTCAGGGTATCTTCATTTTGGTTATATCCTTTGCACTCAATGCAGCAGTTTTTCATTTTTAGTTTTAAATCTCTTTTTCAATATGCTGGTTCAGTTTTCATTTAGTTAATCCAGAGGAATTATTCATACTAAAGTTGTCTTAAAGATAGCTTAACACTTCCCAGAAAATTATTTAAAAGTCATGAGAAGATAAAGAAACATCTCCCTGAAAAATTGTGGTAGACTGGAAAACATGGATTGACCAACTATAAAAGTAATTCCTCAGTTACAGCCACACTCTCCTTTCAAGGACTTTTAATTAAAATATTTCATCACATACATAAAGGTTGACTTTTAGTTTAATTCTGCTCTCATCAAACCACTTTGAAATCACAAGTACACATACCATGAGAACACACAGATTGTATTCAATTTAAAACGAAGTCAGACCTACATACCTGAATCTGAAAACTCACAGAAATTCTGTGAAAATCCAGATGTAAACTTTATAACTCAATTCCATCTCATTACTGCAACAGCATTAACGAGATACTTCTGATTTTCTATGTCAACCTAACAGAAACTTCATGGTCTATATCATGATAGCAAGAGCAGGAATATGTGGTGGTTGTTTTTTTTTTTTCCTTTGATAACTTTTTGGAAGGACTGTCTTGAAAATGGGAAGGAACATGCTGACATATTATGAAACTGCAGAAATTAAAATATCTATTCATTAAAAATTGTTTCTCTGAATACATTCAGGTGAAAACTCTGTCTCCTATTCACAGGATAGGATCTATACTCTTTAGGGGTATTTTACGAAGAAAGATCTTACTAAAAAAGAAGTCTCTTCATTTTTAATCCCTATTTAAAATTAGGTTATTGAAAAGTGGAGTTTAACTAGCTTATGATATGAAATGTTAATTTACACTGAATAAAAATTATATACGTGAAAAAGCATCGTTATCAGATATACTCAAAGTATACAGTTGAATATGTTTCCCTGCAAATAGTGGATATTTTGACATACATTATATTCAGCAACATGTCAGCACATACACTGTACTTTAATTAGTTTCCTTGCTCATGGAGCAATTTACTTTTTTTAATAATTCAGGATTTTATTTTGCTTAGAGACTGTTCCTATTATGGTAATCTAAGCTCCCTCATACCCGTTTCTGAGGGGTGTTCCCAGGAGGCAAGAAACAGCACATGCTGTGACTACAACTAGAAAACAGAGCAGGCCCACTGGCTGGCCACTTGCTGCTGAAAAGGCTGTATAAGGTTGCAATCTGCCTAGTTTTGCCCAAGTAAGGAAATTGCTTTGGGCTTATTTATCTTGCCACCAATCTTCACAAAACTTTTAGGAACACGTATATTTGACACTGTTACATTTCCTTCAAATGCCGTTGAGTTTAGTCAACAAGTGTCAAAGATACTAGTCAGAAACCTAGACAGACATGGGGAGAGGCAGCATCACTGCACAACAGCAACCAAGCTCCAATTTCCTAAGAGGTTCACCTCAAGAGATCTGGAAGCACCTTTTACCGAGTTATTTATACTGTGAAGATCACTCATTTGAATTGAAGGCACCCTTTATGAGCACAAAGCTGGGATTCCCAGGCCCCTCTGCAGAATTACATCCTACAGTTACACCCACAGTGAAACAATCTAGACAATCATGACTTTTTCCTTTCACACAGACAGGCACCATTCAGGCCAGGCAGCAGGCTGGGGGCTAAGGACATCCAGGGTATTCATGGCACACGTTGCATGTTACTGCTGATGAGTTTCAGATCTTGAAACAGTAAGAAAGAAAACATTTATTTCTCCTTCTAAAAAGCACTCATTGGCTAGTTCCACTTTCTCTGTAGGGTGGTGACAAGGACAAGCTCTGCTTTAATTTTAGGTCTTAGACATTCTCATTGGTTTGTGTAGGGTGTAGCCAAGAAGAATCTACCCAAGTCTTCAGGTGCTGCTGGTATAGCTCAGCACGGCTAACCAGCAGGACTAAACCATGATGGAAAAGGATCTTAGGCAAAGGAGCAAGACGGCCTCAGAGGAAGGTCCAGTCATCCCAAGAGAAAACTCAAGAGATGCGCGTGTGAGGTGAGGTTGTCTGAAACCAAAATTCCCTCATCAGGTTGAAGGATGCTATTATGTTGCATCTTAGCAAGGAAGTTGCACACAGTGCCCTTTAAGGTAGTGTCTCCACTTGGTGATTATTGTAGCTTCACAAACAGCAGGAAAAATTTCTGATTTTTGTTATGTGAAAGTATTGAAAAAATTGTTTCAAGAACACTGTTTGGACTTGATGAAACTTTTCTATCCCACCCCCATATGTTTCTTCCCTCTCACCCTCCATATGTTTTTCACATAATCTAACCCTTTTTCATATGACTTGGGTATTAATGAGCAGCCTGCAATTACCACAAACCTAAATTATGAAAATACATACAACACATTTAGTTGGCAAACTGCTGCATTTTGTCAAGATGCTTTAGGGAAGAATTATTACACATTGGAAAGTACTTTAAGGATAGTCCAAAATGACTTCACAATTTAAACAAAATTTAATAGCTTCTTCAGGTATTTTCTAACAGGTGAGTTTTTTCATGTTATAATTGGAAAAAAAAATCCACCATGATTATACACTAATAGCTACATGGAAAACATAAAATATTCAGAGTTATAATTAATTTTGAAACTATTGGGTTTATACAATTTTTTGTACCCAACTTAGTGTGCTAGAAAAAATACAGCACTCATTCTGTGTATATTGCTTTTAATATTTCAGTAGGAAACTCTGCTGCCAAAAGAGCAGCACTGAAGAAGCTGTCAAATTTCTAATGCAGCTATTCCATTTTAAGAAACACGAAACTAATATTTTCTCTACCACCTAATTCCTACTTCATTATATAACAGGATGTTTATTAGTGTTCTTCAGATGCGTTCTGTGCTGAACTCTGTCTTCATTTAAATATTCAAAGAAACTGTTAATATCGTCCAGTCAGATCTCTTCTATAGTCTGGGCCATATGATTTCAGTTATTCCTGTACAGAGCAAATAACATGTTTATGACTGCCTTGTCTCTTCTCTCTGGAAAGAGTGTATTTTCCTTTCTTTTCCATTAATATCCTGATTAAAATATCTTCTTCTTCACTCAAGTTTGGTTTTCATTGTGACATATCATTTTGCTTCAGTAAGTAAAAATATAAAACATATATCCAAAGTCAGGTTTGAAAGCCATGTAACAACTGACCTACTACAAACAATGGGTCTTCTATAGTGGATAGCTTTGCCAGGATTAGTGTGTTTCGATGAGATAATCAACTATGCATTTTGTGACCAGCTCACTCACATCCTGGCAAAATGATCTTGCTGGGAGGCAGACTGCATGCTTCACTACCAGGAAATGGACAATGACAGATAGTCTGCATTTCCATTTACACGTATCCTTAATTGTTGTCACTGAAAAAGACGTGCCAGATACTGACACAACAGATCATTCAAAATAAGTTATGTATTCATGTTAAGCGTTATTTATCTAGGCTGCAAAGGAAAACAAATATTGCTCTTTCTCCCCCCCTTTCTAATTAGCCAATTGTTTCAAATGCTTTTTGTTAGGGATTCAGCAATTTATGTTCTTTAAGCTTGTCATAAAGATAACGCTTATTATGAACTATGCTAAGAATACAGTCCTAATTCAGATTCCATTCTTTTCTGGCTACACCATAATGAAGATGTTTGCAGGATTCATTTATTTGATTCTGTCCAGGGAACCTCATGAAATGTATTTAAAAATAAACACAATAAAACACCCATGCTCAAAACATCACTGGCAGTTTTTTTGTGTTACGTCCTAATAATAGTGACATAAAGTCCTGTTAAAATTTGGTAGAACACCACCACAAAAAAAGCTGCATTAACAGATAGAAAATTGGAATAGTCTATCTAATGTTATTTAAGAAATGCTGAAAATTCTGCTATAAAACAACCTCATTAAGACAGCTTTTAAAAGGTAAACAAAAGAACCCCTCAAATCCCTAAAGATTGAAGATAACAGCAGTAACTTCTTAAAAACAACTGCATAATGAAAGATAGCAATTTCTAACACTGGAGATCCTCTGATTAAAGTTAACTTATAATATAGTGATGATTATTATTATTTCTAATTAAAAGGATCTAGTCTTTCATTTCCTAAGCCAAGACCACTCATCTTGACCACATCATGATGTGAGCAAGGACTTCCTCGATCAGGGAGAGGAGTTGGTCTGCACCCCCACACACCAATAGTCTCATCCTTCATTCTGCCTCTTTCAAATTTGTCAGTGACCACAGTTTCATCAAACCCAGAAATCAACAGATTTGCTGAAAACACTAAATTAGTAAAGTCTCATCAGCCTGAAGACAGATCTAAACCGGTTGTATATAATGTATGGAACATAAAACAGAAACATGATGTAAAGACCTGCTCTGTATTAATTAAAGTCAGTACAAAAAAATTTGAATAATTTAACTGTTTTTAAAAATATAATCTAGTTTCAATAAATACTTGCCTCAGTTCTGATTGTATACTATATTTCTTGGGTCAAATCGCTTTTCATGACAATCAGTGAAACAGCCTATTTCCACAATTTCTTACAGCCCAGCAGGCAGGCCTGCCTCTACAGCCTTGTTAACTATGAATCATTTCTGCAATGCTAATAGATTATTCCACTCTGAATGAGCATCCAAAATTATTTAGTAACACCTTGTTTAATATGACAGTTTTGTGATTTTATATATGAAATAATTAATTTGCTTTAAAACATGCAGACAATAGAAGAGCCTTCACTTGTGGTATCAGCTCATTTATCAGCATAAGCAACACTGTAGGCAAATTATTCACTTCTTTGTGGGTTGTAGGGGGGTTCTTTTTCCTTTTTTTTGGGTTTTTTTTGGGTTTTTTTTTTGTTTTTTTTTTTTTTTTTTTTAACAATTCAGCCAACATCAGCTTAACTACATCTCCACCAGGTCAGTAAACATAGGTACTAAGGATATGACAACAGATGGCAATACAAATGAGTTTTTCATATATGCTACATAAACATACAATGAGCATCAGCTTATAGCAGGTTCCATACCTGAATAAGTACATTGGGTTTAATCTTTAGAAAGTGAAAACAGAGAGCAACTTAATTTGAATTTGTTTTTATTCCCACTGTGCTTTTAGTCTGACTGTAAAAATCTGTATTCTTTCACTGCAGTATATGGCCTGACTTCAAAAATGCTAGCTACTCATTCTTCAGCCTTTCTAAACCCAATTTCTTACAAAAAGATTCAAACACGTAACTTCACACGTGTACATTCTTGGTAACACATCAGCCAACTCTTAAAAACAACAGCTTCTATAATGGACTGTTAACACTGGCTAATCCAGTTTCTGTTTTATTGGCATGAAGCTGATTGTGGCCTATTCCAAATTACCTGGAAAACAGATAATCACACTTTTTACACATTTGTGCTGTATTGCAGGGCAGAATGAAAGGTTTGTAACTATAAGTACAGTTCTTAGAGAGATGAATAATATAATAGCATTAATATACAAGTACAAGGCTCAGGCTGGAGACTGCTATATTCCCATAGTCAAATAGATGCATTCTGCTCTCCTGTCACTCAACAATTGCATTTCAATGAGAGATGGGGGAATTAAACTCTCTTGAAAAATCAAGCCATTAACCCTTGCCTCAGTTTACCCAGTTGCAGTGTCTTATGATAAATTATAGATGTATTTTTAAAACAAGACTGCGTTGAGGAATTGCCCATGTCTTTTTTATTGTTATCTTATAATGTTATGGAAAAAGCTTTTCTAGAGCACTCAAATATACTCTAGGAATCGATAAAGAGCTTCCTAAATTGGTCTAGACAAACTTCCTGCTTCCAGCTTACTGACCCTTTCCAAGTGACTTCAAATTCCTGTGCCATTTCAGGAGCAACCTAGGAAAGGAACAACAAGCTGATTGAACCATATCCCTGGCACACCTATGTCACTCAACATTCGATACCACGTGGTCCCTGGACTATTCCTGTGAAGTATCTTTAGATGCTAAGGACAGGCCAATTTATTTTTACTCATTAATGCAACTAGGTATTTCCCAATGTCGCAAACACTGTCAAATAAGGTAATGATACTAAAACTCTATGGGAATTGCCTGTTATCCAGTTACTGGTCTGCATAAAGATCATTAGAATACACTAGCAAATGATGGAGGTCAATGGACAGATTTGCATTTACCCACCTTTCTACCATTGGATCAAAAATTTGCTACACATAGACAACTTCACTGTAGAAGAGGAGAATCCTTTTCACTATGTCTGGCTTCCATTGTACCCAAAACAGAGACATAAACCAACAGCACTTTGACATAAGTGTGCTCCTTTCTAGCACAGCCCCTCCTGATAAGGTAAATCAGACCGCAGGACACAATTGTCACACACCCCTTTTTGTAACAGGTTGCCAATTAATGGCACATTATTGCAGGCCTGATATTCCATTTAGCAGACAGCTGCATGCTGATTACAATACAGTTATGATATTAATATAATTACACATTCTATATATAATAGGCATTTTAGAACATATTATAACATAATACTGCAACAAAAGACAGGCTGGAGTAGAAGTCCTGAAAGTATGCACAGCTGTTTCTTAATTTATTTTCCTAGCCTGATTTCCTCACTGTTCTGGCTACCTCCATTACGTTGAGGTAAAAGGCAACACTCACCCAGGCAAGGTCACAAGAGTCCTTTATGAGAAAATAGCGCACCACAACCTGAATCAGAACTGGGTAACTAGATGCAGTCCTCCATCGGAACCAGACAACTCTCCACCAGCTTAAGGGCAGAAAGCACCAGAAAGGTGCAAGCCTCCAGACTCCTCAAACATAAGCATGCTATCTCTGCAACACTCGCGGGCTGACTACATTAAAAACAAGAGAACAACTCCACGAAACAAACTCTCATGTAATTTCCCACATCATTACTGATGGACTAACCAAGTCATCTAAAAGAATTTCTCCATTCATTTAGCTTTGCATAAAATACCCAGTCCTTATGGTGCAAGAACAATACAGATGGATAATCAGGGGTATTGATTTCATAATGATTAACGGATATTGTACAGTATCTTTTTGCACTCTGCTTTCCTTACACAGCCAAGGCTTCCACTAACGTCATGGGGAGTTTCTTGACTGAAGAATGCTGGACTAGGTAATTGTTTTTGCACTTAAGGGCATCTTGCTCCGTTTGTTTTGTGCATGATAAAAGCTCATACTTGTACAGTAATTTAGCATTTCTGAATAAACAGAAATTCTGATTCATAATTCTCTATCTTCTTGTCCTTATTTCTTTAAAAAAAATTGAGTCACTGTTGTTTAATCCGATAATTATGCAAACACTAAATCTTACAGTGGAGGAGAAAATGTTAACACATATTAAAAAACCAAAATGCGTACAACTATAATCTGTATGATAAAATGCATTACTCTGTTTAAAAGGATTGTTTTACAGAAGCAATTAACAATCAGCAATCATATAGTTCAGACCGGTGTTTTGATGCCATCTGTTGGAGTAAGTCTTCACATCCCCTAGAATGAAGCTATAATTTTCCGTTTATGATTTCATTAGATGCATGGAGTATAACAGCTACAAAGAGAAAGACGATTTCATCACTTTCATTTTAGAAAGAGCTGCTCTAAACAGTTCCACTGACACAAATCTTTTCCAAAAAGGACAGAGTTAGTAAATCTGCAGTCATTCCCAGAAGTCAGTAACACATTTTAGTGTTTCAAGAAATGTTTCAGAAGCTCTATTTCCCATTAGAAAATTTATGGTGGTTTGTTTTTTTTTTTTTTTTTTTTTTTTTTTTTTTTTTTTAATAAACATGAAAGATTTCATTTCACTGGAAAACTGTAGTAGAAAGTTCTCAGGAAGAAAAAATAACCTAATTTTTGCACCTTTCTAAAAACTGTAGTGCTATTTTTCCAACGGAATAGGGTGTGTATGTTTGTGAGACAACAATTTTTCCATTTTATTAATTCATTAAATACTTGATTAAATCTTCGGGGGATTTTTTAATACACTAGGGGGAGCTAGATCTCTACATTGTACACAAACAATTAGCTGAAAAGTTTAACCCTCTAAAAGGATCTTTTAAAAATAGTCTTATAAACATCTCTAGCTGATAAACACACATATTCCTCTATGACAGCACTGAAACTGAAGTTCCACAATGTATCAGGAAATATTAAACGAACAATAAAAGCCATAGAAATACATTAAAAGTACTCTTATTCTTCATTATTATTATTATTTTACTGTTACTATTACAGACTGCTCTCATTTATCCAGAAAAAAAACCCTTAAAAACAAGCTGAAATGATTCTCCTTTTTCTTCTAGTACCACATATCATGCAGACTCACCTCTAATAATACTGGCTACTATACTGTTAATTCAATAATAGCATATATAAGCAATGCTGCTACACTAAACACTTTACTATTACTTTTTTATTTTGCATTACTATACAGCAATTACACTGAATGTTTGGCTAAGATTACTTTAAGAGTACATGTAAATTTCAATTTTACATATCATGTGCCTGCAAGTTTTAGTCTTCTAAAATGCACTGATTTGTAAATTTTTCACTTTTAAAGACTAATCAGTTTACTCTATGATAGCAGGAAAATCTCCTTCCTAAAAAGAAAAAAAAGACTTGATCTGGTAAATCATTATTTTAATTGTCTATTCCTTTCAAGTATTATGGTGAAAATTGCCCACTCAGCTGCAGCTTTCAAAATCAAGAACAGAGTAGTATAAATGGCTGTAAAATTTTGCCCAACTGTACAATCTTAAAAAAACCCCACACAACAACCCCAACCACCCCAGTTCCACAGATGTCAATGGGATTCCTAGAATGAGGCATAACTACTTATGAAGGGTTAAAGGACACACAATGGCAGCTGCCAGACAGAATTTCAGATGTTAGAAAAGAATGAGCACAGTGCTCTGACACTATGCAAATCTGCTACAACTGAAAAAAAATTATTTTATTTAAAAGTAAGTCCCAAGTAATGCCGAGGATCTCTCGTTCAAATAAAGAAGTGGTTATTCACTCCAAGAAGTCAAACATCATACCAAGTTTGTATGTGACTGAAGTTGAACTCATTATATAAAGGAGAAATTCAATGTTCTACTTGTAAGCATACATTTCTTTTAAAAAACCCACCAAACTAGGACCTTGAAAATACTGTATTCTTCTCGTTTGTTTGTCCCCTTTCAACCATACACTCAATTATCTTTGTTTTCATTACTATTTGTTTGCCTTATTGTAATAAATGTTCAGACTTCAATGTTTTTCCAGAATACATTTTACAAGAACTGGGCATTTGACACAAGGGCTTTAACCTTATTCTTTTAAATAGAGGAATGTATTTTAGTACTAAAACACACTGGTAAAGCTAAGCAACAATACAAATATTTATCATAATAACAATAATTGTATTTACTATTTTATTTCTTCTTCTGCATACCCTACTCTTTGATTTTTTTTTTCTAACTGCCACCTCCCCCTACTAGAAGAAGAGCTGCCCTGTACATCACGTCATTAGTATTTCCAGATAAAATTCCTAGACATTGCTTTAAATGTTATTTAAAGATGCTAAAGGGAAGAGGGAAAGGGGGAAAAGGTCATGGATTGAGGCCTATTCAGTCTGATCTGGCTTGGTCATCCTGGGACTGCAATGACAGAAACATTAGTGGAAAGAGGAGTATAAAGTGGTTGTGCAGCAAATACTATCTCTTCATTAGAAGCAGTATTTTACCAGGTTGTTTTCTTTATAAACCAAGATTCAACTTCTACATGAGTAATAACATCTATCCCAAACTATGACCCTTAAAAACTAATGAAAAGACAATTTGATCTGTGTGGTCCAGAAAAAAATCTGACATGACAGAGATATGCTGGGAACATTCAAGAAATGATATAGCATTCTTTTAACAAATACGAATCAACACCTATGAGAAGAGGACTCTGTAGAACTCTTCAAACCAGGGTTTCTGCGGATAACATTTCTCCATGGTCCCCACAGTGTGCTATGCTGACAGTTGCACAAATATCTGCATTAGAAAGTACTCTGAATTCTTTTGAAAACTTATTAATATAATAATGCTGCTATCACTGCTTTTCCCAAACTGCACGTACCCTATATGCATAGATACCAAACAGTACTTACATGCTTTATACTCATTGCTGTCCTGTCCTAGCTCCTTTACGCTACAAGAAACTTTTCTCAAACTCCACAGGATGCACACATGCACTCTATTAAGTCAACAAGCTAGAAACTTTGACAGAAAATCATGTATTGATGACAAAGAAGCAGAGAGGCAAATGTTATCCGAGTTTAACGGCCAATATTTTTCCTTGTGCTTACTCTAGTGCAAAAGGAAACAGTTCTAACTTCAAGAGATCTAGTGATTAATTGAACCCATCACCTTTCTTCATTAAAAGAAGATAAAGATAATTTTTATGTCTTAATTCACTAGCAAAAATAAGTAGTTATTCAGTATAGTAAGGACATAGCAAGCCGTAGGGACAACTACTTCAGATATTTTTCTAGGACAAAATACAGAACCAATCAAGCTGGTCCTGCATTGAAATAATGTGGGTGTTTTTTCAGGCATTCATAATTCTATGAACTAATAAAAAACCTAATAACACAAGTGTTACTACTACAAGTTTTTATTGATTGCATAGTATATTTCACCGAGAAATGTCTTGGGCACATTCTAACTCTGTGGAAGACTAAATGTTGTAGAAAAGCGAATACCTATAGCGTCCCTCCTGACAGTGTTATACTGCCTAGCTACTCAGAGGAGTTTTGCAACTAAAGCAGCTTAAGTTCTTTGATGAAACAAAGTATAGTTTTAATTTTGCATTTCAGAAATAGAAACTTCTTACAGAGTAACTGTGATAAAGAGCATGTAATTATAAAAGCTATTTTGAGCAAGGGTTTGAAATGATGGATATAAAAAAATCACTATTGAAAACATTTTGATTCTAGCTTGAATTTCAGTTCAGTTTGGAACAGCGGCCTCTGTTAAACATCCTTTAGCAACAGTAACTCTTGGTTATGAGCAACCTTCTCCCATGTAGCTTACTGCATACTAAGTTACTACTTGACTTTTGGGTGAGGGAGAGAGATAAATTAAAAGATTAACATTTTAAAAATCTCATATTGTAAGCAACATTAAAAAACAAACAAAAACCAACAAAAAAGGACAACTAAATAAAGCATTTCAATAAAGTTATTGCTAAGACATTTATGAGATAACTGCATTATTAATTCCTTAATCCTAGCACTATTCACTTGCTGATATATCCAAAGTTTGTTCTCAATGCCTTTACCTTAGCATTACACTAGGAGATCATGCTTTGCTGCTTATTTAACATTAATCTTAAGAACTTTTCAGAAGAAAATGTTTCTAGGGATACAGCCCTACAATTTGCATTCCTGTCCCACAGGAACTACTATTTTGAGAAAGCACTGGTGCATTATCTTACAATGACTCCCTACACAAGACAGAAAAAATTTGTCCCCATTTACAAACTGTGAATGCTTTACTTCCAGATTTTCCTCTGGATTTCTTGATTAACAATGAGATGAATAGGCATAGGTGCTCGATTGGAAAAGCAGTACAAATGCCCTCTTGGAGATACTGCATGCTGCTTGCCACCATACCGTTCTTCTGGAACAGATCTTTATAGGCATTCAATGCTGCCTCACGTCAAATTAAATACACTTTCAACACAGAGCATTGCTTCAATGTGATATCCATAGTTTCTAAGTTCTTGTAAGCAGAAAGATCGTAGATAATAAAAACTACTCACACATGCCATAACGAAAGAGGAGCTGGAAAAAATACCCTACACACTGAACAGCATTTAACTGAAATATGAAGGAAAGTATAACTTAAGGCAAGCGGCAGCAGTTGCATTCTCTCCTCTTTTCTTGAGTTCTGTTTGAGAAGTAGAGAAAGCAGATATGCTTTGTCATTACAACCTAGATACAGAAACACTTACGCCTATAAAGAAATCTTCTGCACATAATAACAAAAAACCCAAACAAAAAACCACTCAATATGAAACTTGAGCTATCTCTAGGCTACATATGTGGACCACAAAATAACACATTTACAAAGTACAAGTAGCACTGCACATAATTTGCATACCAAAGCAGGAAGAAAAAGTGCACAAGCAACTGACAAAACAGGCATGATCTATTCAGTATGTTGTGAGTAGAGGCATGTTGTCTTCAAAGGCAACATTTGATACACAAAAGACCAGAGGTTCATTTGAATTAACCTCCTACAAAGGTCATAGGTGCTGCACAGGGATGTGGCACTTGCTCATCTTCCTGTTCTTTTCATCCTGGAAACTCTTAAATGAGGGCAATGGTTTTACTTTAGTAAAAGCAAGTTTTCAGACTAACTTGCTTGCCAGAAGGACATTCTGACAATTTTTACTATTTGGAGCAAAAGTGACCAGGTTAAAAATAAAACAAAAACCAACAAAACCCCAAACCAAAACACAGAAAGATATTTCACTTTCAAACTTTTAAAATAAAATAGGAATAAACTAGTTAGAAGCTTTCACAAATTTTAACACCATTATCACACTATAGCATCCTGAAGCTTCATCTACATGACTAGTCATGTTTTCTATTTCTAAATCCGTAACAGCTCATTACTACTTGCTAGCTGGCTTGATTCAACAACTATTATGATAAAGGATAGTCATTTCCACTGATTGGAGCATGTGCTGGATCAGGTGGAGTTAAAAAGCAAGTTCACCCTACAACCTATGTCATAAATGTCTACAGGAACACCTACTATTAATTCTGACATAGATGATAGACAAGGATCTCTAATTTTAGTTGAAAACAAAAACCACCATTTCATTTCCAAAACATTTTAGCACCCAAACATTCCCTTTAAACATTTTGTATTACCGTGTCTCCCATGACTGCCTTTGTCAGACTCTTAAAGCCCATTATAAGGGAGCTGAGAGAAAGCAATGAGGTTTTATTTCTTATATGAACTTAGTGTAGCATTACAGCCTACTAATCCAAACCCACTGCAAAGTTCATTGCTGGCCACCAAATATTCCTGCCTGGCAGTTAGTCCACCAGTATGACCTTAGATGTGTATATATATATATATATGACCAGATCTTAAACTTGGGTTTTATTTATCTAAGGAATCTCTTATTTATAGTATGTGAACAACCTCAAAAGGATAGCCAGGGTGGTTTGTACTTCAGAAGATTTTTAAAAAATGGCTCTGAGTCAGAAGACTGAACTCTATTGATTTTAAAATTAGTGTGATTCCATCACTAAGTAACTTCTGCAAAGTGTATCATCTACCATTAACCATCTTACATATCATTTAACATCTACATCAGCTAAAAAAAAAAATAATTCAGTTGTCTCAGTCTAGTCCCTGGAAGATATTTATCAGCATAAACAAACTGCTCCATGCCTGCATATTCTATGTGTAGAATGACTTAAAAATCAGAATGATACAGACCAAGCTGCAATTTTAGAATTCAGGTTTTCTACTGGGGGGGTGGGGGCATGAGGGTGGGGGCGTATAGTGTTGTTTGTGAGGTTTTTGGTTTGTTTTTTTTTTTAAAGACATACCCTCTCATTACATAGGTAAATCTGGACAAGAAATAACATTTCATACACTCAGTTTTAGTAGGCTAAGTATCTTTCTCCTATCACTGCAGAGTTCATCTATAATTATGTTAAAAGACAAATATAATTATGAACTACTGAAAATATTAAGTGAATTTTAATGGTGACTGCCCTAGACAAAAAGAAACTTGAAATCAACCCTTAGATTTTGTTTAAGAACTGCTGAAATTGTAACCACTCACATGTACTCTCTTTAAAAAAATAAAGTGAATACACACATTGAAATAAATATGGAAGTATCACCAAAAGGCATGTACAGTAGCTTTGTCTTCTGCCTCTTTGTCTAGAATACCTCAGAAATATGAGTGATGCATTATTCCAGAAAAAGAAAACAAGTTAGGTACTTGTTGAACCAAGAAATATAATCAGCCCTGCATGTCCTTAGTTTATTAATACACAAGTCAAAAAGTGTTGTCTTAAAATATGTATATTTCACATACCAAGAAAAGTCTGTACCAAGCAATTTCAGTTCACTTCAGTATTTCAAGCGATTTTAAATTCTACTTGTTGACAAGATGACTCATCACCACAAAGAACAGAAGAGAACTATTTACCTTCACTTTATTTTCTACTGGCAGAAACAAAACCCCATCTCAGTTCTTTTCCTTACTCACTTAAAATGGCCAATCTTTTCCTTGAAAACTTTATAGATGGCAAGTATTCTCATTTAGCAGTGAAAGCAGAAGAATATATCAATGAACAAAGTGCTCCCTATTCTGACAAGAACTAAGGCAGACAAGATGAAAGCATTGCAATAAAAAAAAAATAAATCTTAACAACTGTTCAGGCTAGGAGGGACAAAGTATTCTCCAAGTTACAGAAAACATCTGCTTACAACATCATTTATTCAAAGGAACCAGGCTCACGTCTGATGATCACTGGTCTAAGTAATGCCGGAACATGGCACTGAAATTAGATCTTTGCTTTTGGAGCACGAAGAAATATTAACATACTTTTCAGCTGGACTTGCAGCTCAAACATTGTCCAGCTTTTTCTCACAAGGTTTCCAGAAAAAAATGCAGACCAAATAGAAGTTTCATAACATACATCATACACATTAATTAAAAACCTTCACTGAGACACTTCTCAAGCTTTTAATTTCCATAAGAATATTACTAATTTTAAAACAGAATTCTGTTTGCCTAACATTCAGGAGGCTGGATAATGAATGGATACTGTCCCTTCCTCAAATTCACACAGAATTCATGCTGCAAGAGAGTGACTACTCCAGTATATCAACATTTTATTCACTCTTTAAAACATGAATATTTAAACAGAAGACATTTTTCCCCATGCAGAAGCCTAAATAGAAGCTCTTATAGTAAAAGCTGTTATTTTTTTTTCAAGAGGTTTTAGACTGTATAGAGATAGTTACATACACAGGCATCTCAAATGAGAGGGCACCATACATACATGTAATTGGTTGCTTTTTCTTTTTCCTCGGCAGTCTGTACAAAACGTGAAAATGTGCCTGCTTCTGACTAGCCATTAAAAGGCAGTGGTTGCACCATACTGTGATTTGGGGAGCTGAAGAAAATAGCCAGAACTGACTGATATCTGATAAACAGTAACAGGAGTCAGTTTATTGCACCAATCGTTAAATAATGGTGCTGATTATAAGGCTGCTAACTGCAGATGCTGTAATTGTCTGTCATAAATCTTAGTCATTTGTGACAGGAGCACAATGAAAGAGAGCATCTGCTTGAGGGCAAATGACTTCTGATAAATATCAGCTCTGCTAAAATGTACTTGGATGTGTCTCAATATTTTGGAGAGCCATTCATGTTGCTTCCACAAATGTGAAGTTATTATTGGTTTGTATTGATTTTGCCACCTTGGTGGTTTTTTTTTTCTTTTTAAAGAGACAGAGTCAGAGAGTGACTCAAGGTTGAGTTGAATTGAATCTCAGCTCTTTATCTGATCTACTCATTCCTCTCAAATGCATGTTTGAGTAGAAAAAAAAAAAATAATTGCACTTTTTCAGAAGATTGCTGTGCAGAAACACAGCCTGGAAAATTCAATACGTAGTTCAGCTTTTTAGTTTTTCCTCTTAAAACAACTCCTTATTGAAGGAAAAGAAACATTTTTAAAGCATATTTTTTAAATCCTTTTAAAATATTATGTTTAAAGTAGTTGAAACAAGAATCAATTAAGTTATTTCCGGAGGGTAATAAAAAATAAATTTAAAAAGCTATCAGAAAGTAATTTTTTGTTTTCAGAATAATTAACTACATCATCTATTTCCATCCAACCTATAGCAATACAATAAAACCCATTAAAGTTCTGCCATCATGATCCTTATGGAACAGTGCTTTAGTTCTTGATCTTATACATGTTCATTGTTCAGCAGCCTGTCACAGTCTAATTTCAGCATCAATGATGATACGTGCACACACTTATCTAAATATGGGTTTTTTGGTGATATTCTTAACACATCATCAGGAACACACTCAAAGCATTTTAACAAGTATAGGTAGTAAAATTGAACCTGAATTATAAAATAGAGAATTCTACTGGTAACTGACTGTTAGAATAGACAATGGCTTTCCCTTCCAGCAACTCCTTGCTTACTTCAACTAATATTGCTTAACCCTTGTAACAAATGAATTTGGGATTCTACTGGCAGGTTTCCTTCACTACACAATTGCACTTGCTGCCAAAACAGATGCAACTCACGTGCCGAATATGCAAAACCTGGTGGAGTAGATCGATTGCAGCTACCTGATGAAAGTCCGACCCATGCCATTTATGAGTCAGGGCATAACCTTAAGGTTACACAGTGCTTAGTGTAAAGAATACAGCCAGAAACTGTAAACACAGTGAAAAATACAACTTTCTACTTTTAAAATAACCTTAATGGGTGGTAAGACAAATATAGCATGGAACCATATCTGATCACCCAACCTGTGTCATTGCTGAGGTTTGGACTTAGAGGTTTACAGCACAATCGCCTATGATTTGATCTAATAAAGTGGCACCAGTAGCATCACCACCTGCCATGTGGGCCAGCAAGCCAACCAAAGGACATGAAGGGCAGAGGACCCCAGAATCTGCAGTATATTTCAAATATCATAGATACCTCAGCCACAGAATATCGCAGCCCAAACTGAGTCATGCTCTTTTATGATCTCCTCTTTTAGTTCCAGCTAAGCTCTGCCCTTTTCAGCTCTTGGGTTTTTCTTATTTCAGCTAATGGCATCATTTTTTGAGTGATTTCAATAATCCATTATGTCTCCTTAGTCCTCTGCATTGCTGGGACATCATCAGCAGACATTTTAGGACAACAAACTATTTCTCTACACAATATCAGAACAATTCCTGACAACTAAAGGGCAACAGAAAAGGTCCTGGTTAGCATTTACAGAACATCCAGTACATCCCCAGGACCAAACCAACTGAAAAAAAAAAACAAACCAAACAAAACACACAGCAAAAAACCCCCAGCCTGAGTTCTGTTCTGGCACAAGTCTTCAAATCCCAGCAGTGGCTGGAATAATCAAGCTCCACCGAGTACTTGAGGACAGAAAAAAAATATAAATAAATCAAAAAAAAGAACATCTGGCGGGGGGGGGGGGGGGGGGGGGGGGGGGGGAAGTGTACCACCAGAGATCAAGAGACCTGTAAATAAGTGTTCTCTTCTTATTCAAGTTTTGGTGGTTTTTTTTCTTTTTATAGGACTTCATCAAGCTCTCCTGAAATCAGTTTAGTGGAAGCTCTATCTTTTGTATGGCATACAAGAAAGCAAATAAAAGTGTAACACATTAAGCCATTCAACTGGAGGACAGAAAAAGTGATGTATGAAGGATGGTAGAGGATTTGGCTGGATCTCTTTCCCATGTACTTCCACATTCATGACATTGGAAGGATCGTATTTTCTTCCAAAGCTGAAGAAATCCTGGAGAAAGAAAGAAAGAGACAGAGAGAGAGAGAGAGAGAGACAGAGAGAGACAGAGAGAAAGCTATTTTCTTGGGCCATCTTTAGGACTTTGAACCACTTATTAGTCAGAAAGACTCGGATCTTGTGCTATTCCCTCATGGAGAGATGGTGCTTTATTATATATTTCACTCTTGTTTTCCACAGCAAAGACAAAATGACTGTGCCCAGAGGGAAGTCTTCATTTAAGATTGAGTTTAAAGAACAGAATGATGGGCACATAAATAAACAAGACCTATTCAGAAAAAACAACATGCTTTTTGTAAAAAGAAGCAATACTTCAGAAATTTACGTTTGTGTTTTTAAAATAACTCAATAGTTATATCTACAAGTCAGACCTAAGTGATAAAATCTTGAAATCCAAAAAGGCTGTTGGCAAAATCCATTGTAAAAAAAAAAAAAAAAAAAAAAAGCAGCTATTAAACTAAGTTGCAATGAGAGAAGAGAGAAAGTTCTCACCTGGATAATAAATATAATTTAAACCCCAAAGGAAACAGAGGGTCATGAGCAGGCAATTTTCATAGTGGTATTAAGTCAAAAGCAGCAGCTTATGAAGATCTGTGATAAGGTCCACACTATTTGTAGTATTCAAAGAAACTAGACTACTAGAGTTAGTGGGAAAAAACCCCTAATTAGAGAGTCATGCAAGAATGTTACAGCCAATGAGCAATAAAATGGCAGATGAAATTCAATGTGGATAAAAGTTAAGATATACTTGTGAAGAACACATACTTATTTTACCTATGCATACAGAGGTTCCAAGATGGCTATTGCCATTTGGCAAGAGTATAGATTTTTTATGAAAACACCAGCTCAATGGTCACTTGCAAACAAGTCATCTAAACACTGTGAATATTTAGGAAAGAGAGAACAGATTAGGAAGTGACATGGTGTTTCTATACCTTGAATACTGAATGCAGTTCTTACCTTTCCCTTCCAAAATATGTAATAATAGAAACAGTAAAGATACAGAGAAGGCAACAAAGACTAAGAATCCAGAGTGGAGTCTAGCTATGAGGGAGGTTAAAAAGCTACAACATTTAAGATCAATTTTACAAAATATGTAATACAGCAGCATAGAAGTCTGCTGAACATTATAGAAAAACCCTACTACTGCCTCCGAACGTGATACTGCAAACTGCTGGAAGCTGAGAAAGTAGTCTGGAGAACTATCATGGTGCGAGTTCTTTGTTAACATTCTGTCTTGGGCCTCCGCTGCTAGTCACTGTCAGAAATAAGATACTGAGTCAAAGGGACAGTGGGTATTAATGAACTTAATAAAAAGGGCTTTATATTTAATTATGATTTTGCTTAATGAAACGGCCAAAAGGAATCCTTCCTTCACATTGGGGTTGCATGTAAACACGAAGTAAAGGAGATATTAGCATTTTAACAAAAATTGTTTTAACGGCTTAGTATATTTTGCCCCTAAGGAACATTTTCATTCTCCAAGTCATCTTTAGTCTCCACAGGTATATATTAGATACAAATTCACATCAGCAAAGTACACAGAAAAAAGTTTCTTCTTGCTTTTTTCCTGTCTGGTTTCTAACTTCTTCCTTGAGCTGCTTTATTTCCATCACCATTCCTACTTCCTGCAATACACTGCCTTAAATTTCACCTACAGGTTCCCACTGACAGGATTTGTAGATGAGGGCTATGATGAACAACAGATAGGCAACTGGAGAATACATTCAGTTAAGTCTAATCAGGAAACATGAGCCATCCTTTCTCTCAGTTAAAAAAAACAACAAAACACCCAACTAATCAATAAAAAAATGCACACAGAAATCCCCAAACCAACACCCAGCTGGTTTTCAAGTTTGAATGTACAGGTATTAGTCCACATTCAACATCTTTTTTAACACTTAAAAACACCTTTTATAGCTATAATATTTATTAGATTTGTTGAAAAGATGATCTTGTTATTGCTTTTGGTTCAAAAGCTGTTTTCCAACCTGCTAGCAACAAGCTTTGAAGCCTCAAAAGTATGAGATCTTTTTTAAAAGCTAAGCTGGCTTGCTTTGTTGCTTCCATGGTAGTAAAGAGTATAGTGGTTCTATTTTAAATATAATAACGATAGTTTATTTTGATCCTTTAGCATTCACTTTTTCCTCTGCAATCAAGAATGCTGAGATTCAGGCATAACCCAAGTGCCAGGTAGCATATTTCCTCCTGCCTGAAGTCAAAAACTAAGAGTAAGCAAAGCAGCTTTCCTGATATTCACTAGCTTTCAACTACTACCAATGTCACACAACAGCTCCAAGTAACAGCAAAACATCAGCAACCTGAGAAGACCGCACTTCCAGAGGCTGGAGGGTCCCAGCAATGGGCCATACATGCAAACTGCTGGAATATGACAGGATGTAATCTGAGTATTTGTCTGCCGCTTAGGGCATCAAATGATGCCAACAGGAGCCAGGTTCAAAGCAAAAGGAGGCAGCTCCTTATATTATGGGTAACAGACTCGTGGAACCTGTTAACGAAGAGCATTAGGGCGCTTTGAAGTTTATGGGCTCAAGTGAAGACGGAGGAAATGGAAATGTAACCACGTGAGGGTTACTAAGTAGACATAAACCTAAAATTGACTCAGGTGAGCTGAAAAAAAATATAAATTAAAAGCAGGAACTCCAATGATGCTTCATACATTTTTGCCCTGATCTTACACTTTGTTAGGGAGCAACTTATTGTTTGAAACAAGACACTGAGCAAAACTGTTTTTTGGTCCCAGCACATTCTCACACACATCCTGGAATAGCTGCCTGGCCAGAGCAGCAAGACCAGGCAAGCAGCCCTGTAAAGCCCTCTAAAGCCCTCTAGCAGAGACACATCCACAACACAAGTAGTTCTTGGATTCAGTTGCTTCCTAGAACGCCATCAGCTACATGGGCATAGGACCCTGTTTTCATGACTTCAGCTTATGCAGTACAGTGTGTCCATCAGCAGTGTCATTGTCATTTTATCAGACTGTAATCCAGCCTCAGCAGCAGAACTTTGCAGCACAAATCCTGTCCAAATATACTCAAGAAAACCACTACAAATATACCGAACTAGAATAAATCACATTACCAAGTTAGCCTTGGAGCTAAAGCAGTAATTGAAAGTGTAAGTTTAATTAATTTTAAAAATAAAACCACTAGCCTCTTAATCAGTTCCAATGAAAATCTTCCATTAAAAATCACTGTCAAGAAGCAAGGTAAAAGTGGTATTCAGAATTTAAACTGTTTCCAAAAGTGCTTAAAAAGCTTTCACAAAGCCCACAATAAAACCATCCAAATGACTTTTCTAAGACTGTGGAACCAGATGCTTTTATTCCTCCTCTCCCCCAGTATTTAATTACAATTTTAGTGGATGTCTACAGTACTTTTTCCTCAGGTTTTACCCATGGTACATCACTTGTCACAGGTACACCAAAACATTTTCAGACCTGTAGACAACTGGACTTCTTACAGCTTCTTTAAAGGAAAAGATAACATGAATGTTTTGCTTTAAATTGAAGACAAAAATTTGAAGCTGGGAGGAAATATTTTTGGAGGCGGTTAGGATCAGGCCAAAAGAGGTGATTATTTATATGAACAGAAACTCAACCTTTGTGATGAGTGCACAGCATCACTTCAAGTAACACTTACTGGAAGATGATTTCACCAAATTAATGGATTTTTGTTCAGAACAATCTGCATACAAACTAACATGCTGAAAGTGTAGCATGGCTTAATTTCAATTTTAAATTATTTTAAAACATTTATTCTTAAGCTTGAATTATGACTTTTCTTCTCAGATCTATTTTCTTATCAGTTCAAAACTAAGATGTCGTAGCCTCAAAGTTTCCTTAGAATGAGCTTTAAATTATGTCTGTGCAACAGCCATTTCAAGGCAGATTCATCACTTTCAGCGGAATGCCAGCAGATCAGCAGGGTGTACAATCTGTATCTGTGAGGCCACATGGGCATTCTTGCCTCAAGAGTACGAAGCCTATCCTAGGGGCACTTAATGGGTTAAAAACACTGCAATATGCATTAAGCACATGTTTCAAGTCAGCAGGGTGCCAGTCTAAGATGTCCTCAAAGCCTAATTTGATAGATATTATGCCATATGCTGCTGCAAGTAGTTAGTAATAAAGAAAGTAAAAAATTTATGGATGAGCAAAATAGGAGCTCTTATGGATGGAGTGTTTTTAAATCAGGTGTATAATTTACCTACTGTCAGACCACATGTAGAGTGCATTACTCAATTGAACTTATGAGCAG
Source organism: Falco naumanni (assembly GCF_017639655.2). Taxonomy (NCBI): domain Eukaryota; kingdom Metazoa; phylum Chordata; class Aves; order Falconiformes; family Falconidae; genus Falco; species Falco naumanni. The sequence continues at coordinate 20,983,702 of NC_054066.1, forward strand.
ATAGGAAGGCAGTTTCTTTTAATAAGCACTTCTTCAACTTATTGGCTCTACAATTACTTGTACCAATTACCAGCAGCTGCTGCCTGTTTGGTGTTTTATCTTAGACAAGGAGTTACATTAGTTTCTAATCAACAAACCATTCAAGGACTCTTTAAAAATATTTAAATTTAATTTCCCCATTTATTTTGAATTAACTGAAATACTGGATATTTTCATTGTAGTACTTCGATTCTTCTTAGGTTCTTCTTCAAACAGATCTATTGTTGTAACATTAATTTTATAAATTCCATAAATTCAAGGATATACATTGTAAAATATTTGATACAGGCATATATATGCCTTCAGTATATGCAGCATCGGTATTGGCCTTATTAACCCCATATGGCAATAAACATAGAGTCGATTGTTACTGCTTTTATAAAACATTAGAGTATAATACATTCTATAGCAAGCTTAAGACCTTTATGACTTGTTCAAGTCTTTCAAATTTATTTACCTGTCTGACTCACACTTAACAGCACTGGCTAATGCAACAAGGTACCAATTACCAGAGAAAGCATTTTCTTTTTTTTTTTTTTTTAAACAAATGAACATACTCTTTGTTATGGGAAGGAAGGATTTTTTTCCCTTTAATTCTAGATTTTCAAAATTGTACTTCTAGAAATTTCCAAGTGACTTCACGACACTTCAAAAACACCTTCCTGTAACACAAAAACCAGTGTTTCTTTTGTAGGTTTTCTTCCCAAATATCTCAATTGGAGAAACAGAATAAACCAAATAATTTAAAACTGTAAGTATCAGAAGTAGCAGAAAAACTAAGATGTACTGTAATTCCAAACTCAGTTTTTGCAAATAGAAGTAATATTTAAACAAAAACCAGCATGTCTGCTAAGTTATTCCAACTGAGGCCTTGCCTGAATGACAGATTTGCCATCTCTGCTGTTACACTAGAGGATTCTACCAACAGAGTACAATAAACTCTCAAGAGGCTTCCTGGAGGTCTATATCTACTCCTACCTATACCACCTTCCCACAAAAACCCCCAAATGCTAGGTCAGGCAAGCTTATGCAGATGTGGTGCAATTTAAGAAGCTGCAGTGTACAACTGTTGTTCAGGAACAACAGAGGCTGTTGCTCCAGAAACAGCCTTCCATATGGCAAATTCCTGGAAGTAGTCTGCTTTTCCAGGGAACAAACTACGTTTACTACAAAGAGAACAGTCAGGTAAAAAAACCCCACAACAAAACCAACCAAACAAAAATAAGCCACAGCAAAAATACCATTTGCATTTAAGTTATTATACCAATTGTCATACTTTTTGAACTTGTCTTCTCAGATATAGGGACTCTTCATACTATACATGAGCAGCATGCTAGGAAGCTTGCAATCAGAACAGGTGCCATTGGGACAGGTCCCATTAGCACTCATTCCATTTTAGAGAATACATCAATCATCACAGGAGAGAACCAAAAAAACCCAAACCAAAAGGTTTCTTTATAAAAGGTAGAGAGCTACTTTGGAAATTTTAGAGCACAATTTTCAGATCCAAGACAGAAGAAACTTTCAGTAACACGATGATGCAATTTAACAGATAAATGCTTGTGCATAGCCTTAGTCAGTTAAATTCCATGTATATCCACACAATCTTGCAGCACTGGCTATCTTAAGGGCAGTATCATGATTCTGGGTCTAACACTCAGGAAAAAGAGGATGCCAATTCAGTGATGTCTGTCCAATACATTGGTACAAAGTGATATAAGCCCAAACCCACTAAAAACATTTCAGTTTCCCATTCACAGGGAGTTTGTTATAGACATACATTGCAGCTGTTTGAGGGGTAACAAAAAAAACAACCATAAACTCAACCTTTCTTGTTCCTAATTTTCTGAAATTATGGAGAGTATGCAAATCCCACACTTTCTGTAAAATAAATAGAGCAGCCGAATTGTTTCATATTATTATCTGTTAAAAGGAAATAATCAAGACTGTTAAAAAAACCAGAAAATTCCTTAAAAGAGGTCTCAGGATCAATGCCTCATGTAATAAAGGAGTCCTCTGTAAATATCAGGATATTACAGCTATTTTTAGAACGCAGTGCCAGAGGTGTCTTAGTATTCTGGGTCCAAACATGGACTTCAAACTATAATCATAAAATAATTTAGGTTGCAACAAAACTTCAGAGGCCATCTGAAGCAACCCTTACACTCCCCCAAAGCAAGGTCAACTTCAGACTTGGTCTTGGATTAAATTGTACTTAAAATGGCAACAGAAAATGGGAAAATTAGTCTGCAAATGAAGAAATTTATTTAGAAACTTCATTGTGAGCATCACTTGAGAACAACTGATGAATCATTCTTACATGTCTCAGAAGTTATTACTTATATATCCTTCTTTGTTCTTTTTCTCCAAAGCATACTAAAGAAAAAGCTGTCGAGGGAGTAAGTAATTTTATAGGATTTTACTAAATGCAAGTTAATAGTCAGTCCTTCTTCACTCTTCCACAGAGAAAAATTGCTGTTTTGCACAGAAGAGGAAGATCCTACCCTCTCCCTACTGGACTTACAGTTTAGTTTCTTCATCACACTAGCAGTGTATTAAAGCCACCCAAGACCATAACACATTTTGTTATTATAGTTTAGAAGTAAACACACTGATATTTTTCTTGCAAATTCCTTTAACTCATGCAGTTAACATACAAATTATCCATCTTCTAATGTGATCTCTCTCACAGCTGGAAGAAATCTAACCCTCTCAGGACTCAATCAGATAGTCACATCAATTTGTTTAATTAACACTAAGCTTAATATCTCTCTTAATTATGACTGCAAACAGTTTCTTAAAACAAATCAAACTCACTAACTTATGAAAACAAAACAAAGAAATCTTACATAATTTAAAAATGACTTATGTAAATCTTTGAGAAGATTAATTCAAAGCCTCTTAAGCATTTTGAATGGAGAAAAAACAGAAGATCCATAAAATCTGAGGTTCAAACACCAGAAGGGTCTGTTCATGTTATCTGCTTGTATCCCTTCAAGGTGCGAGTAGTACATCAGCTTATATAAATCAGGGGCACACGATAAATTCTTTTTCCTCTATTCCAATAGGTGTTTTTTTTTTTTTAACCCCCCTCCCCTGCCCCCATTTCCATATCAGAAAAATACACACAGTTCTCAGGTGTTACTTGAAAGAAAGGTGGTCCATCACATTAGCAAAGCTAAGGTCAGCATATATATATATTGCTGCTCATAATTTACATTCCAACCAGTCTTCTGATAATATCCTGAAGAACGACATTCTTTAAGCACGTACAAACTACTATCCTGGAGAACACAATGTTAAAGACACTAGGATTGGAACTGCTGGATTCTCTAGCTGATACATTAAGGTACTCAGAAGATTCTATGAAGGATGTTACCCCTCTCTCTGGATGAAAACCATAAAATGCAAAGCATTCATTATGTCCAGTCCTCTAAGTACATTAGTCATCCTTGGGAATATACATTTACTACATAATGAATTTCAGACATGTCTATCAATTACAAAAATTATTGTTGCTTTAGAGCTATTCTTTAAGAGAGTGTGTAGATTATGTCAACAAAAGGAAATATGAAAATATGATATCACTACTGTCTCATAGCTCTATAGCAATACCTAGACATTGGTATGCCCCTTATTACATAACATACATTTTTTAATTCAGTTCTATACAGTACAGATACTTAATGGCATACAAATCAACTTTACTGTGTTATGTCTTTCTTACAGAAAACTTTGCCAGTTGAAAAGGACTTGTAGTCAAAGCAACTTAAAGTAACTGCATCATGCCCAATACAAATATAAGTTTGACAATAAAGCATTAGACCTTGCTCTTGAGCATAGACAGCTCTGTATTTAATTAAGGACCTCATTCTGCAAACTGCCTGCCATACTTCTAGTGACCACTGAAAGGGTCAGTAAGTAGGAACATCTGAAGCTATAGCATTAGAAATGATTTCCTAGCTTCTTTAAAGTCTTTTCCTGCAGAAAATCAAAGGCATACTGACATTTTTTCAAAATTAAAATAAATTCCGATTACCTTAACCAAGAAAGAAAATTTAACATTGACTGAGACACCCAAATGGCAGCTAGAGCAGACTCACTTCCTCTCAAGGTCCTCCCTCTTGGCAGTTTTACCCAGAGAATGAAGCAGTGATTGTCCTAATATGCTGCTTATTTCTCAGTAGTAAACTTGCTTTGTTTAAGATAGAAAAAATTCTAAGTGTAATAAACACCTAAAAAACTGTGCTCTTAATCATCTTAGTCTGGCAAAAGGCAAAGAAGTTGCATCATTTGTCAGTTCCCAAGTGCCAGAAAATACCTAGAAAAGAGAAAATTTAACATCCTTTATTGTTTTAGTATTACTTAGCCCTTAAAAGAGATGGATATAACACCACTGACATCTCCTCCCACTATCCTAATACAGAGTATTCCACAGAATATTCACCATGACAGCAATAAAGCCTTACTTTCAGTTATTCACACAAAATTATTTGATATCTCCCTAGATTAAGATATTGCCTTTACCGCCCATCTAAGACAACAAATTTGAAATCTTCGAAAGCAAGTAAGCATCCCAATCAGTTCTCCATCATAAAACTTAAGACCTGAGTTCCCAGAAGTACCAGAGGTCCTCAAACAAACTCCTAAGCTACCAAAACAACAACTCCAAGCCAAGCCTAAAAAGAAGTCCTTCTACTTAGCACAATAAAGACCAGTGTTGAGGCCACATGAAAGAAAACAGATTCAGGATTCTGTCTTGTATTTCTCGACAAATTTGACTTGTGATCTTACAAGTCCTATCTACTGGATCTCATTAGATAACTACGCTCTGAAAGAAAACAGAATAAAAAGATGGATGGATGGAAAAGAGTTTCTCTGGGGGTTTCTGTCCCTTTCCTACAAGCTCTTTAAAAACACACATAGTGGGTTCCTCAAGGAAAGAAAAAAACAAAACAGCAAGAAAAGCCCGCACAGCTCTTGAGTAAAGAAAATACGTTTACGCATTAACTTTGTTTTTACAAAAATAGCATAAATGGAATGGTCATTCCTTACATGACAAGCAATTTTTTTCATTACAGAATGATAGAGCTACAGATGCATTTCATGTAAGCATGCTCAGGAAAGCTTTAAACTAATTAAGGTGGGCACCATAGGGTTCGCTATTGGACAGTCATGTGAGAAATGGCTATTCTCCAGTTATTTCCAGTATGTACACAAACCAAACATCCAAGTGAAGCTAATGACTACATTGGAAGCATAAGATTAGGAAATGAATTAAACTATTTTTATCAAAACAGAATTTACCAACTTTGGCACTTGGTTAAACTTGAGGTGATGCTTCTTACCATTGATTTTTTTTGTGTTAATAATAGCGCGTCTCCTCTTTTTAAGCACATATCTGTGATTCTTCTCACTGCCAGATATAGTAATACCTATTATAGACATACTTAACAAGGTTAGCTTTACTGAGAGAGATTTTACTCCTTAAAATGAAAGCTATTTAATACTATGGAAAATTTTCTTTTAAAAACTGGAATTAATGTGCACTGCATATAATGTGTTGTAAAACAGGCAGCGCATCATTATCACCTCCTACTCAGAGCCATTTTAACTATAATCTCTGTATTTGGGTAGCTCAGCTAATTAACAACCTAGTATTACTGTAAAAATGAGATTGTCATGTTATTTCAAGTGGGTTTTAACAGTCTTTGAACACTATCTACTAGATTTGTTAACAGTTTGCACTATTTTAAGATTAAAAGATTACATAATTTCTCAAAAGTCTAGAAACTGAAGATACACAATTTGATTCAAAACTGCATTTACACTCATACAAAGTTTTTTGTTTTCCAAACACACACATTGGGCCATCTCTATAGACTGCTTACATTAATTAATTCTGGGGTTAGAACACCTGCATTTCTGATGTTTCCTCTCCTTACCATTCCAAGTTGTGACCTCATTTCAACTGATGTTGAAAACACAAAAGCAACAGCAGAAAAGTCTGTTTCTTTATCAGATCACATGTACACTGAACAACAAATCCAGAAATAGTCAAGCAACAAGGTTCAAAATCCTTATTTGAGCAGTCATGAAAAAAGTAACCATTACAAGCAAACAACTACAACTTTTTTCATACCCACATAGTCATAGTCATGATCAAATGACATCAAATGATGTAATAATTTCCTCACTGCTGAATGACTCCATTGTTTTCAGACAAGAGGAACAGGTATGATTTCGCTCACAAGCTGTTCAAAACAATTAAGTCACTGGATTTAAGCTTTTCTGCATTCAGATAGTACATCAGGTTTTAGATATCTGCACTGATTTATGATTAGTGCCTACTATGTAGCCCCTATATCTTGTGAAGTCCCTTCCTCAACATGACTTTAGCAACACTACTTACCTCATCATCATTCTTAGTTGTGGTCAGAGCTATTTTACCCAAACAAATCCTCTGTAAACACAAAAGTTAATCTAACTGGCAGGGGCAGTGTTCACCCTTTTTTGTTTCTAGTCCCAAATAGGACTTTGAAGAGGTAGAAATTTAAGAGGCAGAAATTCCTGCTTTGTCAGAAAAAAATCTTACAGCTCAGACATTTCAATGGGCATAGAATTCCTGAAATGTCATCAAATAGTGTTTTCTCTGGTGAAGTACACTAAGACCATAACATGTTTTTCTCTAGTCAAGCAGCACAAAAGCCATCCATCACTTCTCACTTCAAAATATCTAAATTTAGTCCCACTTCCAATCTGCAAAATCCCTCGAGTTAAATACTTACTGTCACATGTGTTCAGTGCATTCTAGGTTTATCAAAGGTAAAATGAAGAAGGTAGCACGGAAAAGTACTTTCATAAATGTACTTTAAAAATAACAGAAATATGACTTTTCATCTCAAAACATACAGAATAGGTTTAAAATACCCTGCCAAGTGTGCCTACTTTCACCACATTTGATTTAAGCATATAAGCAGTCTGAAGTAAAAATAAGATACAGTTGTTAAAGGAAACTGAGTACCAAGAATGCAACTGAAAACCTTTGCTTGTGAAATACAAATTATCTGCCAGTTAACGTATTTTTAACACTAAAGTAGGATTTTCCCCCTAATAGTGTAAACAAAAATTGCCACATGAAGTGATAACGTTGAGCACTATATTAGGTGAGAAAGTTATGATGTTTAACCTTTCCAAACATTCACATGCACAAACCAATGAAAAATTAATTATTCATGAGAATGCTGAATATTAAAGAGATTCTTAAAGTAGATACCAAACAGGTACTGAAGGGAAAGCAGTCCATCAGCAACCTAGAATTCTGATGCTATGGCTAAGAAAAATTATGAGAGAACTACACATATTTTTGAAACCCAAAAATCGAGGAGAGTGCATTTGCAATCAGAATTTTGAAAATGGAGCCATACGGTCTGCTAAATGAAACATATACAAAGACCAGGCAATTAAACTCAATATCAGACTGCTTATGGAATAAACAAGATAACACTTGTGCATAATTTAGGAATTATTGATCAGAATAATTCTCATTTCCTTTGTGAGAACTGCTTAGAGGATTTAAAGCAGATATTCCATGCAACCATATATGCAGCATCTAGTCAGCAACCCATTCTTTAAAATGTTTACACCAGATTTTCACAGGAGTAGGGCTAGAAAAGGAGCTTGGAAAAAAAGCAAGTACAGTTGACCCAATTCTTCACTTCAGTTGTACTCTATAAGTGTATATTTGGTCTAAATGGATATAAAATTATGGACTGATAGAAGCAAACTATTAAGTGTTACACACAATGCTTCTTCTGACAGTATTACAATGTATCTGATAAAAGCCCATATACATGATCCACTTACTGATGAAATGTACAGATGACTGACAATACTGAGAACTCTTCCAAATTAAAATAAAAAAGCAGTTTAATTTGGAGTGAAGCATAAAAGGCCTATTCATTTATCACTTCATGAAAGGTGGTAGAAGTGAAAAGCCTAATTAATTTCTCTGAAGTAAAATAAAGGACTAACTAGTATTTATTTGTTTATCCTGCAGATTGTTTTGTATTGCAGGATAATTGTGGGATTACCATTTCTACTCAAGGGAGAAATGCACTTATTTGCTACCATTGCATCAGAGTATTATTCTGTACAGTTCTGTATTAGAAATATTTATCCATCCTACAATACATTCAGATATTTCATTTTATAAAATCATATTTTAATTTCACATAGTGATTTCTCAACCCACCATATAAAATTTGTCTCATTATTTACCCGTTTGACTGTAGCAGCTTCCTGGAAGGCCAAGCATAGGCACCTGAAGACACAATTCTATTACTAAGTGCAGGGAACATCAGCTAAAGCCCAGACTACAAAAGTCACACCCACCACATTTAGAGAACCCCTTTTTTCCTTCATCATCACCCTTGTAGTTTCCATGCTGATTAACTAAGACTTCTCATATCTTACAGTTCTCAACACTGTGTCTGCTCTTGAAACATCACAAAGTCTAGATTTCTCAGGCCCATTATCACATTTCCAGAACAGTTTCAAGGCTGACTCTGCTTTCAAAAGGTGACATTTTTCCTGGATATAATTATGTTGAATTCCGGAATACACTAAAACCAGCAGCAGTGCACTACTTCTATGTATCTCTTTCTATACTCTGTGCCTATGAACAGGTCCTTTCTGAACACAACAGCATTTGTGTTCTTAAGGCAAAACAAATTGCAAAAAGCACAATGGAAAGCTCTCTAAAGGCTTCATGGCTGAAGTCATTATTCAAAACACATCGCATTGCCAAATCTGTAGATCAGAATAGCACTGCACTCCCTGCCTTCCCCTCCTCCCCTGAGCTACAGATATTGATTGCAAAATTGACCTGAATAATGCAAAGAATAAAATATTCAAGAAAGAAAGAAAGAAAGATTAAGCTCCTGAATGTAAAAAATGCCCTTAAACTTCTTATGGAGGCAAATAAAACAGGAAAATAGTCTTTAGAAAGCAGGCAAAACAAACACGGGGGGTGTGGGGGGGTGGGGAGCAGAAGGAGATATTCTGCTTCCCCATATAAACATTACAGGTATCCAAATTTGTCCAGGACTACATCCTGCAAGGACTAAGAAAACCACCCTTATTATGGCAGGTACAAGAAAGAATTTACTGAGTCATAAAACTCACTAAAATTAAGCAAGTTAATACTGCTCACTTGTAGAATTCAAGACAATGTGCCTTTTTAGCTGCGACTTTTTGATTCCCTTAAGTGCACTCATTCCAAATGAAAAGCTTTTATATGAGGAATTTCTTTTACACTGCAATATCACAAACCATACAATTGTCAAAATCACTTTGTAGGAAACAAAAGGTCTCATAAATTTTGCATGGTCAGAACAGAGTGCTAAAGTTGCATTTACTCAGCATATACTTAGCCACAGATAGAGCAAATATATAACTGTTCGTGACTGGAAAGTAGGAAGTTATTTCACATTTTGCCCATTTTAATAAATCTATTCAATTTATTTATTTTTTTATTATTTTCTGTTAACCTGACGTTACAAGGATATCAGATTCTGAAACATTCTGAATTTTTTCTGACCCATGAAAATATTTAACCATGTTATTGTGTACCATTACTGAGTGCACAAGTGCTGAGATAATGCATTTGGGCTACATACAGACTGCTGTTACAGGAAGCTTATTTCTACAACAACCACTCTTCAATAGAGCCTCTGTCTTCTTGTAGTCTTAAAGTTACCTTAAGAAACTCATTTGTATCTTACAGGCATATATTTAGAAAAAAACAACATCAGGTACATTACCCAAATGATCCTATTAGAGGTGTAGCCACCAGGAAAGCAACAATTTGCTATTGCAGAGGGACTGAGGCAGAGCTTTCCTCCAATGCAACCACACTGCTGTTCCCCAAGTGCAGTGGGCCATCACCCCATAGACACACCACTGAGAGTAAACAGCATGAACAGTCTCCTCACTTCAGTTCCTGAGGATTGCAGCTCAGCTTGAAGACAAAATAGAACTCCTTCTGCCATCCCTCCTCAGAACATTCCAGATGAATTTAGCTGAAAAGCTTCAGGACACATTTTCCCCCCCTTTCCTTCAGTATCTTTGAACAGTTGTCTTATGAAGGCCGCTTGTTTTTTAAACTAAATCCTCCCAGCCAAGGTGCACTAATTGCTGCTAGACTAACAATACTCAGCTGATACTCGGATCTCTGATGCAATTTACCTGTGTAGTCAGGTGCTGCAATCAGGCATGCAGTTTTCACCTTCCATGTAACAGCTGTAGATCCTTCACTTGTATCACCTGTTCACAGAAACAGGAGTAGCAAAGTTTTCTTTCAGAAACCACATAGGAATACAAATTCATTCCTAATATGGCTGTACTGAGTGTGGTATAATTATATCAGGAATATCACCCAGTGTCTTTGCTGTCATTGGGTTTCAGACTTCCCATTAGGACTTTAAGAAAAATAGTGAGATACTACCCAGTATTAAAAAAAAAAGAAAAAGAAAAAGAAAAAGGAACCTTGCTTCATGCTATAATACCTCTCATCAATCTCAGTAACAGCTTGGTCCATCGTATATAAAGCATCCTTTAGGAACTCTGTAATCAGGATGGATACATTCATATTCTGTGCTACATAGAAGGGGAAAGACAAAAGTCAATGCACACAGAAATATCAGCTTGTTGAAAAACTGGACGAATTGCTTTCACCTGTGCCACTCATACTCCACTATCTCTAAATACACAAAAGCATTATATATAAAAATATGTTTCCGATGTAAACCACAGAACACTTATTCTGTCCACCAAAAAGAAGGTATTTTTTGAGAGGTTTACTGCATTCAGGAATCACTGTTAAAGCTTATTTAAAGCTGCATTCCTAAAGCAACTCTTAATTATCCAGTATGCACTGGATAACAAGGGTTGCAAGATCAATATTGTTCACATAAAGGAAAACACCTATATTCAACAGTTTTATATCTATAGTGGCAAATGTTAAATTAGTCCTGAACACAAGAAGCAGATATCCCTAATATTAAAATACATTCAACTCTGATCTCTCTCTCCTTAGAGTGCACCTCATTCCGAGAGAATTCTCACTGAAAGCAGTGATACCAATTTCTGAGGTTAGGCACTACGTGAAACACAATACAGCTTTTCCTCCTTCAGGCAGATGAACCCAAACCTTGCATAGTCACACATACTCAAAACCCTCATCCTAAATTGCTACCTACATCCAGGTTCCTTCTCCTCTGATTAACAAAAAATAATGATTCTGCAAGCCACTTCTTGTCTGCGTCAGCAAAAATCAACTAACTTTTGTCCTTTACCCACTTCAAAAACAGAAATAGCAAAATTAAATTCTTTATGCTCTTACTTATTTTTTAAAAGAACATTGCAAATCTAGATGCCAGACAGCAAAGAACAAAGTAGGCCATCAACATTTCAGATATTCTCCAAGCAATACTATCATTTTATTGTAACATATTCATGTCCATTTGAGCTTCCCTAAGGTAAGCAACATATGCTAAAGAGTTTTACAAAAAAAAAAACCCACCTGTATATTACAAGGAGGAGATGGGGGCGGGGGGGGAGTGGTAGTGAAGTACATTGCCTCAAAAGTATTTTTAACTCTACATAACCTGTGAGAAACGTGAGGGGTTTAATTTTATATTTGCCAACAGTGACACCTGCTGGAAAGCACCACGCTCATCTGTTCTGTATTTTCAGAGTAGGGCCATCATACGACCCCTCAACGCTGCTGTGATGTCATTCAGTTTGCACATACACGTGCCGTAGAAACACTTTTAATTACAAAGTTAAAACTTTTTATATCAAAGGCTGGAGTATTCTGAGGAGCAGTGGCACACAATGACTTTTTCAGTACTGTTTGGTATTTCAAATAAAAGAAAATGCAAATAATCTTATTTGAGAGTATTTATTAGATCAATAGGCTTTGAGCATTGCAGCAGAACTGGGACTGCAAAGATCTCTTGGCTTTTGTTTATACTCTTCAATATTTACTTTATAGTCATTCAAAATGAAATATTTAATGCAGAAAGTTGGGACATGAGCTCAATGCAAGAGTTCTGCAGCTATACAAAATTATTTCATTCAGCTACACTCATGTAAAAGCAACCATCCACATTAAGAAACATAGTTATTTTGGCTTCTAATAGTTGGCAACAATGGCATAAATATTGCTGCAATTTTTAAAAGTAAAATACACAATGTAAAGAATATTCTTTTTACACTAGTATTTATCCACTAAAGTAGTTAAGGTATATTATCTTCTTTTCATACTGTTTTTAACACACAGAGTTCCATGCTATGTATGGATCTTATGCAAATGCTCTTTGATTTCCAATGAGACTTTGCATACTAAGAAGTCTATTTTCCCATCAATGCAGAAGAGATTTACGCACATAAGTCCCATTACCATTAATGGGACTCACCCACATAAATCCCCTGCACATTGATAGACCCTTAGGATTTACATTGAAATGGGTCCTTTAGAGCCATTACAATGTCAACCTTTTGCCAGGATTTTGCGTATTAACAATACTAAGCAATACGTGGCAATCTTAATGTGTAAAATCCTAGCAAAAGGCACAACACAGAATAATATGAACAGAGCAAAAAAATTCTTACTCTTATGCTATTTAAAGATGATCTCTAATTATTCTTTACCTGTCCATATTCCTATTGGTTGTTTTATACCATTACTTTCCTTATTAAAAATCCTACCTTCTATTTGACATGACTATCCTCTTTCCTTAAAAGCACTCCTCAAAATCTACTCCAAAGCATCTTAAAAAAAAATAATCAACTGTTTCTTTTTTTCAGCTGAACAGCTTTCCTTCCATTAACTTCTTAGCTTCCTTACCTCTTTTTTTTTTTAACTGATATGCCTACATTATAAATGCAGTAGTACAAAATCAATGGTTTAACTGCAACAAGAAAGCTAAGTAGACTAAAACAGAATAGTAGCAGTAGTATACCAATTTGTATGCAGTGAAACATAATTCCCCAAATGTGCCACAGTATCACTCTGTCCCTCAAGGCTATAGGTAATAAAAGCAAGGTCACTTATAACCTCATGTGTTAAGAACAACCACATATCACCAAACTAAGATGCCACTAGAAAAGCAATATTTATCACCTACGCTATCAGAAATGCTTGAAACAGATCTATCTTCCATATACAAAAAGGCAGTTCAATTCTTCACTCATAGTTTGGTGCCTAACTTTCTGTCAATTCACATGAATGCTTTGGTGTCTAAACAGAAATTGGAAACAAATATTTCTACAGCACTTGGTCTCCTAGTAACTTAACTGCTGAGCAACTTTATGTAATGACAAGCTCACATGGCTGTTTGCCCACCCCTCATTGCCACTGTGATATAACCAATGATGAACAAGAATATTTATTCCACCTGGAAAAAAATAAATCTTGTATTTGATTTTTTTATTGCTTATTCTTAAAATATTTTTATATACGTATTTGTGGAGTTGGATTACACTGCTAATACTTTACCATTCAGCAGTTACTGAAAGCACTGAATTACTAAGTAACAGACACCAGCAAGACTAGTTCATAAATGGGACCACCAAAGAGAATGAAGCTTTATCACTTAAATCGTGAAAGGCTCTCTCCTTGAGTACTAAACAGGAACTCCCACCTGCAGTTATGCAAAACCTAACATCGAGATAGCAGGCTGCCACTGTTGCAGGAAACATACATTCCCATAATAAGAAGAAAATGGTGCTGCAAACAATAACTATTTTACATTATTAAAGCAAACAATTCTCATTTCATGAGCAGGGATGTACAGGTCAAGAAGCATGCTCTGGGTGACCAGCAGCAGCTCCAGCACATTGTGTCAGCCACTGCTTCCTGATACTAATGGACACATCACTGCTGCAAAGCAATATACGTTCAAAAGGCTCCTGCCACTGTTTCACAAAGAAAATAATTTTACAGCGTATATTTAGGATCAGGGTGGGGGGAGAGAGAGATGAGGGGGGTGGGGTGGAGGGGTGAGGAGAGAGTGCGCAAAACACCAGATAAGTAACCATGGTGATTCTTGATCTCACATACAGGACAGACTATCTACATTGTATGTGACCTTATTCTACTCCACAGATGAAGTAAGACTCCACTGACTTTAGCACCAGTACACTGATGTCATGATTCTTCCAGGATCAGGCTCTCAGGACCAGACCTACAAAATTAACTACATATTTAAGAAAATGAGAGTTAAGCATGTAGATTTTTTGTGAATTTGCATGTTAATGAACAAAACAAAACAACAACAATAAACCAAAACAAAACTACACCACAACTAAGTACTATGGTCCAGAGCCACAAAAGAACCAAATCTCAGAGTGGGGTTGCATGTAATTTAACTGGCAGGCAATGAAAATCTGCAGAATTGCCAAATTTTTTTCCCCCATGGGAGGCAAATCATCCCTTATTCCTCACAAACAAAATCAGGACAGGAGACCTTTTCTTATTCTGCAGTAGGCGTAATAAAGATCCCACCAAAGTAACTTTCCTGTTAAATCTCCAAACGGTCCAGTTCAATAGCATATGCAGACAGTGACTAACATACCTACAGGACAGTCTCCATACTTAGTGATGGAGCTCGAGACCCTCTTCCCCTTTCATTTTAAGGGAAAACACAAGATGGTGCTAGAGGTGGTAATGCTCCTTTTTACACAGTATTTCAGCCATTGAGCACTGTCCAGATTTTGTAGAAGTAGTCATAATTTGTTTGAGGAGGTTCCAGTATTGAAAATGAAGGGCCTGTAATCACCTGTTAATGTGCTAGCTGGCAGTACAACCCCTTTTTAAATTTAAATTGCCCTATTTTGCAAACACATCATGATTCAGCAAAGGGGATCATATTTCCATACCCAGGGAAAAACCCTCACTTGGGAGAGGGAGATCAGGTCCTGAGCCTTACATGAGAGTTTATTCACTGACTATAAGTGGAATTGAGAGTTAAGACTTACACAAATTAACCAGCTGGACAACAGCTCTTACAAAGACATCATCTTGCAAGTTCTGCTGAATGCTAATCGGAACAGGACAGGATAGAATTGACTTCCAGGACATGACTCAAGTCATTCTATATTGTAGTTCAACTAACCCAGAAAGTTTAAAAACTTAATTAAAGTAACAATCCAGGTTACAATGGGTTATTTTCTTTTGCCAAGCAGCTACGCTTCTGCAAGAAAAATGCATTCTTAATATTGTACAACTACTCTGATTTAACTGAGCTCTGCACAAGCTCCTAACAGACCTGTACTTGCAGGTTATTTGCGTTTTGGAGTTCAAAAACCCACTGTAAATCTTGTATTCTGTTTTTGCCAATAATGTCTGTCCATCTTCCTACACAGAAACTGTCGAATTTCTCCCTTTCCTAATTACCCACCTTCACCTAGCCGTCAGAACTACAGAGTCTTTCCCATAGTCATATTTGTCCCTCCTGGAACTGCACAGAAGCTGCAGTTTCAGCTCTCAAGCTGCTTCATCCTCCTCTTGATAGTGAATCTAGCAAAGGGAGAGAAAGATGGACAGGACAAAGACCAGCTTAAAGCAGCCATCCTGAGCTACTCGATATATCCTGCTCTGTCCTTCCTTTCTTTGCAAATGGATTCAATTACTGCCTCCTTAGAGGGTAGTATATGCGGTTTGCCAACAGGCCTGAATAGCTGCTATACTCAAGGAAGAAGTAGCCAAAAGTACTCCTTTGGTTAATTAAGGTTAAAGCGTGTGTCCCTCTCACAGAGTTGAAATCTCAAGTTTCTCACAGCTTGCTCCAACCTCAGTTAAAATGAGAATAATGAGAAGAATCTGAGAGTTAGCAAAACAGTCCCAGTGGTCGAAATGACATTGCTCAGGTTCAATTGTTACCACTCAAGATAGGATCTCCTGTAATCAGCTGCGTCTATAACCATCTTCATTTATCTCTAATGACTGTGTACCAGCATTACACAGACATGTATGTGTCTCTGCTGTTTTAGTTTTTGTATTTTTGCCACAAAGCAACCTTGCTGTGATGACATAGCCACTATATTTAGTTCATGCTCTGTACTAAAGTATAACTCTCAGCTAAAAGTTTTTCCCCTCTCTCCCATTGTGTAGTCTATATATAAACTTAAAATATAGTTTCTTGCCAAAAGGCAGGTGGTGGTGATATTTCTGTAGCTATAGATAGTAGTTACCAAGTACTCAAAATTACACTTGTATTTTTAACATGACACACCTTATTATTGCACAGTGAACTTCTATGATTTATGTGTCATCTTCTTAATTTTACTAGTCAAAATACATTATTAGCTATTGTTCCTCGACAAAAAAAATGTATATTACTAATGTTAAGGTTGTGACATGAAGTGACAGAAGCCAGGAAAATTCAAAGTTAAAGTTGACACTGTATCCTTTACTCACACCGTTGCGTTAAGACAATGGCTGTCTACACTTTAGAATTCCCAGGTTTTGTTAAATATGTATCATAACCTTCATATTAATTTTAAAAAGTGTATCTTGTTTTCTTTCCTTAAAAAAAGTTTTTAAAATGTTTTTGTTCCTTGATACAATTTGTAAAACCTTAAAGGAATGGAAGAATAAGAGATAGATACTGCTGTAAAATTCAGATATACTTCTAGATGCATATTGCACCATCTTAATGATATGCCAGACTCAGGTCTGTACTGCAGAAAATGCAGGGTTCATGTTTCTTCCCAGTTCCTTACCTCTTTGCAACGTACAATAAATGGGACTTACCACCCCCAACATGTATCATCCTTTCCTATTTTACTCTTCTGGGCAGACTCCTACAAGACTTAAAACAAAAAAAAACCCAAAACCCAAAAAAACCTCCAAACCCCAAAATTCTTTTGCATGACAGCATCTCTCATGGAAAGAGATGTACATCCACCATTGGCAAGGAGAACACTGACACTTTAGCCATTGCAAAAGATGGAGTTGGGACAGGGAACTCCACAGGATGCCAATATAGGGCTGCACAACCTACTGTCAGGGAAGACTTTCCAGTACCTCGCAGTGAGCCTGAGATTGGCTGTCCCTGGAAGACTGAGGAAGACTGGATTAGAATTTAGTGCTAGGAGACCTGAGTTCAATTCACTACTCTCCTCAGAGGTTCTGTGATACCCTGAGAAAAAGAATGGTTTCTACATCCAAGGACCCCACAATAAAATGGGAAGGTAGGGCGTTGTAAGTATGGGTATAAATAGTGAGATGCCCAGACAAGACAGTGTGGGGAACCAGGTAGTAACCGAAATATCTAGAATAAAATGCCTAGCTGTGGAAAAGTATCATACAGTTTTATACACTGCTGTATCAAAAGTCTTGATAATTTATACGACCCTCTTATCCATAGTGTTTAAGTACTTTTAGATGTATTTATTTATCATCAAAATACTATCAGTATGAGACCAGATATCAGTGGAGAACAGATAGATGAAGCAAGTTGCCCATGGCCGTTAAGATGCCTGTGGCAGAACGAAAGAAACTTAAATAATTTCTCCATCCTTTGGCATTCTCACATGAGGACTGCAGCTGCTAAGACTATAACCACATAAAAATAAAATAATTCAGGACATTTATGAAGGTCTTTGCTTATATTACAAGTTTCATCAAAAAAATCAATCCATTAGAAGAACCACCTAATGAAATTACAAACACACACACATGTACAGAGGGAGCTGATGGAATCAAACTTTTCTAATGTATTGTAATCATTCCCCTCACAAGAGCAATCCAGTACACAAAGCAAGTATTTTGCTATTGACAGTTATTATGTATAATACGTATAATAGACTGTATGTTTGGAATCCATCAATGTATTTTACTGCATTAATATCTCCCAACTTTTACACAATATCCCTTTAAAATTACTATGTCTAGCTCTTTATTTTAATGGTATGATGTGACAGATCTTAAGGAATCTGTTCCAACCCAGTAACTCCTACTTTCACTCCCACCCAAACATTCAATCTGGGTATTACAGCTACTTTTCATTTCATAACTTCTCTTTTTCATTTATCTTTAATAGGCTGAACTTACATGGTAAGTTTATGAAGGCAAGCAAAAAAAGATGTTGCATATTCTGTTTTAAACTTCACTCTCTGCTATAAATCCATTCAGGGTTTACACTGATTTGACAATTTCCTTCATCCACTTTTGTATGCTACCAATCCCCTCATACATTTTCTTGCATATGCAGGCTATGCTTTCTCCATAAATGGAGTCAAATGTACTTGACTGAAAAAATGCTCAAAAGGATGTTAATTTCTAGAAGAATTTCAGCTTTAAAATGTTACAGAATATATATAAAACTAATGAGATCTCAGCCCCTTGCCACATGGATTTCACAGGGGAAAAAATTCCAGATTACAGATTCAGTATCTGTCAATTGTTCTAACTTTGCCCTGCTCTCAAATACCACAAATTTTTTCATACATATATATTATGTAGTTAGTAATCTGCATATCTGTTTTACAAAATAGTTTCCAAATTTCCCTTTAGTCTATATTTGTTCCCCAGCCATTTGCTGCTTCCAATTGACTTGCACTGTTACCAGCATGCATAAGAAAAGTCACACCTACCTGACAGACCTGATGGGCACCAGAAATACTGTACTGCAAAGCTTCGGATGAGAGAAACCTCAGAGAGGTGTTCAAGCAGAGGAAATGGAAGGCATTAAATCACAACACCTGATAGAACAGACAGAACTCTGGGAAGGATTTCCTCAAACTGTAAAAAAGCATTTTTTGTGCAAGGATATTTATGTTTTCTGCATGCATAAATCAATGAAATTTAACTACATACATGTTTATGACTTGAAAGATGCCATCATATGTTGTCAGATCTATCAACAATGGAACCATGATGGAACTTAGTCTAATATTCTTAGCCGATTTCTATTAGTTTTTATTTTTGAAAGAACAGATCATAAGAATTCTTAACAAGCATCTTGCTAACAACAAAATGGGCAGCGATGATCTTAATCACTTCACACAGCAAACATAAATCCCAGAAATGGTCAAAAATCTCAAGAGCTCTTCACACAGCTGCAACACCTCCCACTAGATTCAAAGGTATTTTACTGACAGTACCAGATTAAGCTCATGGATCTGCAAGGTTAGGTTAGGAAAACAGTGCCGTGTTAATAATTAGCACATTTCCACAACACACAGAAGGCTTGCATCAGCCTGATAAAAAGTCTTTATTTTGCTATTGCCCATAAAGTTATCCTTCCTTAATTTAAATTGAAAAAGCATAGCATCAGTGCTAAATATGACCTTTGAAGTTAAGATTACCAGACATCATTTTCCTGGTACAATTATTTTTATACACATATATAAGGCTAACATAGAAACACTGCTCTGCTTTCACAGATAAGGCGACACAGAAGCACCTTTAAAAAGAGACATATCCTTGATACATCATAACATTCTTCAGTTCCAAATAAAAGGAACAAGAAACATTCCTACAAATCCCTAGTCTAGAACTTTGATGATTTCAATCAAATTCCACCCACTAATAGGTACGGTTTATTGCAAACAGAAATATAAGATGCAGTAATGTACATAAAGTTGTAAATGGAACATGCATAGCATCCTATGACCTCAAAATGAGTTGGTTTTTTTTCTATAAAGACTTATCTATCACAGAAACATAGAGAAAGGGCTTTACACCACCAGAGTCTGTGCTTGCCCTTTAACAGATATTCTTTGTCTCAGGCTCCAAAAATACATGTTATAGGATTAGCTGAAACTGAATGCAGTTGTCTGTAGAATTCAGCCATAGCTATCCCAAGTATCAATGCATTTTTAGCACCAAGTGCACTATCTTTCAAGCAGAGGAGTTGCACGTTTTTATGCACAGTTAAGGAGTCTGCTGGCCTGAGAGGCTACTGGAGCTCCAGCAAGCTACTGCCACTCTGCCAGACTGTCTGCTGTCTCTCTAAGCAACTGGCCACTGTTACACTGCTAAGAAACTATGGCTACATAAACTCAGGACATTTTGATCAGAAACAGATATTGCCATCTACCACAAACATTCTTTGTGATAGCAGGAGATGGACATGATAAAGCAACAGCACTTCAGATCTTTCAGCACATAACTCACTCCCACTCAAAATTAACTACTGCTCAACTCAGGATAATTGATTTAAACCATTTTCTTTCAAAAAATGCTGACACTTCTTCTTGTTAAGATGTTTGTTGATAATACTTCAGAGACTGGGCCCTGGACTGCTCAGAAGATAGCATGGGCAGAGGTGCCAGCATGGCTTGTCTGCGCATCATGGCACAAGGAAAAAGACTGCTCTGCCTGAAGCCTTAGGTATCCCTGTGAGTGGAATACTCACTGGAAGAATGAGGAATGAAGGACTGTCCAACAAAGCATACAGTGCTCTGGTGCTGGCTGCTCTAAATATTCCACCTATGCAGAGACTGGCTGCCACAAAACCACTCTAAACAGAGTCATTTAAGTAAAACAGAAGGGATACCCTACAGTTAAAACCAGAAATACCATATTAAGGGCTACAAGCACTTGATGCTGAAAAAGATACCCCTGAATATTAACATTATGTCAACAAATGCACAACTTCCACTTCCTGAATCAGCTAGAAGAGATCACAATGGAGGTGCCTCAGGTAAAAAGAAGTCTAGCTGTATGAAAGCAAGGACCCTTGCAGCAAACAGTATGTTTAACTTTGAACCCTATCACAGGTCAAGTTTTTTTCACAGAGTAACTACTAGACTTGTTTCTTCTATAGTTCTGCCCTTCCCTGCCAGCTTCCTAAGTCTTGAGGACAAATTATCAGGAGAGGATAGAACCAGCTCATTTCGTGTTGCTGTTGGTATGCTATTATAAACGGTTGAAGTATTATAAACAGTATTACAAAGAAGCTGGAGGAACAAATACACCTGTGAGTGTCTCCCAGGTCCAATTTATTAACCAGGAAAATAAAAGACACTACAATTTGTAGTCCCAGTTGCGCCACAGATTTTATGATCTGTGAATAATAAACAAAAAATAAATACAAATGATCAGTTTAAGCAGTCTTCCTTATCCAACAAAACTACAAGTATAGCATTGGATCCCTCTTTTTTAATTAGGTAGGGGAAGGAAGACAAAAATATTAAACCAGACACTGATATTGTGGGTGATGGCCGCATTATGAGCACTTATGCTCAACACTGTCCTTCAGAGGTTTTGTTCTACTCAAAAGGATAAAACTGGCAGAAAGTATTTTAAAGCAGTATTATCCAGACATCACAGCTCTACTGGATAGTAATGTCTCCTACAAGAAATTTGCAAATAGAAAGATATTTTTAAAAACTAGTTTGATGATAATTTTTTATCTCAAGTCTTGAACATTCTTAGTGAATGGACTACAATGGATTACATGTAGTGATTTATTGGACTATTTTGTCTTCTTACAGAGTTCAATATGTAAGCCTAGAAATACTCTACAAGGACACCTCTTTCTCTATTACCTTTTACATCATGTGAAACGTTTGCTAACCACAGTCAAATCTGACTAAATGGAAAGTCCAAGTAGGTGCTCAAAATAACAAAAAGATTTTTCTGAGATATTTTGCATGTATTTTATGAATCCAGAAGGAACGAGCTGTTTTAAAAACCAAGAAACAAACAAAACAAAATCAAACAAAAACCATACAAAACCCCCAAACAAAACACACAGGTCTTGCTAAACAGCAAATCTTATCTGCATTATAGACCTGACTGCACCAAACTCATGGAATCAGTATCAGGAATGCCACTAGTACAGCAGTTCTAAGTGACCACAATAATACTCCATGTCTGTATTTTAATGCATTGGTACTACTGTCTCACCCCTGACAACCACCATCATGACCATTGAAAGCCAGATCTGAAATCTGAAGTATTTTGGAAGCACCCTGAGATGTCTGGGGATGGACTTCATGGAACACAAGAGAACACTGTGCATGTTACTCTGCTTTTTAAATTAAGATCAACAATGCCCCCAGCCACCCAACAAGGTATCATTAAGCATTGGCACTAGGAAAAAGTGGACACAAGGTTGTCCAGCGCTACTGTAGACATACCTTGTTTTGCTCATCAGCATCTGAGTGTGAAGTCTCACTGTGTGAGTGTTTCAGAGGAGAAACTGACATTTCTTTTAAGAAGATCACACTGAATGGTAACAATATAGTAAGAAAAATCAACTTTAAAAAAAATGCCATTTTTAGGGAAATGTGAACACAGACACTACTTTTAACTGAATACAGCAATCAGCCCTGAGACAGCGAATCTAAACGGTGGTTAAGACCTTGAGGAGAAGGCCTAGGCCCAGGAGCATCAAAGTGTTATTGCCCTTTCCTTATCTCAGCACCACCTCACCAGTCTTTGAATTTCTCTTATCTCTTCTTTAACACTCTATACGCACTCCAATTCCCACATTTTTCTGTAGCCTTTTTCTCCTTTTGTTTTCCTTGAAGGGACTTCTTCCAGTTCAGAGACTGCCTAGCTCTGCATTTTCTTATGATCTTTATGAGAATCCAGTTACACCATAAGCTGCTACATATATTCACTAAGGCTAAGTACGCTTTTAGTGTTCAGTGACTGAAAAATTTAGCTGGAAGGAAAAGTGTTTCTTGCAGGCAATGCAGAACCTTAGAGGGCACATAAGAATTATTGTCCTTTGTCTCCACCTCTTGCTGTTTAAGACATTAAAAAAAAACAAAAACAAAAAAACCCACCAAACTGAAAAGTCAGTTGAGTATCTTTTCCCATCCCAATCCAACTCAGATTTACTAAACATTCAAACAATCTGATTAAACACCCTAACCTTGGGCACTAGAATGATCTACTTATATTCAACAGTCGCTTCAACAGATACAACAGCTCATCCATGGCGTTGCTAACCTGTCATAGCAAGCATTTCCTTGTTCAGTTTATGCTGCACTGGATTATGTTCGCTAACAGGGGAAGTACTTTTTAACTTATTTGATATAACTTCATTTCCCCATTTCATTTTTTCATTACTGTAAACTCCCCTCAAAGATTCAAATCAGTCTATAATAATTATGCATTAAAATTAAGTACACATTTATACGCATTCTCAAAAAGAAGTACTAGTCATTTGTTGCTATGAGTCTTTCCTGCAACAAAGCCTTCTGAACAGGTGATT
Source organism: Falco naumanni (assembly GCF_017639655.2). Taxonomy (NCBI): domain Eukaryota; kingdom Metazoa; phylum Chordata; class Aves; order Falconiformes; family Falconidae; genus Falco; species Falco naumanni. Next base: position 21,006,987 of record NC_054066.1, read on the forward strand.
GAAATGATGGACATTTATTTTAAAAAATAATGCAAGTAATTTATTATATTAATTCATCATACTTTAATGCAAAACATGTTTGAGCTTGAAAGATTCAAGCACAAGGCTTGGCAACTTGAAACAAGGCACAGCTGGAGGTACTCCTGTGGGATCCAACCCATGTTTAAGAACCTTAGAGTGGTTTACAAACATTCTGCCACAAATGGAATGCTGTTGCTGAGAGTAACTCAATCGAGGAAAAAGTTTAGAGTGTATCCATAAACATAGATGAATAACAGGGGGCAAAGTCAGAACTCCATTCAACAATTTCATTCCAGTTCATTTCTTCTGCTTACAAGATCACACCCTTAAAAACTTTAGAAGAACTAAAAAGCGGGAAAAGATCACACAGAGATAAAAAAATTAATGTTCTCTACATGTCTTATATAATTCTTAATATTTATTTATATTTTGACAGGTCCAAAAGTTTTTGAGCAAACTGGTGCTGCACTGTGCTAGGAACAGAACACAGTAAGACGACAAGCCTTGATACCAGGATAAGATCATGAGGGATGCTCTCTTGCTTTGTTATTGCTTCATTTGTTAAATAATCAATTAAAACCTATTAGATTTGACAAAGTCTTTAATGAAGACGATATCTTGGAGTTCAATAATGTATAAAGGAGAAGGATAGGAAACTAAACAAAGAAAGGTTAATTATTATTTTTTAAAAGGAAGAGGGGAAGGAGACATTTATTTAACCAAAGTAATATGATACTGGTATGCAAGCCTGTGAAAGCACAGATTCATACATTATCTAAATGACACAATCCAAAGTCAATGATTTGTGTCTTTGTTTCCATACTCAGCAGTACAGAAGCTTCCCATTAAGGCACTGTATACTGTATATTTCTCAGAGTGGAAAGTCTAATGTTCTGCTAAAAATCTAAAAAAGCAAAGCAATCAACGTCACAAATTTCTTCATGAATTCTAAACATATGAAAAAATGGTAGACAATCACAAAATATGCAGCAGCAATAGTTTCAGAAAAAGTTTTTTGGAAATTTTCCATGTTTGCTGTTTTATGAGTCAGTCATTAGGAGGCAGCAAATGGCTCAAAACCATGTGGGAAAACAAATCCTGTAGGAAATTGAAAGTGAATAGGATAGTAAGAACTAGGAGTGGAAAATTAATTCAGATATAAAAAAGATACCTTCACATTCTCCAATTGAATCAGGTGTCGGGTTACATCAAAGAAAATACTTTGGAAGCTATTTTTAAAATAATTTGGGATCTCATTAATGGAAACCACACTCAAACTTTATAAGATTGACTTTGGATTTTTGGTAATGTTAAAAAGCAAAAGACTAATCTGAACCTGTTTTCCTATAGTATGCTTTCTAAATTGATATCATGACGTTGTACACATATGCATAAGGAACACAAAACAAATTGTATCTCATACAATTTGATCTAAAGCAAATAGCTTATAACTGGAAGTTCACAGTTCTAAATTATTTCCACGGTTTCTCTTTTCAAAGTATAATTTAAAAGCCAATGTGGTTTTACTAGTGCTTCATTAACAACAATAGTAAGATCTTAGCTAGTAACATTAATACCTCTTTACTCTTCCTACCAGGATACAGCTTAAGCCAAGGTAAAAATAACATGAGAAGCTTTCTTAAAAAATAAAAATAAAATTTAGAATTTCCATTATGAGTGTCTACATTTTTGTAAAATTACTGGTAATATTTTATATTGTGCAACCAGGAAGCTGTTTTTCAAATGCATTTATATTCTGAATCAAAACACAAGTGAAAAAGGAGAAACATTTTACATTCTAAGCAAGTCTGTAAATATGAAAAGATTAAAATATGGGCTAGGTTTGCTTACATCTTTGAATATGACATGTAAATTAGTGTTTATTTTATAAGCTCTATTATCTTCAACACAGAACAATGCACTTATCTGTATCTGACTAAACAGTTAATGGTAAGTAACAGAGATAGGAAGTGTTAAATCACATCAGTATTTCACATTAATAGATTCATACTGCTGTACAACATTCTTACAATACAGAATTTGCAATTAATCACACATTTTCAGCTTTTCCACATTAATCTTGATATATGAATAACAAAAACAAGGCATAAACTTACTATTTGTTAGGTGTCCACACTGTCCTTTAGTCTGAGTCAATGGGAAATAATTACCACTAGGAAATCTGGTAAGCAGAAATACAATAAAAATAAACATTAGCATGCCAAAAAGAATAAACTCAGCTTTCCTGCAAGTATTTTTCCCCATAATACTTCACAGGCAAGGTTAAAAAAAAGAAAAAGAACCACAAAAAGCAAAGTTGAAAAAATATATATACACATTTAAAACATAGTCCAGCAGTGTTCAAGGATCCTTGCCTCTCAAACTTTAAAGCAGCACAGACAAATGTTGAGATGCCTATAATAGAACAAAAATCCAAGTTCTCAATCACTAGTTACGCAGTATGTGTCAGTAAGGAAGACAATTTCCAAAATAATGATTAATGTATTATCCAGATTTTTTCCTCTCTCTCTTTTCCCCTTCCCATTCAGGTTTTTCTTCTTATAAAATGCACATAGGTTTTTTCTTCCCTGTACCCTGACTCAGGCCTGGCTTTGAAATGCATTTCAATCTCTCAACACAGACTGCTTTCACTGCATTTAGAGTCCCACCAAGGCCCAGCTTTAAAAGCTACTGATTCTTTTTTTCTTTAGCCTTCCTCACAAAGGAAGGGTATTTTGTAAATTACCAGCTCGTTCAGATCAACAAAAGGTACTTTCATAGAAAGCCCCATTTGATTTTGCTCAAATTTGATTACAAGGATGGAGAAAAGGAAAGGAAGTCAAAAAGAAAAACCCCAGATGGCTTTTTCATTCATCTCAGTGAATGAGCTTTATCTGTGCCTTTTGAAACTGTAGCAGTGGAAAAGCATTTCTGTTGGCTTAAAAAACTTGACAAAAATTATTGGTTTGCCATTTCTCATGTAACTGCCATTGGGAACTGGATGAAAAGACTTTTTCATGGGATCGCCTGCTTGGATCAAAATAATGGAGATTAGGTATTTCATTATAAATTACAGTGGGAGATAGAGCAGGCTGTCATATTAATAGCAACCTGCTCATGGCCTTCAATGGTAGCTATTCTCCTAGACAAAGGACCAAGGGGGTTGTCTATTGAACTTGTACTTTAGGCCTGATCAATTTTCTATCATCAAGGCAAAAGGTGAGGTGACTAACAAAAGAATTCACACATGACTGACCTCATAAGCCTATAGATAAAACAGCTTAAAGAAACAAAACACATCCTGAAATTATGGGTGATAAACTGTATAAAGGAAAAAGAAGAGAAATGATAGAAAAAGGGAAAGAAAGAGCATGTGGTCTATAATTCTCCTTTCCTTCTTAGGTGAATGGACATATTAAAAGCTACTTGTTTTCAGCTGCAGATAATTGCAGCCTTTGCTTTGCTATGTTCTGCCTTAAATCCTTCTGTGTACTTTTTCCTCCAACACTGTTCCAGTAATTTCATTCACAAGTAACCACAGTACTGAGTTTAATATAGAACTCCCAAGAGCTGTAGCCACACACAGAAAGGATTACACATAACATCATAGGCAGAAAGGTGTCACACAGGCATTATATTTATAATCAAATTACAGGAATAGCTATGATCCTTTGGGTCGGTATGCTTTTATACAAAACCTTGCTAATTAAGTGAAAGTTGGACAGTTGAGTTATGTAACAAGGACATCCCCCAGAGCTTGAAAGTCTTGACACCTTTTTCTTTCACTAAGATGGCATGTAATTTTATATGGTGTACAAAACAACATCTAAATGTCCATAATATATTTAGGTACCCTTACATGTATATTATCTGCCTTTCTTCTGCTCCCTAGGAGATGTGGAGCCTTCTAAAGGCTTTGCTGATCAGCTAGAGATACAGAGGGTGAAATCCTCACTCTCCTGGAACAAAATATATAGCAGCAAGATGTTCACTGATTTCTGTCAAGATCAAGATTTCCTCCAGTTTGCTGTACAGATCGAAATTTAATTATCCAGAACACTTTTATACAAAGTACTATGGTTCTTGATACATCTTAATGCTGATGAAATCTCCTATAAGATGCTGAAGTGTTCATATCCCCTCCCATGACATTTTCACAACCAAGGCAAAAATGTAGAAGCATGCAAATATTTCTATTATTTGAAGGTCAAAACACTAGCTAAAGCAGCTGAGAATTTACCTTACACACAGTTAATAGCAGCTCAAGTGTAAATGGCACTCAGCAGTCTACTTTCATGACGCCAGGGGGAGAGGATAGCAATCTAGAATTTGGTTTCCAAGTCCCAGCTACACAACCACCAGGAAGTCAGCCTGTGCCAAATTTTCTGAGATATTTAAGAATCTCTCCTTTCAGCAATACTGCAATTTCAAAAACAAAACCAGCCACTGATTTGTGTCCCTTTGCCACAGATCCACCTGTCTGCATAACAATATTTTATGTACAGGCACTGAAATAATCCAGGCTAAAAATGAACACTTGCTAGTCAGGTAAGATCCAGAAACAGTTAGGTGGAACACACATGGAAGGCTACGAATTGGTGCAGGGGAAGAACTTCTGAATGACAGCTTTGCTTCAGAAGCCAATGGATTGCTGAATTACAGACCGAGTTCTACTGAAAACAAACATACATTAATTATTACACAGAAATATTAAGTAACTCATTCTAAACACTGTTTCTGGAAGTAAAGACAAGATGAAGACAGGCAAAACAACAGCACTATGTGTTAAGCCTTGGCTGCCAATGCAAAAAACTGAGAATCGCTACCAGAGCACATACCTCCAAGTAGCTCCTGTACATGACATTACATTTGAAATCAACAGAAGTCCTAGTAGTAATGGTATCTTTCCATTATCCCAGAGATGCACTGATGATTACTAAATGATTAGCAAGTAATCCCAAATTTACATCCTCTATGAGGGGCTATACTGAGTAGTTACAGAAGAAGGAGGTCTTGTAAGCATTGTAGATAGCTCTCTGAAAGTTTCAGCTCAGTGCTCGGTAGCAGCAATAAAGGCAAACAGAATATTAAGAGCTATTTGCAAAAAATATAGCCCAATCAGAAAACACATTTTTTTGTTACAGCATCAATATAGTTTGAGTACCCCATATTAAGAGTCAGAAGCATGACAACATATAAAAAAAGACACATAGGTGCAACCACACGCTTCAGAAGAAATAATTAAGCAAGCACTGACTGCCACTAAGACACAGACAGACTTGACTCACAGAACATACCTCATACAGGACTCATGCAATCTTGTAATGCACACTGGAGACTTAATCAAAAGCCAATTACAGGGATTTTTTTCTGTTGTGCTTTGCATATTTAAGCCAGACTCCACTCACATTCCCACATTATAATGTGGTAACCCTTAATGGTACCTTATGTAACCTTAATGTAAACCTTAATGTAAAGGTCCATGCCTCTACATTTCACTTCCTATCCTTGCAAACCTGCCTATTGACAGGGCGTCATTATGTTTGGCCACATTACTGCTGCTTATGTTGCTCTCAGAAGCAGAAATGAACATGAACCTAACCCCAAATCCAGTTCTGTTGCTGAAACAACAGTACTATTTCTCTAAAAGTACATGCTGTACTTCCCACTTGGGACTTCTCTATAAAGATAAAGTATTGTTGCCCAACCAGTTACTCTTTATGATAAAGGACTATTTTTGTATCACAAGTTTGGATTCTGTGTAACACCTGCTTCTGGGTAAAAGCACCAGCAACTGGCACAAGGATACGGAATTAGTAATAGTTGAGATTATTTTTGCACTGCAAAACATTGTTAATACAAAGCCGGCTTAATTTTTTATAATTTTCAAATAGTGAGCCCCAGTAATAACCAGAATTAATATCTCCTAAAGCAGTTTTCATGAGATTTTGCAAATAGCTATTGCACTTTTGAATGATAACATGGGTTAATAAAAATTAAATTCCTCAGGTGAATGGAGAAAAGCTCTTTCTAAGCTTAACTTATGCATTCTGTGCTTTTATATGCACTCAGTCTGTCTGGACATATGATTCCAGGGTAAGAGACTCACTGCCAAAGCTAATGAAAATAATTCAGAGAGAGTACTCTGATTAGGAAATGCCCACCTAGGTAATGTAATTATAAAATACATGTCCAAATAGTGGGCCAGAGACAATCAAAACCTGGAGAATAACACCCCTCATAGAAAAAACAGAAAAGCTGTTTCCACTGGCTTTTGATGACTTTTGTCTGAGATGTCTTTGGTCTGTTCTCAGCTTCCACATCACAAACTTATTGTCACGTTTTCCTCTAATTCATAATCTCAGCGCAAGACACCTGCAGAACAAACAAGATCTGTTACCCACAACATGTACCAACTCCTCTGTTTGGCACAGACACTTTGAACAGCAGAATAGTTAACTGCTTTTCCCTGTCCCATTAGTTTTTGATGAAATAACTGCATTTAAAATACAAGTTCTGGGTTTGAAAGTGCATATCAAGGTTTTTTTCCAAATTTCTTTTTGAATATATTTTCTGAATAATTTTTGCAAATAATTCTTAGAGTGCATTTTAAAGAAGTTCAGCAGATGTCATAGCATGATGTCTAGTGATAAGTCATACTGGCTGAATGAAATGTTTTGTTTTCTGAAGAGGCCCATCTTACAAAAAAACTGGACTGCACATATGCTTACATGGTTCCCTGAAGCAGCACCTACATAAGCAACATTCAGAAATGCCTATTTGTACAATCTCCAGTTAGAAATTTGATTTCTTGCCAATGAACACACAAAATATAAAACAAAAAGGAAAACTTTCCTTGTAGCCTGTTAACAGAGGAACATAGATTTCCAGGACACTACTTACAGCAAAGGATGACAGTAACATTAAGCTTATAAACGAAGTGGTGCATAAGCATATGCAGTAAAACTATTCCTCATGTTTCCTCAATTTATTTTGCAGTAACTAGATAAATAATGCTACTTGCCTGGATATCTCTCTCAAAGTCTTTTTAGACATACTGGGGTAGAATTGGTTTGGTTTTTTTTTAAATAGCATTTTATAGTTTCCCTCCTTTACAGTTGTAGAAGGTTCATTATCAGCTTTAATTGTACTAGGCAGGAAGAGAGCTAATATGCGTAAAGAGTCTGCCACATATCATTAACATTTTAAATCACTGTGGTTGCTAAACTCAAGCAGTATTAATAGCATTTGAGGAAGCAATGCTATAGGTCAGGAGAGTGAAAACATAAGCTTTCTTGTTTCGTGGCTTATAACCACAAAACTATGTATGTCTGCTAAATAATTTCAGGTAGAGCAGATAAATTAATGACATAAGACAACCTGAGAGTACTCTGCCAGTAACTTGCTTGTATTTGTACAGTAAAAGCTCTATTTAAGTGATTTGGTTCATTTTGATTGCTGCACTACAGTACATATAATGACTTGCTGGGCAGCCATTCCCGAGCACTCAGATTTTAAAATTAGCATACTGAATTTCACTGGCCACCTAAAGGATGGCAGTGTAAGTCAAAGAGCATGTGTGGTATACTTTAGGCATGAAACTACTTGAAAAGGCTCCCTCCTCCACACTCACACCTGACCTAGCTCTTTGGTCATTTTAAAGTTTCCTTGTCTTATTTCCAGCCCTTTTCTCCTTTTTACATTCCATTGCATTGCTTCCACTTTCCTGACTAAATTCCTGAAACCATTGTAAATAGGGAACTTATGGTTCAGGGCACATATGGAACATCAGATACAGATGCTTCCTAAAAAATATTCCATTCTAAAAGAGAGGTTTTAGTTCCTTATCAGAAAGATTAAAAAGAAACCCTACCCAATCTGGGGATTCAAAAATTTCAAATTAAAGTGGTTTTTTTTGGTTTTTTTGTTTTTTTTTTTTTTTTTTAAAAAAAAGGAAGTTGGAATTTCAGAATACAAAAAGGTGAATCACAGATTTGGATGAAAAACCCATTTATGCCACTTGAAGAATATGTTGTACCAGTAACAACCTGTAAGGTAGTGAAAGTAGTATCCACAACCTGATTTGCCTGTTTTGCTTCAGTGGGGGCTAGGGGTATGAGACACTTCAGGAGAAAGTGCTTTTTTGATTCAGTTTCAAGAACTGGGAGGTGCTTTTATTTAGGTAGATATAAAAGAAGTCACATAAGCAAATACTACATGAGAAAGTCTTAACTAAATTAATAACTTTATTACATTTTTTCATTGATGTACCACTACCTATAAAACATGGTGGTTTATTAACTCAAAGATACAGTATAAGAATTGAGGAGAACCACAGATCAAACTGATTAAATTACCCAAATTGCAGCCTGAACAATTCACTAGGTTAGCACTTGAATTTACAGGTAACCACAAAAGGGAATCATATAAGACAAGAGCAAATAAAACCAATGCATGTTAAGTAGTAATATTTTAACAAACCTAGAGAACTGACAGACAAGGTTGCCTGAGCCATACATATGGAAAAAAAAAATAAAGGCAAGCAAGATGCCTTTTTCTCTTTTTTTTTTTCCAAAACGGAAAATGGAGAAAAAAGGCAATGTTGATTGGCCCAGTGCAAAGGAGAGATATAAATATGTTAAGTTTTAGTCATCTTGGCTAGAAGTTAATTTCTTCATTGACTTCAGGCATAAGATGTAAACATCTGAAAGTAGAAACTGTCAAATATAAGTACAAAAGAATAGCTTGAGCATGCAAAGGCAGCGCCAGAAAAAGTGAAAAAATAAATTAAGGTACAATTAGCAAGAGACAAAGGATAAAAAGAAGTTCTACAAATACACTTTAGAGTAAGAGGGGGATTAAGGAAAACTACTGGTTGGTCAGTAGTTTGAAGGTGAAAGCAAGCTATTGATATATTGTGCTGAGGAGTCTGAATTGTTTACTGCTTTATTGACAGATGTTACTAAGAAGGTCAATTGTAATCATCTGGTTCCCACAATTAAAAGCTACCAAATTAAAAAAAAAAAAAAAAGAAAATAAAAAGGGGACACACAGTATCAGAACAGAACCAGGAAAGAAAAAATGTGAATAATCTGACCTACACATTTTTCCTAAGATGGTTATGCCATGTTCATTTGCCCTAAGTCTTAGAGAAGTGGATGAATATTAGAGCTGTTAAGTTGGAAAGCTGTCAGCATTAGAATTATTTCTGAAAGCACATGATGCATGATATGGTACAAAAGCCTTTAACAGAGCAAAAATATTGCCTGCCTTAAAAGGAGGAGGAAGAAATTATAGCCTAGTTACTTTATCTTTCTTTACCTTCCCAGTTTGTAAGACACTAAAAGAAAAACAGGAAATTAGTAACTGAGCATGGATTCATCGAGAAGAAAGCATAACAAAGTAACAAGCCTTACAGTATGGGAAATAATTGATGTCTCATGTAAAGATTTTAGGAAGACTTGTGGCATCATTGCACAGGAGTGCCGCCTGGTCTGCCCCAGAAGCATCATCTAAATAGTATTACTACAGGGTAAATAGCTATAGGGAAAAAAACAAATATACCATCCATGACTATCAGTGATTCATTATCTAAAAAGGAAAAGGCATCAAATGGGGTTCTTGGTCAGCACTGAATCCAGTACTATTCTTTATTTTCATCATTAATCTTGATGACAGAAGAGAGACTGCTCCTATAGTGCTTAAAGGTATGCCTAAGCTAGGAAGGTCTGCAGGCATGCTGGGGGACCCAATTAGAGTCCAAAAAGATCTTGGTAGAAATGGTTTGAAAGATTAACTGTGAATCAAGGATAGGTAAATTATTTCTGTCAGATATAATCAACTACAGAAATGTAGGTTGAGAAATGACACAACAGTTCTGCACTAAAGGATCTGGATCAGAAGCTACATCTGAACCTCTAAAGCTATTGCAAATAAAAGCGGGTATCATACTGGAAGACTTACAGAGAGTAAATCATGTCATGAATGCCACCTGAAACGATCTTTTTGCTTTACTTGCCTTTGATAAGGTCTTAAATGGATTTCTCTTTAGTTGTGGACACTGCCTCCAGGTTAAAAGTAAAATGTAGTTAATCTGAAAGACCAGCAGTCTAGAAAACAAGCTACAAGAAAAGATTAAAATATTGGATCATATTCTAGAAAAGACTTTAAACCCCATCACTTTAACACAACAGAAATATTCCAGAAATTGAGATATGAGTAAGACGTTAAAAAAACTTTGCAGAGTTAAAGAGAAGATGTGCAATGAAAACAGACAATCCCTGGGTAGCTTTGGAAATTGGTTATAAAAATGTCTGTCAGGAATAGTTTAGTTGTAACAGATTCTGTATTTAAGAGAATGTCTATAAGGTTTCTTCCAAACTTTATTCCACTTTTTCTTTTCTCTTAAAATAACCATAAAGCACAAAAGTAGCTGAAAATGTAATTTCATCAAACCCTCTTAAAACTGTTGCGTATGTGAAGATTTTTGAAGTAACTTTTCCTCAGACTTCGTAAAGTCTGAATGCTCTCTAAGGCAAATACAGCCAGTTACGGCCCTGTCCCCTTTTTAGCCTTCTTACAGGATCACTTGTCCTCAAGAGAGAAGTAACAATTATATACCTCTTTTCCTAAACCTCTTTCCCTTTTTCTTCAGGGCTTTCAGGTGCATCAACAAAACATGAAACCTCTTTGCAAGCACCTCTGAACTTAGGAAATGAGAATGAACCTGCCCATATATAAGACTACAGCATCAAGTTTAAAACCCCCCATACATTACAAAAACCTGTGTAAATAGCCTGAAGTAGATATTCCAACACATGAAGATACAATGCTCAGTAGCCCAAGTAGTTGCAAAGCTTCTTAGATACTAATCAAACAAATGAAATAAACATCTCTCTATAACTTCTGGCCATCTCAACCCTAAACCAATGGTATGGTTGCATGGTGTCCTTTAACTGGACTTTTATGTTCCAGCCTAACACAAGTGATTTCCACATTCTGACAACTCCAGGCTCAATTACCATGACAACACGAACACATTATTATATACATGCATTGAAAGCAAAACTAGAGTAGAAAGCATCCAGAGAACTCTGTGTATGTACCTGCATGCTAAACAAACAAACAAAAAAAATCAGACAATGTATTTCTTTGAAACGTATTTTTACAGGGAGCAAAATGGCTAGCAAAATAGTGAATTAAATTTGAGTTCAATAAAATATGAATTAAACAGCATGATTACCTCAAATGTGATTTTATGGTATTTTTCAATTCCACCAGAAAAACTAAAAAAGTTTTAAAAAAAGTTTTCTATGCAGTTCAGATTTTGAATAAAATCTCATACAACTATACTTTTTAGGTTTCTAGGGACTGATTCATGTTAGCAGTGTCATCTGGAAATTTATTATCAAAATAAATGAGTTGATTAGAATACTTACACAATGACAATTATAAGATGTTTAAAACGTTCTTTTTTGTTAAATATAGCTTTCTGTATTGCCATAACAAACAAAGAATTGTGTCTTCTATTTAAAGCTTTATTTGTAAGAAACACTTCCAAAAAAATCCCCAGTTTTTCTTACATATCACAGCCTAGTCATCTCTGTTCCCAGTAACATATTTCACCACAGCTGTGGGTAATTCCAGTCTTTGTGCCCACCCATTGCTGCTTTTTTATTCCTACAGTGGTATCAACAAATACTTCTATTATTATCAGTTAGTAGCAGTTGTGGTGGCTTTCAAGGTAAAATAAAATAAAATAAAATAAAAAATATGTCTTTAGACAAGGACTGAAGCCACCAAAGTCATTTAGCTAGGACAGTGAAGTTGGTAGCTAACCTGGGCATTAGTTTCAGCTATTGAGCAGGGAACAAAAGTCTATTACCATAGTTCTGAGAAATCAGTCCAATTCATCAAGTTATATCTGTGCCGTTTCTCTCACTGACATCTGATGTTTTGGATGCAGGAAAAATTTATTTTTGCTCTAAAATGTCAAAGTGAAATGGAGTTATGACTTCAGAAGTATAGGACTGGTTGCTGACTATTTTCCTTAGAGAGAACACCTATGTTTTCCCAGGACATGGAATCTTTCACCATTACAAACTGTGGCTTTGTCAGCACATGGAATTTGACCACTGCTCCCAGAATCAAGAGATCAGTTACATGTATTGCTCACTGGTATTTGGAAGCAGCTTTAATATTCCTACTTTCCCAGACTGTTGTTCTAAAGGAGCTTGGGCTGATAACAAAGTTAAACCAGAAACAGAAAATAGCAATCACCTAGCTGATTTCAAAGAGCAGCACTTATATTATTGAACCGATAAGACTATTCATATGCCTTACTTGTCAAAATGAATAGAATGAATCTCTTTGAATGTCCTTCAGAACAGGATACAGAAAAGAAATCTCACACAGGTATGAAAACATTAAACAAGAACTTCCACTAGGGGTGGCAGGGGGTGGAGACATGGGAGAATTTGAGTTCATTTAAATTAATGACAGTACTTACCGGGACCTTTAATGGGAGCAAGATTTTGTCTGATACGAGAACCAAAGAGCATAAGCTAGGGTAAGAAAGAGGGAAGTTATTTCTGATAGAAATGACTAAAACTAGGTTTCATCCAGTCCTGCCGTGAATAACCAAAAGTCTTTGGGGAAACAAGAGAGTAGAAAGACTAGCAATTCACTGACAGTGCCTCTATAACAATGTGCGTCATCACGGACTATTTAATCCATGCTAAGCCTCCACAACTCACAACAACCCAGGAGAGCCTATGAAAGTTCTGTAACGTGATCATTTCAAGCCTCCAGAACACTGAAACCAATGGCTTCACTACCAAGGTTGAGGGTCTCTCAACACATAGCCATAGAGCAGCAAGAAAGTCAGCTGTGCAGACATTTGGGCACAAACCACACTTCTTCCTTCATGTGATAGCCAGGAAATTGGCTATTTATGTTCTAATGTGACTGTACCAAGCCAAATAAATCAATATTAATATGCCGTATTCACCAAATTTGGTAGGTAGGACCACTTGACTACCCAAAATATTCAAGTCATGAATCAGGTTGCTAAAGAACTAAGAAAGGTAAAAAAGAGGATCAAGAAAAGTTTCAAAATGTTAAAACAAGACCAGCAGCTTTGTAAACAAACAACCAAGATAACAGTCAAATATCTTAAACAAAATGAACAAATTAGCATCCCAAAAGCTGTAATATTGTTCAAACCTTTTGATAAAGTGAGGTAGATCCATAATAATGGATAACAAGGTTTCAGTCTTAAGGCAACTGCTTCTGCCATGGGTAAGGCTGAGGTAATTAGCATGCATTTCTAATATAATTTATCTTTAGATGTAACTTTTTTGTCAGTATATAGTGGCTAACATTAACAAGGGTAGCTATAAACATGAATGGTTAGTTTTTTAAAAAAATAACTTAGCTTCAGTATCTTGCTTGGGAAGTCCATTGAGAATAACACTTAAAAAAGGTTCTGCAATTACAGGTTTAACTGTTTGCAGATCCTTTCGAAAGTTCTCAGATTACCCAAGCAAACATAACCCTTATGAGTTTAAAAAAAAAAAAAAGAAGAAAAAAAAAGATCAAATTCATGGAGACTGCAGTGTCCCTGCAATCCCAGAAAAAATAGCATTACAGCAGGCTTTTTCTTGACACAAGGAACTAAGTTTAACATGTATAAAGTTCTGCAAATTGGAGCCATCCAAACTACTCTATAGCTACTAACATCAAAGGAAATTTAACTGACACACACAAAAAAAGCATAGGACAAAATACAGATTAAGGCACAGCACACTTTTAAACACATACAGAAACAGATCCAGATTAGCTTTACATCACTACAGAAACAACCCCCCCCTCAATATATTCAAACATTTAGGAACATATTATAAGAATATATTAAAGAAAAAAAAAAAACACTTCTGAATTAAATTTAAAGACATGAACAGGACAAGTCAGACCCAGCATTACTTTCACCTCTACACTGGATCCGGCAGGATAAGGTCTAACATTTACTTCAGCAGCTTTGATGTACCTGAGTGCAATTAATTGATTACAGCTGGCAACAATTGAGCTTGAGTTAGGGCAGGATGGTTAGTTACATCTTGTGCTTTTCAATGAGCTCCCCATTAAATAGTTCTGTAGCTTTCAGGGATAACAAAGCTGTGTTCATACTGCACCAATTCAATTGTAGCCTCAAGTTCAGTCTTGAAATACATCATACGTATTTTTTCCTTCCCTGTGGCACTGGTCTTCTCATACAGAGGTCCCATGTCCTCTGTGCAAAACTCCCAGCCAAAGCCTGGCAGACAAGGAAATCACAAGGACAGAGGAAAAACCCTGCTTTGCTTCCTTTCTTTCAATCTTTTCTTCATCATATTTTTACCATTACTATTTTTTCTATGGTAAATTATAATATAATTTCTATTTTTTATATTCCTCTGAATCTTGAGCATCTTCTAAACACTTTTACAGCATATATTAAAGAAATAATGTGTATTGGGATGGCAGAATTTATAGCAGAGCTTCAGCTGTTATCATTCAGGTTTAATTTCTCCATGAAGATTGTGTTAATGTATCTTTGAACAATTTCATCACATTAATGCTTTCAAAAGATTTTGCTATTTTATAAGTGGTGACAGGAACAGCAGTTTGATGTCAGAATAATTAATTAACCAGCTTCCTGCCAAATTTTACATTCTCTGAGCACCTGAGGTAATGTCTATTCTTGTCCCATAAACTATCAAGCTTCATCTATTTCTGTTACTACTTCTTTTATGAGTAAACTTTTGATCTCCAGTAGATTCCCACATCATGAAAGGGACACAGAGGTATTTTCCTTGCATAAAGAATTCAAGGGTCAAGAACAGGCAAGGAAGTGTTTGATCTGATGACCTTATAAGCAACTTCATTTAAATTTTTTCAAGTACTTACAATAAAACTTTTACAAAGGAATTTGGAAGTTGCACGTATAGCTATAATTAAAGGCAAGGTGTTTCTATCTACAGCACAGAGATGGAGAAAATAGGTCTTTCAAAGATACCAGGAATGACTCTTTCCTGTTCTCCTGACAGTATCAGCCTCAGCCAGTGTGACACTTACTATATTCCCGAAGCTCACTTTCCTTCTTTTATATCCAGGCTTTAAAAATAAGTGTTAGCTCAGAAAAGCACTCCCTTTTAACTTCAGGAAGGTAGAAATCAGGACCACCTGTACTGGGTGCTGGCGGCAAGATGGCGGCAGCCCTTGTGAGGAGAGGTCGTGGCTGCCTCTGCTGGACACAGCTGGTTCCCGCCAGTTCCCGCCAGTTCCCCAGCAGCCGTGCCACGGGGCATAGCTGCGCCTTGCAGCCACGCCTAGGCACCTCTGGGAAAGCGCACTGACAAAAAGGCAAAATGCTGCGTGGCAGTGTTTCCTCACAGGAATTTGTGAGGAAAAAACCACCTTTTCCTCACAGGATTGAGGAAAAAAGGTTTGAGGAGCAGCCCTGTGAGCACCGAGGTCAGTGAAAAAGGAGCGGGAGGAGAGGCTGCAGGCGCCAGAGGAGGGACTGCTCCGCAGCCCGTGGGGAGACTATAGCGGAGCAGCCACACTGGATCAGATATCCACACTGCAGACTTGGATACCTGAAACCTGCTCTCAGGCAGTGTCAGTCTGTGCCTTTGGACAATTCTAATGCGGTAACAAATTCAAAAGTTTTTCCTGTTTTCTATACAGTGACAAAATCAGCAGACTGACGTCATAACAGATAATTTAACCAGCTCCCGATCAGTCATTTGTAAAAGTTTATATTCACTAGGAATTCTAATTTGCTTGTCAGAGACCTGTACCCATTCTCTAATGCTGCCAAAATGGTGTCTTGGACACAAAAATATTTAGGTAAAATTGCATTTGGCAAATGTATTACATCAGTGATGCCAGGAACACTTGGCATCCGTTGCACGCTCAGTGGGTAAGGGGGTTTGTAGTCTGTGATGGTTCCTCTCTGCTGCTCATTCCTCTTCACACTTTTCACCTGCCCCAACCCGGGTCCTTCCCACAGGATGCAGTCCTTCCAGAACTGCTCTTGCATGGGTTCTCTGTGGGTTGCAGTTCTTCAGGACAAACCTGGTCCAGCGCAGGTTCTCCAAGGGCCACAGTTTGTTCAGGGAATATCCACCTGCTGGATGTTCCCTAAATGTACCTCACAAGTCTTAAACAGAGAAAATGAGAAGGTATCTTCAGTTGTCACTGAAAAGCAATGTCCTTTATTTTCTGCCATCCTTCATTACACTGAGACAAGATTTTACAACATACAGAACTAGTAGATTATGGTTTGAAGTAAATCCCACAAAACCACCAATGTGGAAGAGTACAAAGGCAGCATGGCAGGGTATTTATCTCTCTTGCTTAAGCCTAGAAACACAGAATAAGTATACATATAGTCTCCCAAAAGGCTGAAAAGTCTATGTTGTAGTAATAGGTAATCCCGATTGGCTTGGGATGTTATGATGGCATCCCAGTGGCTTGGGATGGTGTGCTCTCATTCTGAAAATCAGTCAGGGAAGAGAAGACTGTTTTTGATCACTATGTTTGGATTCACTTGAGATTCTTTAATAAGGAACATTGAAACAGAACTTGGCATTCTCATGTACACTTGGTACAGGAATTGCTGGATTAAACTGCAGTCCCAAATAGTTGGGGCCATTAATACTTGAACAAAAATACATTATAAGTGGGATTATACACCTTACATAGTAAATGTAAGATGCCAAGCAATTTTTTTTTTATCTGTGCAAAAACATAACCTCAAAACTATGGACTTCATTATATAGCTAAAAGTTTAGGCACTGTAGTTTGGAGATATACCAAGAACAAATTGGAATGAATTGGAAAAAGATTAAAATATTCTGCTTTTTGGACACATGGGAGGTTTTAATAACTCAAATAAATTGTTTTTAATAAAAAAAGAAAATGCAAATATACTCAATCAGCATGGCCCACTGAACAGTGGTTCTAGGCCTGGGCCCTATCCTCACTTTTCTCCACAAATCGCTTCTTGCCTCTAAGAAGATACATGCAGATCCACAAAATTATTTTAGGTACATAACCCCTCAGTCATTGTCTCTGTGATTTGAAAACGGATCATGAGTTTAACCTTCTGAAATACAGAGAAATGGAGGGGTTCAACTTTTAACGGAATATATTTCTACAAACAAAACAGTTTACTATTTGATACTTATTTGAAAGTACAAATGTGGCCTGCATCCTATTTTCTAGTTCACCACATCACTAAAAATAAATGAGCAACAGTTCTTCCTTCTCTATAGAATATAGAAACAGTTTGTCATATGCAATTTATAACAGCCCCCTCATTACAGAGAACTTTTTCACATTATTTGTGTGTATAAAAATAAATAAAGAAATTCAGAATTCTCAGTATTTTCTTTAAATGAGCTGACTGGCTGTGAAAGGTGCTGGACTGACAGCTCTGGTAAGTGAAGTCCTCTCTCTTCTGAATTGATATAGTACAGAGAATAGCAATGCAATTTTTATTCACGCTCTCCCGGGTATGTAATTTATCCCTGACCTTGAGAAATGCCCGTTTAATCATTAGCCTCTCTACTAAAACTGCTAACAAGAAAGGCAACCATAGTGGCACAAGGCACCTGTTCATTAGGGAGCTGACTGAGAAAGAGCATCAGCTCATCGCAGCATGGAGCACCACGTAAAAAGAACTCTTCCACGTGTGGTTGATCCTCCCCTCTGCAAGTAACACCAGTATTGTCAGTAATGTATTTTATACAGTTTCAGGCTCACGTTTTCTTTGGTTGAAAGGACAGAAATGAAAACCTTCTAAAAGTTAAGGTAATTAAGGAACCTATGGCAAAAAATTTCTGATCATTTAAGCACATCATGTTCACACTGTCTGTGTAAGTGGCAATGAGCTATATCCTTCACAGATGCACACTTTTGCTATTTATAAGATGGAAAAAGATATAGGACATTTGGTTTTGTTTTCCTTTTTAAAAGTATATGGTATTCTTCCAATGTTTGATGCAGTATTTGGGTAAAAAAATCCCTAACTGGAGTCATCTGTGTTTTACTGCACAATTGAAAAAAACATTAATTACAGAAGGAGGAAAAAAAGAGCTGGAACAGATATGAACAAGTTACATGCAAATCTGTTGAACAGAGTACTTGGTTTTTCAAGAACAATACACCATTTTAATCTCAGACAAACAATTTCAGTATTAAGAACAACATAACCTACATATACTATAAAGGGAGGTTTAACAAGACGTCATGAGTGAAATCCAGTCTTAAAACTCTCATCTGACGGTAACTATCACACAAGGAATAAGTATTAAATATTTCTGTGTATCTTGTGTATCTTCAGTCTTTTAATTCAGAAGAGATAAGGGTGAAGAGGCCAAATACTTTAATGTATTAGTGATGGAAACAGAAGATGAAAGGCAAAAAAAAAAAAAAAAAAAAAAAAAAAAAAAAAGAGGAAAGGAGGCGGAAAAGTTAGACTTTTTAAACCCTAAAGTAAAGTGAAATTTAAGTTATATCTATAACCTGGGAGACATTACAACTGTGATATGAAATTTATCAGGTGAAGTGTCTACACATTATTAAAACATTTACTTAACAAAGACATTTGAAGTGAAAGCTTCAAATTTGAATATCCATGCACAAAACAGAAGTAAAGGTTTTCTGGGTGCCATTTTGTAATTCTAGGTGGAATTAATACTTTGTGACTGCAAAATACAAAGCAGGCAACACTTGCTCTAGGAATCCCAGTAGGAATCATATTCATAGTCCTGTTGTGGAAAATGTACTGAATAACAGTATTTGATATTCAGTGTCTCCTGCAAACTGCCAGTGTTGGAATTTCCCTTCCTGAAAGCACATATTTGATATCTAGGCTTCCTCCCCTCACCCACCCCCCACTCATTTATATGTGTGTAGTTTTCCTTTTATAGCCCGCCTCTTTTTATTTTAAATAAAACTCTGGAGAAAAAGAAAAAAACACAACAGAAACAGAAGATCACAGGATGTGCAGATGCCATTCTGGGAACTAGCAAGCAGTCTCAACAGTAAAAGAAGCCAAGTGATCTTTCAAGTGGGCTATTACTGTAGTTGTGGGAGCAGAATAATGAAACTGAACAGAATAACTGGCCTAAATATCTGGTTAGAGGGCTGGTACAGAGAAAAGAGCATAAAAGGCTCTACTAAAACCACAGAAAGGTGGGTGTTCCTGCAATCAGCACAGAAAAAAAAGCACTGGAGAAGTCTGTAAACTAAAGATGAGGGGGAGGGGAACCCTTGGAAGGAAATCCAAGCAGAGCAGGGAAAAAATACCCACTAAATCTGAAGTCTAAAGGATAAGAACACAGTTGATGTTATTTGCTGACATTCCAAGGATGGCAGCTGGGAAACAGCAGATGTGCAGTTATCAGGAGGTACATATTGTAAGAGAAATCTGGATGGCACCTGAAATATATGTAGTAGGAACACTTGTACATATTTTTAAAAGAGGGACAAAAACACAAGTTGACTGAATAGTCTTGTATAATGAGATATTATTAAAACAGCCCTCAGCTATCACTGCAAAGAGAAAATAAACAACTATCATCTCTAAACCGGTCATTTCTATCAGCTGAAGATTTAACAAATGACTTCTGAATAGAAAGGCAGTGAAGCCAGTATACTTATATGGTATGATCATCTGCATTCATGTTAATGCTTTATTACATTAGAAAACATCTGAAGATATAAGATGCAGTTTAATCATGCTATATATCTATATATCAGAGATTCTTACAGT
Organism: Falco naumanni; assembly: GCF_017639655.2. Taxonomy (NCBI): domain Eukaryota; kingdom Metazoa; phylum Chordata; class Aves; order Falconiformes; family Falconidae; genus Falco; species Falco naumanni. The sequence goes on from NC_054066.1 coordinate 21,026,833, forward strand.
TATTGAGATGAAAGGTTTAGCTACTAGCATTTTCCACACCCTTTTTTTGGAAAGTAACTCTGTAAGTTACCATAAACAGCCCAACCCCAAATATAACCTATTTACAGTTCTGATGACAGAAACACACAATGAAGTTGATATTCCTGTTAATGAATGGTGATTATAATGACAGTATCAATAGATAATAATTAGAATGACAACATCATACTTTCAAAAAAACTATAGCAAGGTCTTTTCTGTGTAATTAGCTTTCCAAATTTTAAGTGACATGGCAGAAAGTATGTGGCTTTTCATTGGCTGGTTTGTCTTAAAGTTCTTTAAATAATATACAGATCAAGATCCACTAGCAGGAGTCCTGGACTTTTCATAAATGCAAGGAACATGAGAATGCTAAGGACCTCAATACAAAGAAACATGGCCCAAAAAAAGAGGAAAACGACTGACAGTTCCAAGCACTTCCTAACAAACCAGTGAAACTGGTTCATTTAAACTTCAAAATGTCCAGACACTAATCCATATGTTAACAGGTCAATAAAAGCAGCTATGGGGAAGTGACTAGCAAACACAAATATGTGTTAATATCATAAATTTATTGAGAAGGAAATAAATTTCTAGCTCAAGGTGCAAAACATACAGCAGGAGATAATATCTTTTATATATACTGAGAGCAAAAGACATGGCTTGGGGAGAAAAAGCCTTTGCCTAATGCATGTATTCCTGAAGGCATCTCTTATCTTTTGGTATTCTTCCAATAAAAGATATCACTGCTTTCTACAAAATATTTGCTCAACTTATATCAATAGCTGATCACAGCTACAATAGTACTACCAGAATAAAATAAGTGAGTGACCTAGCAGCCCTCTCTTGGTAAACAGTTAAAGCTAAGCATTCAACACAAAGTAGAAACCTTCTTTTTAAATGCATACAATAAAACAAAGAAACAAACAAACCTATTCTGTAGCCATTTAAAATCTTTCCTCATAAGTCTTCTGAGCTGTTAAACATGGAATACATCACACAGTTGGATCCAAGCTAAGAATGAACAGTTTTTGGTGGAACTAGGTCTCATGAAATCTCATGCAATTCACTCAGAATGGATGCAATGAAAACAAACTATAAGGAAAAATCATGTAGGACCATTTTTGCTATACTTCACTACATATAGAAGGCAGAACAGTAAGTAAAGATCCTTAGCGATAGCTATGTAACATCACTTTTGTCCCTTAACTGTAGTTTCAGTAATAATTACATCATTAATTTTCAGAGATACATCTTCTCCTGCTAGACAACTACATTTGTTTAAGAACAGTCAGAAGTAACAGAAATAGCATCTGGCTTTCTCCCTTTGATCTCTGTTTCTACATGAGTAACTAACTTCTGCTGTACATTAAAAAGAACACACAGAAGGGGCAACCACTTGAACTACCATTACCATTATGATATTTTTCAGGCAAACACACTTCAGCTACTTCTAATGATTATGTCCTTAATAATCTAACTTTGGAAAAAAATAACAGAAGTCTCCATTTCTAAAACTTTTCAGTAATAAACAGTGCTTCAGCGTGCCAGCAACTTACATAGAAAATATCCAGTGAGAATCCCATTAGATAAAACTGATTAAGAAGTTTTATTTCAGAAATGATCCAACAGTAACATTAAGGCTTTTATAAATATGTATTTTTATCACTGTACTACAGTGGCTTCCAGAATTTTCTGAGATCAGGACTTCTGTCAGGCAACATATAAACTCATAGTTAGATATAGCATTAAACAGTCTAAAAGTAGAAATTTAGGGTAGAAAGATAATGGGTTTAATATAAGAAATTATTTTTCAGTTCAGTGATTATGGTACAGGAGAATCAGGATGAAAATAAAAGAAAATTTATTCAAAGCCATTGTCAAGAAATGCATTAAGAAGCAGGACAGCAAGCTGTGACTACAACTACAGAACTAAACATGAACACCACAAACAGAATGGAGTAGTTAATAGAGATATTTTAAAGAGAACTAATTCCAAAGGAAAAGACATTGATGTCAGAGGAATAAAGGAGTGATATAGGAAGAAGTTGAGGTGATACATTTTCACTAATATTCCTAGATTGGATTAATTTATTTTAGTTAATTGCTGTTGTATATTGCATATAATTCCTGCATTTGTTTGGGCAACCCTAACATCTCACGTGCATTCTTTACACTATTATATTCACAACATCCTGAGGAAACTATCACTTTCCTATTTCTCTTCTTTTTCATGTGGAGAAACTAAAAAAAAAAATAAAATAAGAAATCCCAGTGGCACAACCACTACTTACTTAAATGGATCGAGAGCTCCCCCGGAGTTGTTCAAGGTCATACCCAAAATCTGTGCTATAGTAAAGAACTGGGTATCACTTTCGGAGTACTCAGCTCACACCTTAGTAGCTGACCTTATCTCTTTTCCATAGCTAATGGCTCCCCTTAAAAAATTTTCTAGTAACACCTTCAGCTTAGATGGCTGAATGGAAAAAATCATGGTTATTTGGCTGAGAAGAAAAACAACCAAAACCCAGCAATAACCTGCACTATAGCTCTACTGCCTCTGCATACCTTACTGTCATGATTTCTCTTGTTAAGAGATTCTCGTTCCCTCCCAGAATTGCTGAGTGTTGTAAATGATAAAGCAGTTTAGTAAAAGTAATTTCTTCTACTGGATCTGGAGGAGCTGGGGCTGGTACTGCATTTGCTTCAGTCTTCCAATGCAGCTAATTGATAGTCCACTTCATAAAAGGTAAAAGCATGGCATGAAATAACTGTATAAAGTGGCAGAAATAATTAAAAGGTGTGCATTCAGAATTATGAGTAATGGATCTTTGAATCACTGTTTGTTGTTTGAACTTCAAACCATCTTAAAAAATTACTAATTCCCAGAAAACTGAAACTTGATGGTGGTAAGACTGCACATTAGTATGACATCACGTAACAGGGTCTTAATCTAAAAATCTCAGATTTACCTCTGTGGGGTTTGCATTAAGGGCTATGCCCTTAGGCAATAGTACAACCAGTACCATCAGAAAGTTCAGCTCTGCAGGTGACAGGATCTGCATAAACTGATACTTCTATAGACCCAGAGTCTCTTCAGTTGATCTCTAACAAAGCCAAATACTATTGAAATTCCAAGCATGCATAAATAAGGCATTTTTAGAGATATCCTTCCCACTTGAGGTTACAATTTCATTCATAGGATTTAGGGCCAGAAGGAACCTGTATGATCATCTAGTCTGACCTCCTGCATTACAAAGTCTGCAGAATTAGAAGTGGGCAGTACTCCTGTTTAAAATATAGCATATACCTTGCTGCTGTGATTATGCATGAAAAGTAACAAAATCAAGATGTAAAGTCACAGAAAAGAGCGGTATTATTATTCACTACAGCATTGCACATATACAGAAGAAAAAGAAATCATAGACTGAGAGTGCTAGTGCATTAATTCTTACTTTTTAGTTTATCAACTTCTTATGTAAGAGTAGTGCTGGAGAACCGTCTGGAAAAACAAGTGTTTCATAGAACTGTTACATAACATTGCAGAATAGGATATTGTAAATAATTAATCTAAATGAAAGAACTGGAGGATCTTTTGGCAGGGATTAAACATAAAAAGGACAATGACTGGCCTCTATCTTTTTTTGGGGAAAAAAATAATCCAAAGACATCCACAGTGACAGCAGAACCTCAGAATTTTCTTAGGGCTTTTAATGATTTCTAAGTTTTAAAGATAAAGTTACTGTCTTTCAAAGGTCTTTCCCAACCTAAATGATTCCATGATTCCAATATGTACAAAAGAAATTAGGAATAGTTATGTAATTGTTCCTAGTACCTCTTGTAAAAGGACAATTGATTATGGTATTTCAAGCCCAGTAGTTTTCACTTTTAGCTTCAGATATATGTATATGTATCTGTGCCTCAAAATGGATGTTTCAATTAAAATTATCACCTCATCTCAAGCACAATTATATAAATCTTCAGATTAAATCCAAGAACATCACTGATAATTTACTGCAACACGGTAAACTGAAATGTAAAGGAGATATTGAAACACATTTAAAAAATTAATAAGGTTCTACCTGGCTAGATAAAGTTACTGCATAAAGCATCACTTCATATTCATCAGAAGTAAGTTGTCATCCACCATCACAAAGCAGTTTTATTTTCCTAAGCCATCAAAAACTATAAATAATGAAAATCATCCCTGTAAACAAAAAGTGAGAACTTCCTCACAACACTTTTTTCCGGGTTAATTTAGTTTTGAATCCTTTATTGTAAAAGTTTTACTGGTTAAACAGATCATGAAATGGGAAAAAAAAGAAATTCAGAAAGTTGCTTAGAGCTATACACCAAAGCCATCTCTGGCCACAGCCTATCAGCACGCTACCTGAGCACAGGGAATCTGGCCCACATTTCTGCTTATCTTTACAAGGTTTCCCTGAATCACCAGCTTTGCTATCACAAGAACTCCTGCAGAGCTTTTTCCACAGACTATAGCTACTGCGGAAGCGATATTCTCACCTTATATTCAGACCCATTCAGCCAGTATTCCTGCATTTCTGGCGAGGGGGCAGGGGAAGATAGGTACTCGGCTGCAGACCAACGGTAACATCATGTTGCTCTGTATTTACTTCTTAGGGCATAACATAAACAGCACAGGCAAAACGTTCTCTCACTGTGAAGTTACTGAAGCTATAGAGCAGGGATGTTTAAAGGTGTCTGAGGAACATTAATGATGCCATCCCCACCACAATTAAAATCCTGAACACTACATTATTGCAAAGGTTCTGCAGTCAAAATACACAGTAGGAAGCAAGTACAGTTTTTGGATGTTTTAATCTATTGCATATTGACTGCTAGGGAATCTTCCTGTTTCAGGGCAGGGGAGAAAAATCCATCTTCTATTCTAAAAGCCTATGTTAAACATTTATTTTAAATAAAGGTAAGTATTGGGTTTCATGCTTCCTCACAAAACCACAAGCCTTTCTAGTTATTTCATACATCAGGTAAAAGTTCTCTCATTTTCAAAGCTCTTAATTTGCCTTTTTTTTTTTTTTTTCCAGTGATGTAAGCAGTTGATCCCAAATAGTTCCTTCCACTTTTATGGAATCTTCAGGAATATTTCCTTCTATGACTCAGAAGCCTTCTCTGCACCTTCTTCCTTTTGCAACTATTTGCTTGTATCTGTGCTTCACTGACTCTGTAATTACACATCTTAGCTGAAAATAATTCCTCTCTTTTCTAACATTTTTCTTAGCTCTATTAGTGAGAAGAGTGGTTTGCTGACTGTTATGCACAATTCTCTTTCCCACTGTATTTAACTCCAATTTGTTCTGGAATCCAGTATGTAAAAAAATGCTATGAAGAATTGTGTATGCTGTGCATACACAAATGGGTTGTGCAAATTATGGGGATTACTCACAAAAGAACAAGATTACAGGGGAATCTCTGGTAGTTAAAGGGAAGCGTTAGGTACTTAAGACCACAAGTCTCCATTAGACCTCAACAGGATTTGTATTTCTAACCCTTTGGTGGGGTTTTGTTTTGTTTTAAATATAGGACTAGTAATAAACAACCAGCACTTCATTATACTATAGCATTACACAAAATTCATAATTGAGGTTCAGTACCTTGAAGTAAAATAGTGTTACAAGAAAATATTCACATCAGAAATTTACACTAAAAAATAAATTGAAAGAAATGAAGCTTCTGAATATACTGAAGTTTAGAATTAAAGACAACAACAAAGGAGTCTCTCTGACCATATGAGTAACACTGTCTTCCTGTCTTCCCTTTTACCTTCATTTCATAATATAGTTGTAGTGTTACAGTTACATAGAGCTAATTTTGGTGAGCAGTTTAGTTGTGGGTTTGTTTTTTTTTAAACTGCTCTACACAGTTTGAAGACACTAATCATGAGTAGCACTTTGGATTTGCTTTAAAAATTGTAAAGCAGAATTTCATAACTATACACACAGTGCATGCTCTTAGAAACTAATGATAAGGATACATAAATTTCAGTAATATTTTATCTTTGAAATATATATCATCTAGAAATCTGTAGCGTGTCCTAACAAACAATTTAGGTATATCTTACTGTACCTGTCTCTAGCCCTGTTGACATTACCCTAAAAAATTCCAGTGGCTTTTGTTCATTTTCAGCTAAGACCCAAGTGTAATACTTTCACTAACACAAATTTTTTCTTTTCAAAGCCAGCTATGGAAAATATTAACTCCTATTGCACCTATGTTTCTATCTGGAGAATGCCAAATTTCATGGATCTGGAAGTCTTGCATACACAACAGAATATTAGCTCTATAATTAATTTTATATGCATGAAAACATAAATACAAATGGGTACGCATTTTATCATCTCTTTCTTTCCTTTAATGAAGACTGTGATTCCATGAGATGAAGGAAGAAAATTCTCTTTTCTGCTGACTCACTGTAATGGTAGTAGAGGTCCAGTGGTTGAAGTGATGCAGAAGAAAAATTGGCTGCTTGTCTCTATTTTGCATGGTACTAAATATACTAAATATTGCACCAGCATGCACCACTCAAAGGACTCAAAATTTCATCTCTGAAATAAAGACACACAAGAGTTTATAACCTCTGCTGCTTTTGAAATTTTCCCACTATGAGAAGACTTGATAGTGAGGCTATCTGGTTTTCAAATTCATTATTATTAAGCATATCATGGAGAAACCATTTTCAAGGGAAGGTGGTAGCTGGCATTATTTGAAAGTAAAAATCATCATCATAATCCCTAATTAAAGATTAATAACCAAGGAGGAACATATATAACATTTTGCAAGAAAGCTTTGGAGATGCTCTACTTCCCCTGTTAAGGACTTCCCCCGTTAAGTTTCCACTCACCAAACATAGTTTTATCATGTTCTAAGAGTTCTTGATGGTCTCTCTCACCCTCTTTCTTTGAAGGCCAGGAATTCATTCAGTCAAAATTGTTTTGCACTTCTAGCAACAAATAGAACCATTCAAATAGTGTGAATTGTTGCTTAACCTGCTAACAACTGCAGCCAATAAAAAAATGAGACACTAAACTACAGACTGACAAGTTACATTCTTTTTTCCAGTGCCATGACATGTTCCAAAGTAGACCAGAGCTGGTGCAGACATGCTCCTTTCAACTCAAGATGTTTTTTACATAATTTTTTCAATTTGTCATTGCCATGCATCATTGCCATGCACTAATTTTTGCAAGTCTTTACCTAAAATCATGTTCCTATTTGCTCAGTGTTTTCAATTCCAGGCACAGTCACTAGTCTTACTTTATACTCCATGGGCTGCATACAACTGTGTCTCCACAAGGTATTTTAGTCTATGGCAGCTAATAATGCTGCCTCTTCACTTAGCTCCAGATATAGTATGGAGTTGTATTCTAAATCATTACAATATTATCAAACATACCAAAGTTAAAAATGCCTTTATATTTCCCAAACCAGTTGCAACTAAAAATAATAATAATTTGGCAGTGATTACAATTGTTTTGGTAACATAATCTAGACTTTTCAATACTTACTAGTCCTGAAAAAAATTTTACAGAGCACCTTTTGTTCATTTGCTCATCCCCCACTTTGCATTCTAGTATTCAGTCATATTGTTGTAAGACGTCTCTAAAAATTATCTGCAACCTCTCTAGTGCCATAATACAGATAATCCACCAGTCCCCTCCATGACCTGCAGAAACAAAAGCAAACACCTTTCCATGCTGCATACTAGTGTGCATTTTTGCCATCTCAAGTGAATGCATCTTTGATAAGGCTTTCAGTAGAGTTGCAGTGAGCGGTATTTCTAAGTGCCATTTGATGAAGAGTCTGATCCTGGTTGGTTACAATAAAATATAATCCGAAATAGAGGTTTAGAACCGAAGCATATTTTTAACTTCCTGACATGTGCAGCATTGTCTGCTATTGAGGAATTCTCCTCTTGCCAAAGTGATGAGCAGACAAGGCAACACTAATGCTACTCCTTGCTTTGCTCAGTGGGAGGTAATGCAAAATCAGCGCAGTAGCAAATATTAATAGTGTGGTGCTCCTTTTCCCTTCCCTCCCCCATCTCAGTTTCAGAGTTGGAAAGTGATAACATACAGGACAGACGACATTCTTCTTCAAGCAAAAGGAACGAAGAAAAATCACTTGGTAAGTGATCGCTAGGAAAACAGAATTTACTAAAAATGCACTAGGCTGATGGTAAATAACTAACATCTGTATTCAGTACAGTGCTGAGCAGCTGCAGCCAGTGACATGACCTGTTATATCAACACAGGACCAAATCCATCTCTGTTATACTGATGTCACTGTGGGTCCTCTAAATTTATAGCTGGTGTTTCTCTAGCTCTATAGTGATGATATCAACATATCAGTTCATTGACGCTGCACTTACTATGATGCACTTATTAAGTATGGGTATATTTAGCATCAGAGACAACCGAAAGTACTGTATACTTACTGACATATGAAACACAGTAAATTAATTTCCCAGTTAGAACAGCTGCAAGTTTAAAGCTTCTGTTTCTTTGAGTACCTTTGATGAAATAATGTTACAAAGGACATAGACATTTTAATTACTCAAAAACGTGTAAATTAACTGTTGCAAAAATTGATTATGTAGGTATGGGAATTTAATTATACTCAAGATATCTTCAGAGATTTTATTTTGTGGTATTTCTTCATTTTCAAACAAAAACATTTATCACCACATACCTATTCATCTAACATAGATTGTCTTTAACTCTGAAGACTGTATTACAGGAACAACACAGATTAAAAGTAAATATTTTGAAGTATACGCAGCTCATGAATTCACAGCAAAATCATCTTCATAAATGTTGGTGGTGAACTGCAATCCATTAATAGGTAAGACCAAACTCACAACTTAACTAGACATTATTAATAGCATATTACAGTTTGTACAGCAGTAGCTGTATGACAAAACAGTCCCTTTACCCATATTATGAACTGACTCTCTTTTTATGGAAAACAAATGCTGGCATGATGTATATATAACATACATGCTTCCCCCAAAAAGGAGATGATGCAGAATTACAAAGTTTGAATGCAAAAATATTCAAAATGCATTTTCTGGGTACCTGATTTATAGAAACTGATGTATAAAAGGAGGCTTACTGATTACTGAGAAAGTAACATACTGATTACTGAGAATTGGCATTATGTCCAGTTATGCAAAGGAAAATGGGAAACACAGACCTGCAGATAACAGTCTCTAAACCCAACTGACCCAGCACATTTAATACAATTTATATCCCATGATGTTTGTTTCACTAACTTCTATTAAAATGTTTGCTCAGTTAGCCTACCTGTAGCTGAAGCAGCTGTTACCTTCCCTAGATTTTGTAGTTTAAATCAAGATAATTTTCACTTGCACAGCAATTAATAAAAAAAAAAAAAGCTGTCAGCACACTTG